>NC_139537.1:54635927-55183427 GCF_965153285.1 Podarcis tiliguerta | reverse complement strand
TATTTTGAATTCCCTGGGGGTATTGTTTTTGTTTGTTATTATGGTATGCATTTTTTGTGTTTTTTATATTATAAACTGTCCTGTGATCTTCACAGGAAGGGTGGTATTGAATTAGTAGTAGTAGTAGTAGTAGTAGCAGCAGCAGCAGCAGCAGCAGCAGCAGCAGTAGTAGTAGTAGTACCCCACCCATCTGACTGGGTTGCCCCAGCCACTCAGGGCAACGTCATAAAACGTTAAACATTAAAAGCTTGCTAATATAGGGCTGCCTTCAGATGTCTTCTAACAGTTGTATAGTAAAGGGTAGTTGGCCTCAATTCAAAGGAAAATTGGAAATTCCCTTGGGTAAATATAAGTTCCTGGTCAACCCTAAACTAGCTCTTTCGATCCTGCCCAGTAGCTGTCACAGTGCTTCAGAACTTTTGTGTGCAGTGTGGTCCTCTTTTACTCTGTCCCTTAATAATTGCAACTATAAGATGCAGGGGAGTAGTGTTGACTTTCTGTGACTCTTAACAGATACGCAACCCCCCCCCCCCCAAATTTTTCCTAGTGTTTATGTATGTAATGTGCTCTTCCCCCCTACTCTTTTTTGCATTCTCCCTGCCATCTGAGGCTAACACAGAGGGAAGAAGATTACTACAGAAGCACAGTTGGGCCTTAGAAATGAGAGGGTCCAGAACCCTGAAGTTGGATTAAAGGCTAACATTTATTATGACATAAGCTTTCTTGGATTAGCGTCTACTTAATCATATTCAAGGAATGTTATCCTTGAGTGACAGGTATAAATACTAATGGATGTAGAGAGAGGTTAAAAATTTGCACCCATGAGTTTCTTTTCCTGTCAACTAAGGATAATGTTCAATGCATCTGATAAACGGGACTCTTAATTCATGAAAGTTTATGCCATAATAAATTGGTTAGCCTTTAAAGTGCTACAGTATTCTTTGTTTACATTAGAATGGACAAGAAAATATAAAGTAGGGTAGGAGAAGGAAGAAAAGCGTTGGGGACTGACCGATAATGTAAGAGATCATAGAGCAGCAGGTGCAACAAGACTCCTAATGTCATGTTACTGAATTCTATAGTCGTGTATATTATGTGTAAAGATTTGTTGTAAAGCTACTGAATTTCAGCATCTGTCTTAATTGCTGGGAATCCCTTTGCTACCTGTATTCTGCTTTTTAATCTGTCCTTTTAAACCTATTCTTATTTGAAAGATGTTCCATTGAATGATGCTTGCCATTAAATTTCTGTTCATTTTTTCTACGCTGTGCTCTATTAAGATGAGATTAACGAGAACTGTATATTGTTGGAAGCATGAGCTACCACTTGTAGGCATTTTATGATATGTTCTGCATTATTTCACCCTCCATTGATTATTAAGGAGCCCGGGGCAGCAAACAACAAGTTTAAAATCAATGAGAAAAATTAAATACTTGAATAAAATATTTACAGGTAATTCCTGGTATACATATTGGTAAAATGTTTTATTAGATTTTAAATATTCAGTTAATATCCTTGCATTCTTTTATCATGCTCGGTAAAAGTATAGCACTCCTAATTTGCTGAGCAAACTTGTTAGCAACAGTGAAATTTCATTTCTGACTAGTTACACACCCTTTTCATTTACTGCCATGCCCCCAATAGTGCATTAAATAAAGATACTGTTGCTTTCCAGGAACTCCATCTGCACACGAGACAAGCTGTGTAGAACATTCGTATATAGCTCTGTGTTCCATTTTATATTTAGTAGCTTTGTAGCTTTATGTTTAATATTTATAACCTCAGTAGCACGTGAGTGAAGGGTTTTATGTATTAGTAGCATATATGTTTTAGCCTAGACACATAAGAACTTGTTTTTCAAAGCTTGACTGTGAATTGCAACTTAATAGAAGTCATTGCTGAGGCTTAGTTAATATCTCACTTAAATCTTATATTTTGTTTTGCTTAAAAATAAGGTGTGACTTCTGGAAATGGAAAGAGAATTGTAAGCAAATATATAATCTACACATTGGACCTTAGCATAGATACAACCCTACTGGGCTCAGTATTGCCTTACTTTCCAAGCCTTCCCATCCTTATTCTTTTATTATTGTTTCTTGTGATTACCAAAATCTTTAAAATCCATTTGAATGTTAGTCTTGCAATCATCTAAAATGTTATCTCCCTATTTGAAATGGTTCCACAGCAGCTAATTAATAACTTGGCCATTATTAATTTAATAGCAGCATATTAGTAAATATTTAACAGAGCTTATTAATATGTTGTTGATTAATGAATCCTTTGCTGCCATTCTGCTCACTGAATGAGCTGTGAACTAGCAGAGGCTTTCCATACTGGAAGTCCAGCAGGGTATGGGTGTTCTTCAATTCCTCCTCCCCCCCTGCAACCTTCCCTGCAACGTTCCACACTGTTCTGGAGGGTTCTCCAACCTTCTAGGAACAGATATTTTACAAGTGTAGGGAGCAGAAAAGGTTAGCAGAGTTTGAAAAAATATTTCCCCATCCCCTCCCTTTAAGTTAGGCAATGCCTTCTCTGGATGGACAGTCATTTTGCGAGTGGGAGCAGAACATAGGATTTCACACTATAGTTAATAGAGTTAAAACCTTTTTAAGCATCTCTATTCATCTTCCTTGAATATAATTTGTTTTCCCCATTTTTTCCCCTTTGCGTATACTTGTAAGGCCCGAGAAGATTAAAAGGATTTCAGATTTATTTCTAGAAGTTATAGAAAAATAACATATTGTTTGACAAAGTGGAATGAAGAAAGGTGGTTAATACTGTGGTTAATTCAGCCTTAAAAAATAACTAAACAGAAGCCAGACATACACATCCCAAACTTCTCATCCTCTTCCCGCCCACGTCACTGTAGTGTTATGCACACAATTCTACTGTCTCTTAAGATGAGAGGGTTGGGGAGAGTGCATGCAACTATTACAATACTGCTCTACCATATCACTTGCTGTCTGGTATGCAGCTTTAAATGGCCTGAAAGAGGAAAGACAGAAAAGATAGAGCGGTGTGGCAGAAGAATGGTTGGTGTAGCTGCAACTTGTCTACTCCCTTGGAAGCAATTGTTATTTGCTCCAGGTGAATTGGGAAATCCTCAAAGATTTTTCAGGAATAAAAGATGCTTTATATTTTAGGCAAAAAAAAGAAAAGAAAATTGTATTCATAACACTAAATGTTGGTCTTTTTTATATTCTGATTTCATTGACATTTCTCTGCAAGACATATTATTTCTGACAACTTATTTTGAGGTTATTTTTTTTGGCAACACATTATTTTGTTAATTTTTCTTAACAGACAACGCAGGAAGCACTGAACAAAGTTCTCTTAACACCTTACCAATAGAAGAATAATTATAATTACAATTACCATTTTTCTCTGTAGCTTTTCATTTTTATTTTGGTTCACTTAGCATATCAAACCCTCCATAAATTGATATATTCTAACAATTAATATATTCTAACAATAGATTCCAGAATTAAATACATATTATTAAATTTTATAACACATCTATTGAATTGTAGTGTTTAAATCAAAGAAATTGTTGTTTTTGGACAATTGATCAGTTGCCTGCTTTGGATGGGGTTGTACTCACTTGAAAAGCAGGTTTGTAGTTGGGGTACTTCTGGATCCATCTTCGTCACTAGAGGCTCAGGTGACCTCAGTGGCTAGTGCCTTCTGCCAGCTTTGGGTGGTAAAACAGCTACAGCTGTTTATGAACCAGGGTTGCCTGACCACTGTCATCCATGCGCTGGTAACCTCTGAGTTGGATTACTCAAATTCACTTTTTGTGGGGCTGCTCTTGATGCTTCGTCCAGAAGCTGCAGCTGGGGCAGGATATTGCCAGCATGTTACCCCACTGTTGAAACAATTGCACTGGCTGACAATTATCTACTGGACTAAGTTCAAGGTGGTGCTTTTGGTGTATACAGTAGACGCTCGGGTTGTGAACATGATCTGTGCGGGAGGCACGTGCGCAGGTCGCGATTCAGCGCATGCGCAAAGCGCGATTTAGTGGTTCTGCGCATGTGCGAGTGCCGAAACCAGGAAGTAACCCGTTCCGGAACTTCCTGGTTCGGCGCAGTGCGCAACCCAAAATCGCACAACCTGAAGCATCTGTAACCCAAGGGATGACTGTAAATTGCTATTCAGCTTGGGGCTAGGATATCTGAAATATCATCTCATCCTTTATATGCCAAATTGACCCCTTGCACTCTACAGATGAAGATCTTATCAGATCCACACCATGTCAGACTAGGGCCTTCAGTGTTGTGGCACCTAGCCTTTGGAACTCCCTCCCCTTGATTTATTATTCTTATTACTACCACTACTACTACTACTACTACTACTACTAGACAGGCACCATCTCTGTTCTCTTTTTGGCACCTCCTGAAGACCGTACTCTTTTCAGTTGCCTTTTAAGCTGAGATCTTTCCCAATCTGTATCTGTATTGGATTTGTTTTAAATGTTTCTATTGTTTTATCACTAGGTGTTTGCTTCCCTGGGCTCATTTGAGAGGAAGGTGGGATATGGTGGTGGTGGTGATGATGATGACAGTTCTCAGGATGATCTCCTGTTAGCATAAAGTCAGCATAGAATTGGACCCCCTGCTTTGGGGGTTGCTTTGGAGAGAAGCAGCATATTGAATTTTGATATTGAATATGGGCAGGGAAGGTTTCCTTTTGACCATTCTTCTCCGGCTTTGTGCCCTCCAGATGTTGTTGGACTACAGCTCTCATCACCCCCAACCATTGGCCATTCTGGATGGGGCTGGTGATAGTTGTATTCTAAAATATCTAGAGGGCACTAGGTTGGGAAAGGGTGTTTTGATCGTGATCTGCTTAAAAGTTCAATCCTGGTTTGTATAAGTAAATAATAATAATGTAATGCTGATGTTTTCATCCAGCCACTACTCCTTCCCCAAATACTTCTTTTTCATCTGTTCTTTGCTATATGCAGTCACAGCTGTTTAATTAAATTTTTTGACTACCTCACATCAAATATTATAAAAATAGAATGTTTCTAGAGATGTCAAAAAAGACCCCACAGCATATTTATCATTCTAGACATTTCCTATATTGTTATGAAACTTCTGAAATTGAATAAAGCTTATCTCATGAGATCTGCAAAACACAGTAGGGCTTATTTGCACATCACTTTAAACCATAGTCAAACTAAACAACCTTTAAAATGTGCATCAAGCCAGAGCACACTGCTGAAATTCATGAGTTCATTCCATGCACCACTTCACTCTACCACCTCTCCTGCTGGTGTCACGCTCCTGGTAACAAATTGGTGGTTTAGCTTACTTTGAAACCATGAGTGGTAAGCCATGAACAAAATCAAGGTTTATTTGGAAAGAAACAAACCATGAACCAGGTTCAGACATTACACTAAACTAAGCCATTGCTTGTCTCCTGGCAGCACAGCAGCTGTAAACCACAGCACCTTTAAACCACAGTTTAGTTTTACTATGGTGGATCAGACCACAGTTAGTGGCTGCAATTACTCCTTTTTTGAAGTTTTAATAGATTTATTGTAATGCAGTCATACCTCTGGTTGCGAACGTGATCTGTGCAAGAGGCACGTTCGCATTCTGCAGCCTGAAGCACTATGTCTGTGCACGCACATGACGTGATTCAGCGCTTCTGCGCATGTGCATGACATTTTGTGATTCTGCACATGCGCGAGTGCTGAAACCCAGAAATAACCCGTTCCGGTACTTCCATGTTCGGCGCGGTCTGCAACCCAAAAATGCACAATCCGCAGCTTTCGTAAGCTGTACCAGTTTTGCTGTGTGTTGTTTTTAAAGAGAAGATTTGGGTTTGGACTTCAAATTTTCCGCCACCCCCAGCCATGGCATAACTCTGATATTTGTATGAATGCAGACCCTTTTGAATGTGTATGTGTGCCCATGTACTCATGTGCATGTGCTTTCCCGTATTCTGTCAGAAGGATTTACTGGTCACATAGCTGTTTTCTTTGCTATCTACCTTCGTTCCTGCTGTTCTTCTCTATCCCTCCCTTCTGGGCTATGAAATGGGGAGGTGAATGAAGTTCCCAGTTAGCTCTTTGCTTTTAGCAACTAGATGCGCGCATCTACCTTTGCTCTGTTTCCTACTTCTTTGAGTGTACTGATACCTTTGAATATATTTATGTTGATGCTCTCTGAACCTAATTAGATGTCTTCCAACTTTCCAAGAGTTGCATCCAACATTAGTTCTCTTCAGAGTAAAAACCAAAGAAATTCATGGACATGACTTAACTTGGGTTCATCAACTCTGAGTAGAACTAACATTGGCTACAGCCCCATGTGAACAAATGCTCCTTTAAAATGGAGACAATAATCTACTTAATGTTTCAAGTTAATAATCTATTTTTCAGATAACTGCTATTGAAATTGATCTTAAACTCAAATATAAAAAGCTCATATATATGTATAGAGAGTGTGTGTGTTTTTCACACTTGATAATCAGTTCACTTTTGAACTTAAATTGTATTTATAGTAATTAAAGGTTCATATTTTTCTGCATTCATTAGGTGTTTGTATAACTGTTTTTGTTTCTCCTTAGGAATCTGGGTAAAAATGGCTTATCTAACAGTAGCATTTTATTGGATAAATGTCCTCCTCCAAGACCACCACCACCTCCATATCCTCCCCTGCCAAAGGACAAGCTTAATCCACCTACACCTAGTATTTATGTAAGTATCGTCTAGACAGTTGTAAGAACATTTTGTTGCCTTTTAAAATAAAAGACTATATGCTGATCATGTTTTACTAGAAATACTCTTGTTATAATCCATAAAACCCTTTAGATTTATAAAGGGCCTAGTACGCATCAAAACATTTGTCACAAAGCATATTGTCTTGTACCCACCTCCCAGTGCTGCATTTTAAACAGCTTTTCAAAGTGGTTTATAAAGCAAAATGACTTATTAAATGCAAATACTGTAAAGGGATAGGAATTCTGCTGAACAAAAAGAGCTCATCAGGCTCATGGCCTGGCCGCTATTTTAATACCTATTTTGGAAACCATCTGGAAATGCAGGTTTATAACATGGAATAAATCTTTCAGTGTCTATGTTTGTATGTGATATTAACTATGGTTTAGCAGGCTGTGAACAAGCCTAGCTTCCTCCCACATCTGCGCATTCCCAGATCTGCCTCTCTTTCCACACAGCCAGACCCAGAACTTTGGTTTACATTTACAATGGTTAGTTCAAACCATTCAGTTTCAAAAACCATGGTTCAAAGTGGGCTTGCTTTAAACTAGGGTTGTGGAACCTGTGGTCCTCCAGATGGTTTTAGGCTCCAACTGGCTGATCCAACAAGCACTGTTTGTATTTAGGGATGATGGAACTTGTCCAACAACGTTTGGAGGGAACAGGTTCTCCACCCTTGCTTTACACTTGACATTAACTACAGTTAACTAACTACAGTTTGTCATTACAAACCAAAAATAGAAGCAAAATATTATGTGAGCCTAATAGGTCTCATGAAGCTGGACTCATTTTGGTCTCAGAGAACCATAGTATAGTAGGATGTTCAAATGCAGTCATTGTATGCTTAACATTTTACATTCTGGAATTCAGATTATGTATCTCTTCGTTTCTGTCTCTGACAAATATTTCAGTTGCCAACATATTCCTATAACATACATACCCTTGTAACTTTCTAAATACTGCAATAAGTACTTTTTCTATAGCATCTAGGAAAAAACAACCACACACTAGAGAGCACACATCTTGAATCATTGCAGAACAGTTGCATGATGAACTGCTACTGCTTTCTGCATATCATCTTAGCCAGTGCATTTTTTTCTGGGGGTACGCAGGGGTACGCATATCCCTAAACATTTTGTGAGTCTTTGTACTTTTGTCCATTTACTGTATTTATTTTTCCTGATTTTCTTGAGTCAAAATGAGAGTACCCCTAAACATTCTTTTAGAAAAAAAGCACTGATCTAAGTATACTTCTTGAAGTATCCTTAGCAACCTATAAATAACTTCTAATGAGTAGCAATACCATGCCATGATGCATGTAATTGTTAGGAAGCATTATGACAAGGGACTGAAACTACTCTGCATTCTATTTCCTTGCATTAATACTGAACTTTCTCTTTACTTTTGTAGTTGGAAAACAAGCGTGATGCTTTCTTCCCACCTTTACATCAGTTTTGTACAAATCCGAACAATCCTGTTACTGTAATACGTGGCCTTGCTGGAGCTCTTAAATTAGGTAAGTTTGAGTTAGAAAGATTTACTTTGTTTGGGCTGTATTGAACTAAGTCAAATGCATAGTATGGCCATGGAAATCGGTTGACTTGTCCATTGATTTTTAAGGGTCTACTTAAGGTAAAGGTAAAGGTACCCCTGCCCGTACGGGCCAGTCTTGACAGACTCTAGGGTTGTGCGCCCATCTCACTCAAGAGGCCGGGGGCCAGCGCTGTCCGAAGACACTTCCGGGTCACGTGGCCAGCGTGACAAGCTGCATCTGGCGAGCCAGCGCAGCACACGGAAACGCCGTTTACCTTCCCGCTAGTAAGCGGTCCCTATTTATCTACTTGCACCCGGGGGTGCTTTCGAACTGCTAGGTTGGCAGGCGCTGGGACCGAACAACGGGAGCGCACCCCGCCACAGGGATTCGAACTGCCGACCTTTCGATCGGCAAGCTCTAGGCGCTGAGGCTTTTACCCACAGCGCCACCCGCGTCTACTTATGTATGATTTAATTGTGCATGGCCCTATATTTAGATATTTTTCTTTAATACAAATATTTAGAAGTGGAGGTGCTCCTAAAGTACTTACAGCTCACTGTGTATTTTTGTTTTCATATAGTTTATGGTAACATGTCTTTTAGTTGCCAATGCATAAAACAGTAAAAATGTACTGAACTGGAACTGGTAAGGTATGTTCTACGAACTCAACTGCCTATCTAACTCTGCAAATTCAAACTGCTCAGTAATTTTTATTGATCTCTAACCAATACTGCAGTACACAATTTTAGACTCTGGACTTACAGTGCTCTGCTCCCCTGGCCTTTAGATGGTAATGTGTATTATGTCACTTATTTCAAAATATGGTGAGCCAGTTCTGCTGCACTGAGGGGCTGTTCTGCTGATTCTGCTGGGTAGGGTCCTAGACATCTGCCACAGGTTTTGGTAGCTTTTTGCTTTCTGAAATCTACCATCCTTTTAAAGGAGATTTGGCTGAAGAAAGTTTTCTGAAAACCTGAAACTATTAAGCAGGTTTTGATTTAGCTGAGAAATATTTATTGAATTGATTATGTATTAATGTGCTCATAGCTAGTACCGTCCAAAGCTTTAGCTTGCTTACTCATTTATCTCTGCTGTTCATGCAGCAGCAGTGCTCTCAATTTAAGTACATGCTTGTTCCCTAGATCTAGGACTCTTCTCTACCAAAACATTGGTAGAAGCTAATAATGAACACTTAGTAGAAGTAAGGACACAGCTATTACAACCATCGGATGAAAACTGGGACCCCACTGGAACAAAGAAAATATGGCGTTGTGAAAGCAGTAAATCTCAAACTACCATTGCTAAATATGCACAGTACCAGGCCTCTTCATTCCAGGAATCATTAAGGGTAAGTAGGGCATTATAATTTATTTGTCAGTTAAGATCTGTCCCTGATCTGTATCATATAGGCACACTTAACTTTACTCCAAAAGCATAGGTTTTTGAGATACAGTAGAATATGTACAGTCATTTACAGCAGGATAACCAAGGTGGCTAAAATACCTTGTTGTTTGCAGTTAGGTCCTCCTTTGAGGTTATAAAACAAATATATATAACTATTCTAAGCATGATAAAAAGTTATTATTAACATTTTATTAAATAAACATTCCTTACCTTTATAAAACAACCAAACGTTTGTTTGTTTGTTTGTTTGTTTGTCTGTTAAATTTCTATATCACCCTTCATCCAAAGTTTACAAGGTGGTTTACAATATAAAACCACAAAAATGCATATAGTATGAACAAACAAAAACAACACCTCCCCCAGTATTTTTATATATTGAAAATGTTATTCTTAAATGTGGAGAAATCATGCTTGCTTGCACTGTTTTTATATTTGGTACAGAACAACCTGCAATCTGCTATAAGTTAGCAGTTGCATTCTGTTCGTTTTTATGCAGTTGCCGCAACATTTACCATATTGAGGAAGAAAAGTCTGTTTACCAAGTTGTTTCATGCTTTATGAAAACTATACCGGGGTGTGTGCCTGTGTTTCTAACTACTAATATCTAGCACAGTCTTGGAACATGGGCTGCCTTGAGAGAGCTTAAGAGGTATACAAACCCAGTAATATCAGTGGGCTGATGCACGTATAAGAGAAACAGTGAAAAACAACCTCTGCTTGATAAATAGATACAATTTGAAATTATTTGTGCGAAATTATTTGGAGGGGGGGGGGGGTTAGATTACTGCTTGCAGTAGGAAATGAGAAACAAAGAAACAAAAGATAGACACTGTAATATTAAATCTAAAATACTTACTAAGAGAATGTAGCCTGGGGTTACATATGGTAGAAGAATGTGAAAGAAGCAACAGGGGCTGTGAGCAGAGCAAAAAATTGTGACAAAAGAAATGGAAGCTGGACTGGTTTGGTGGGTGGGTACATTCTGAGATTCTGATAGTACTTTGTTGGGCTGATCAGGGACACAAATGGGATTTTTCTAGATTGCCAATGGTGATGGGGGAAATGGGATATCCACTGAAGATTTTCGGCTGCTGGTTGGAGAAGGGAGCCAGCATTGTATTCTCCCAGATAAGTCCAACGCTGTTGGAGGGTGGGGGCTTCCAGAAGCATTAAGCCTCTTTGATTCTGAGGGCAAAAAGGTAAGCTAGAAAGATCAGAGAATGTGTCAAAGCATTGAGCGCAATAGAACTTTGGGTGGTTCATGAGTGGGGCCCTACTTTTTCAAGTGGAAAACGTAGGGAAATGAAACACATGTCCGAATAGTTTTTGGACAAATGTATTACTGTTAGATGAAAAGGAATGTCTCAAAGGCTTTCTGGTTTTTTATATGTTAGATAGTAAAACCTGGAGATTCTGTAGTGGAGCAACCACCACATCCAATTCCCCACTGGCTAACTGTGGCTGAGGCAGAGACCTTCTTTTCTTTTCTCCCTTTTCCCACTCCAGTTGACACACTTGGGAGAAAAAAGGGTTACACTAACCCAGGGCAAGAGTGGATCTGGGCCCTTTAAAGGACTTGTTGGGGGAATGAAGTCTTAGGATCTTTTGGTTCCACATTCTTCTCGACATGCCCCTGAAATGCTCTCCCTTTCTCTCCTGCAAATCACTTCCAGAACATGGCTGGTGGGACATGTACAACTGCAGAGCTTTCTGTGGGTATACCAGAGGGCATCCAACAACCTGAGTGCCAGCCTGTGGCAGGTCATATTATTGATACAGTGGCACTTAATGCTGCTTCCACAGGTCCTTCAGCCAGCTTTGGGTTTACTCTCCCATTAACTAACAGAATTATGGAATTAGAAGCAAGAAAGAATAGTGCAAATCAGATCAACTGTTGAAGAGGGTGCCCTACATTTAGTATTCTCTCTCTCAATTTTTTTTAAATGTTGGAATTATAGATATACTGATGCCGTTGTATTTTTATTTATTGTGTTTTTATATTTTGCTGGATGTTGCCCAGAGTGGTTGGGGTAAGCCAGTCAGTTAGGCTGCTGCTGCCTATCTGATATTTTTATGGTTGTTCACTGAGATGATTAAAAGTATCCTGTAAACTACGCCTTTCATGAGCTGAGTGGCTTTTCTTGTGGTCAAAAGAGGAGGCAATGACTTTAGGCATCTCCCAGTAAAATCACTTTTCATAGAGGTATCAATAGCTGTTCCATACTGTACTGTTTATGTTTACCAAATATTTGTAGAATTTGATTTTTTAAAATGTCATGTTTGACTTTTGCAGGAGGAAAATGAGAAAAAAAGTCACCATAAGGACCATTCAGATAGTGAATCAACATCTTCTGATAAGTGAGTGGAAAGAATTCAGTAGGTCCCCTTCACATGTGCTCCCAACAGCATAGGAGCTGCTTCTTAAAGCAATCTGTACTCCAGACTGGGTGGGGTTGATTACATGTGGTTTTTCCACATATTTAGCGAGGTGAGAGCATGTGGTCAAGACCAATGTGATCAGCTCCACTGGCATTCACATGCATGCCTCCTGCATAATGGGATTACACCACATAGAAGTAACTGGAAGCATGTATGAATTAGGTCACAGTGAAAGGAGAAGTGATAGAGTAAGTGTATTAATACATCGGCTCACCATCTTCAATGGAAAGAAATGTAGTCGCCTCAGACCTTAACCTGGTGCAGAGGGTTTTCTCAGCCATATATATTTCCAGAACTACATTGATTTTTTTTTTATGTCTGGATACATATGTATTGTGTGTTTTGTATTCTTAATGTTTCCATTTCTAATCTTATATATGCATAACTCATGAATATATTTTCTATTTTACATTGCCCCCAGCACAGGCATGAGCAAACTTGTAGCCTTGTAGAATCTGTGTTGTTTTTTTACTAGAACCCCAAGATTCACCAATCAGTGAGGTGCAAAATAGTGGCAGGGTATAGTAGACAAACCCTTAGAATTAAGGAACAGGGTACCTAATAGCACATGCTCAGTCCAGTAATCTGATTTCAGTAACAAAATGGTTTCTCTCTTGAATTTTTTTTTAAATTGAATTACTAAATTTTTACAAATTGACTTCAAATTAAATAGTTACATTGTTTCATAGCCCTTTCACACAAAAATGCATTCCTAGCTCATGGTGATCACTTAGGTTTAAAATACACACAGGCTATGAAAGTCACATTTTAAGATGCTGGTTTAAAAAAAAAAGTTAAAATTTATAACTATTATTAATCTATTTATTTTATAGCTCTGGGAGGAGGAAAAAAGGACCTTTTAAAACTATCAAATTTGGGACCAACATTGATCTTTCAGATGACAAAAAGTAAGTAAATCTACATGTACATAGTCACCATAGGGGACTAAATCTTCTCAGGATACCAAACTTCGAATATTTTTTCCTGGATTGCATTACTAATTTAAATTTTACTGAGCTGCACCCCCTAGGTCAATAATATGGGGTGTTGACTGCTGTACCTTTATTTTATAAATTATCTTACCTAATTTATAAAATTTATAAATTAGGTAAGATAATTAATAGAACAGTGCTGGATTCGACAGCATCCTGAATCTAGCAAGTTCTGATTATTTTAGGTAGTGTTATGAATATGGTACACCAAGCTAGATGGACACAGATATGGAAAGGTCTTGAGGGTATGTGATCCAGAGCAAAGGAGACTGAACCCTTCCTGCTTCCTTTTCAGTTCATAACCCAGCAGCTGTATTTTTAATTAGCTACAGTTTCTGAGCAGGCTTCAGAAGCAGCCCCACATAAAATGCATTGTGGTGATCTACATGAGAGATTACCAGAACATGGATAACCATTGTGAGGTTATCTCTGCTCAGAAGAGGGACACAGTTAACACACTAGCCTCATCCAGTGAAAGGCACCCTATGACCAATACCACTGGACCTCTAGTGACAAGCATCCACAGACTGCATATCTGGTCCTTTTCACGAGTGCAGGACTATCCAGAACAGGTTGAACAGCACCTTCATGCGCAAATGAGCCATACTCTAAAATAATTTCTGTTTTAGCAGAATTGGGCTTCAGTTTACTAGACTATCCATTACTGATTCTGAACACTGATCTGACATGCTCACTGCCTCACCTGAGCCTAATGTAAAGAGGGGAGAAACATGGTGAGATTTAGTTCCAAAACTCTAGATTGCTGTGCTTCGTCCTGAGGTTATGGATATACAAAAGGAGTGTGAAGGTGCCTGATATGGGAAGGTTGTTCTGTGAAATTATCACTTTTCATCTTCCATGTATGTGGTGGATACTGTATTCTTTTCTTCCTTGGGGTCTACCAATATATTCGTTAAGGTGTAATCTCCAAACAGCTTTCTGCTCATGAAAGGTCCAGGTGAAAGACCTTGTGCATGCTTGTGTGTCAGCATCTCAGTGTTGGAGCCATGGCTCCTGTGGAGAATTGAGTGGTGTCCAGGGTGGCATCAGCTATGAAGGCTATGGTCCTAGAGATTGATTGGATTCGACATGATTTGATTTGATAGTCGCTTTATCTTTCCCAAGGCAAGCCAAAGCAACTTACAACCAAAGCTTTTGTAAGGTCTGGTGCAAGTTTTGCTGGGGGCCATCCAGTGCATTGGCTACCCACAGGAGTACCAAATGGATGTAGATGGAAGCAGAGCATGAGGCTTTCAGTGAAAGAAAGCAGTTGGATTTGTTAGTTCTCATAACCAGCAAACCACCATAATCATTCTGTGATCCTACGCATCCTATTGTGGCTGGGCGTTGGGTTTTTGTTCATGAAAAAGGCTTAATCAAGACAGTATAAATTAGTTATCTGATCCAGCATCCTAAAAGGGTCAATAGATTTTACTTGTGTACAAATATGAAGGGCTTTTTAGGGTAAATGTGTAAGTAATGTAATTGGTTTTTGCATCTCCAAATACCACATGGATTAATTTGCTGTTTTGCAACAGGTGGAAGCTACAGCTTCATGAACTTACAAAGCTTCCTGCTTTTGTGCGGGTGGTATCAGCAGGAAATCTCCTCAGTCATGTCGGTCATACAATCCTGGGAATGAATACAGTCCAGTTGTATATGAAGGTGCCAGGCAGCAGAACACCAGGTGAGTAATGTGGAGTGCTACATACTGACACAAAAAACCTCTTCATTTTTACCATTTCTGAATTGTTCTGTCTTCTTTTTGCAACTTTACTTTTCATTAATAATTCTGAATTATGCATTTATACATCCTATTGATTCTGAAGATTTTCTTAGTAGTGCTTGCAGCTACTTTCTTAGTGGCTCTTTGACTGCAATGATGACCATATAATATTAAAATCAATTTCAGTTTCCAACAAATGTAGCATAAGATCACTAATAAAACCCAACAATTAAAAAGCTGCCTTGGACTCCTGGGGGCGGGGGAAGGTGGAGTGTAAATGAAATCAGTAGTAATAAATGGATAAAAATCCATTCTTCTTGCTCTTGCTGCTCTGGCCACATGATGCAGCTCCTTAAGTTCCTATGATGACTTGCTGTCTGCTACAGGATACTTCACTAGCTTTTCTTCCTTAGTTTCTAATGTGGGGATCACTAACACAGCACCTTCATTTGCACCCACAGGAAGGAGCCCCAGACTCTGAGCTTTCCCTTCCTTTTCCTTAAGTCTAATCCTCTTAGAAAGATTGTTAGGAAGTAAAATGTCTGGATGCCCTTAGAAAATGAGTTAGACTGACTGCTGGCTTTCTCTTCCCATTTAGTGCAATTTCCCCATGTGCATTTAATTTTCTAATAGTCTGTGGAACCTTCTAGAAACCAGGAAGCATCTTTCCTGTGGCAGGTTCATCTGAGATCAGGTCCTTCCAATAATTTTTTCCCCTGCAAATACTACCACACAATAAATTCAGGTGGATGTTAAATAATCCACTCCCCAAATGGCAATTGCAGAATGTGAAAACTTTGCAAAGAGGCTTAGGCATGTCTCCTGCTGTGCAGGAAGTGATATCCAGGCACACATTAAGAATTCACTGCAAAGTTAACTTACCATACAGTGGTATACATGTCTACTTCAGATGTAAGTCTCTGTGTTTCATGGGACTTACTCTCAGGTAAGTGGGTGCCGATAGTTATGCTTTATTTCTTCATCAACAGTTTATATACTGCTTAATTGCATGGCAACCTAGGCTGTGGTTTAGTGTTGGAACTGGGGTAAATAAGGTTATTTTGCCTTTATTAGCTTTTGCTTCACAGTCAGGACCAGGAGGACATAGTCAACTTCCTGTGGTAAACCCAAGATTGTTGTGGGGTGGGGGGAAGCAGTGACTGCACTCCATTGCACTATGCCATGACGTGTTATGTTCCCCTGCCTCTTGACAGCCATTTTGTGACTGGCAGCAATAGCACTCTATAAAAATGTGCCTGCTGGTCTAAGAAGGTTGGCACCCCCTGTTCTAACGCCTCCATGGCCTTGAGTCACTTTATATCTGCCCTTGCATCCCAACATATCCCTTCACTTGTTCTGCACCATCACCCTCGGCCATTCAAATACCACCTGTTCCCCTCAGAATGGCTGCTGTTCCTTCCATGTTGCCTGTTATGCATGAAATTGCCTCCAATAGAATGTCTGTGATGCCACTTCTATTGCTTTCTTCAAATTCCTCCTCAAACCTCACCTTTTAAATGATGCTTTTGACACAACTCATTAGTCCCCATATCTAACTGCAGCTGAGAATAATTGCATATTCTTTCCCTATTTACCCAAGGCACCATTCCCCTCACTTCCTTAGTTTTATGGATGTTAACCCCCCTGAGATAGGGACCTACCACTTCGTTCTTTATAAACCGTCACGTGCATGTATGATACTATATAAAGAATAATAATACTTGTTCACTAAACGACATCAAAGTCACTCTTGGTCACCCTGATGAATTACCTTTACAGAGAGGAGGACAAGCAGAACTTGTAGTTGCTTCCTGATCTCTCTGTGGCTTTCAATATTAGTGACCTTGTTATCCTTTGGGACCAACTCCATGGAGTGGTAATTGGGTGCCCTGTGTTACAGTGGTTCCTTTCCCAGTTACAGGACCAAGTCCAGACAGTAGCATTGAGAGAGGGCTTTTCAGTCCTCTGGCAGTTATGCTTTGAGGTGCTGCATGGAACTATTTTATCCCCAATGCAGTTTAATATCTATATGAAGCCACTGGGAGCAGTTAATAGGATTTTTGTGGCAAGGGGCATTAGTACAGGCAGTGACCATTTTAGGAGCATTCAGTGTGCCATCACCAATGCGTAGGTCCTTTTGGACCTGGAAGAAGATGGGTCAGGGGCGCTTATGCGTGCCGATGCACGCAGAGGCCAGGAATGGGACCCCCACACGAAAAGGTCACTGCCTGTATGCTGATGATACTCAGCTCTATTTCCCCATAACATCAGAATCAGGAGAGGCCATATAGGAAGTGCACTGACGCCTAGACATAGTGGTGGGATGTAGGAGGGAAAATAAGCTCAGCTGGAATCTTGGTACAATGGAGGCACTATATGTGAGCAGTTTCTGTGTCTTAAGAAATTTGCCAATTGCCTGCCCTGGACAGGGTTGCACTCTCTTTGAAGGGGCAGGTACACAGACTGGGTGTGCTCCTGGATTCAGTTGTGTGTCCGGATGCCCAAGTAGCCACAGTGACTAGAAGCATGTTTTTCCAGCTATGCCTGGTACAGCAGCTACAGCCATTACTGGACCAGGAGAGCTTGACCACAGTAGTTCAGATGCAAGTGACTTGCAAGATTGGATTACTTCAATGTACACTATGCAGGGCTTAACCTGGAAACTACAATTAGTACAGAATGCTGCAGCATAGTTGCTGACAGGATTAAGACCCTGCCAACATATAAAATATCTGCTCTGAGATGTGCACTGGTTGCTGATTTGTTACTGGGCCAAATTCAAGTTGTTACTATTGGTATATAAAGCGCTTAAGAGCTTGGGATCCACTTACTTGCGGAATCACCTTACCCCATATGTACCTACTTGACTGTTTTGTTCTGCAGAACTGGCCACATAATAATTGTTCTGCACTTGTAAGAAATTGGTCTTTTAGTGTGGCAGCACCTACACTTCGGAACTCTCTACCTATTGACACCAGGCAGGCAGCTTCTCTGTAGTCCTTTTGGGGCCTTCTTAAAACATTTTTGTTTAGGCAAGCCTATCCAGGCACGTCAGTGTAGACATGTTTTAATCTCTTCTTACTTTAAAATGTTTTGATGTGTCTTTAACTTTTTTGTTAATTATTTTAATACTTGCATAAAACGCTTAGAGGTTTTATTACAATCAAGTGGTATATAAATTTTCTAAAGTAAGTAAATAAAATATAAATTCAGAGCTGCAGTTTAAATCCCAAAGCTTGCTTGGAACACGTGTGTCTCAGAACGTTATCTGATAAATAGCAAGGAGTATGTAATTGTCTCAATCCTCCTTACATTTGTAAAATGAATTGGTAATGGATGCATATTACTGCAGCTTTCATCAGAAGTTAACTATGCATCCAAGTTCCTACAATATTTTTTTGAAATATCCTCCTTCCAACTCTAAATTCTATGATTCGTATCCATTATTATATAACCTATGACTTGCTGAAATAATTAAAGTTTTAAAAGTACTAGAATCTGACAGCTCTGATTTCAGGCAGTTTTGAACATCCCATTTTTCACCTGGATGCTTAAGTGCATTGTGGCAGCTCAACTTCTGGTTTTCCTGCATGAGACTGGTTATCTACATCTATCTAGCTTCTGATTAGGTTTTTGACTGCAACTGTCTTCAATTAGATATTTTAATTTATAATTGATTTATGTTAGATGTCTTCAATATCAGATATGAAATGTGGGGTGTTAATTTGTAAATATAGTAAGTTAAACTGATGGAATAGTACCAGTCCTAGTCTGTTGCAGAACAGCAACCAAAAAATGTTACAACACCTTAAGAAGAGATAAAATCATATTCTGGTACATGAAATAATATATTGCTTATGAAATCATATGCCGCAATGAATTTGTTAATCTTTAAGGTATCACAGGACTCTTATCATTTTTGTTTGCATGTTATGCTCCATATTTTTATAGTGCCCTGCAAACATCAATCATCACTATTATTGTTTTGTTTTTTTCTTATTAATTTCAGGTCATCAAGAAAATAACAACTTTTGCTCAGTCAATATAAATATAGGTCCAGGTGACTGTGAATGGTTTGTTGTTCCAGAAAATTATTGGGGCGTCATGAATGACTTCTGTGAAAAGTACGTTCAGTATTTTCCATCGCCATATGCTGTGCTTCCAATTACTTCACAATCCACTCTGTCTCTAAACAGTGCTATTTGTGATGCTTATTTGGGAGGATATATTACTTTGGTTTGTCCTAGTACAGGGGTTGTCATTGTGGTGTCTGTGGACATCAGTGTGCCCGCCAGTATTTCCTATGGTGCCTGCAAAAAGGCTCAGCAAATATCCTCTCAAAAATCCACAACACACAAAAGACTGTTTGCAGTGGCTCAGCTTCTTCTACGCTGCACATGCCCCCTTAAACATGCACACATTTCATTGGCTGCCCACCCTTCCTTCCATTCTAAACAGAAGCGGAGGTACCAAAAGCTTCTCTCTGTGAACAAGCATGCAATGGTTCCCCCTCATTGATGGCTTTTTTGTGGGGAGGGGCAAACCTGGACTTTTGTGTGGTCCTAACTCTTTTTATTCCCTTTTGGATGTGGTAGCCATTATAGCATGTTCTCATGGAGACCATTTTGCTTTATACCACGCCCCACACCTTTTAGCCACTTTGTGACTGGCACCCACAGCACTTTTTAACAATTCTAAATATGCACACTGGCCCAAATACGTTAGCAACTCTTGTCCTAATATATTACTTTTTCATCTCTCTCTTCTGACACCTTCCATATGTTATGGTGTAACAGCAATATTGATGTGGAAATGTAGATATGCATTGTTGCAGCTAGGATCTAAAGAACCGCTGCAAGTTCCAACCCATCATCCCCAGTCAGCAGGACCAATAGTCGGGGATGATGGGAGTTGTCATCTAACAACATCTGGATGACAAGTTTCCCATCCCTGGGCTAGCCTGAGAGCTTTTGGGCTTGTGTTTCTTCAAGAGGGTTTTTTCAATCTGCATGGCAAACTTTTAGATAGAAAGGGTTATATGTGATTTGGTAAGAGGGTCTGCTGTTCAAAGAAAAAGACACAAAAGTCCTATCCCTTGGACATCCCTAAAACTAGCAGTTGTGAATAAGCCCAGTGATTGTAGCAGATATTCTGTCACAACTAAAGTGGGTATTACTGAAGCTGTATTCCCTGGAAGCAGCAATGTGCTTTTAAAAAAATAGTACTTAGTGCAATAAATCCCCTGATTTAGTTAGTAAGTTCTGCAAACATTAGGATGTAGCAGTTCACTTTGGCTTGGAGGTGTTCACTAAAGTGAAAGTTTCCTGTTTGAGCAAACTTACCTCTTAAGATTATTTATAAGAAATCTTTTGTCCTTTTGTGTACAGCATTTTGGATTGATATGTTTTTGATGTATATAGAATATTTCTATTGATAAATATTTATATTCATCTTTTCCTGTTTCAGAAACAATATGAATTTTCTTTTGGGCTCTTGGTGGCCTAATTTGGAAGATTTGTATGAAGCCAATGTCCCAGTATATAGATTTATTCAGAGACCTGGAGATTTGGTGTGGATAAATGCTGGGACTGTACATTGGGTTCAAGCTATTGGCTGGTGTAACAATATTGCCTGGAATGTTGGCCCTCTTACAGGTATGATGATGTGTCTTTACAGTTACACAAATACTTCATAAAAGCACTGACACAGCTTTCAACAGACCACCCACATTTTTCAAAATAAGAAGCCCTTAGACTGTGTGATTTTGCAGAGGGCATGAACTAGAATAATGCATATGACAATTCCAGATCCTAACAATCATTCTGAAAAAAATCCAGAGGAAATACAGACTTTTCTGAGATCAGCTCTCCAGCATAATTTTACATCAAAAGTAACTGTAACAAAACAAATTTTGATTAATTTATTTATAGTCAAATATATATGTAGGAGTCTGTGGATGGAATAACATGAGATGATTTGTCCGCATTTAGATAATATTTCAATTTAATACGACTAGTAAGAATAAGCTTTCTGCCTGTGCAACCCCTTTGCTCCCCCTTCATGGCAGGAACAGTCCAGGAAGTTGTCGGTTAACTATAGTGTCTCATTTTGACTGAACCAGGAAGCTGCTTACCAGCTTTGGAACAAGCTAGGGAATTCCTCCATGGCTTGAAGTTGGCTTGGTATCCTTTCTTTTTCCAAAACTGGTAACCATATTCCCCAGACGAAACAGGAAACTATCGTTGATTAGAGGCTTCCAGGTTTAATCACACCCTGTACCCTGCATGTGTGAAGAAAGGACATTCATTTTTCCGCTTATTAAGACCTGGTAGGATTGTATGAAGTAGCAAAGTCAGATGTCATATTCCCTCTTTGTGAATATGCTGTGTGCACACATGCCTTCTCCCTTTACACATTGCCATCCATCATCCATCCTGATTCCTCAGACTATGGCTTGCTGTGATGTCCGAATTGGCAAAAGCGCTTCTTGCAGACCAATACTGAAAGGTGATTTAAAGCCTAGGTTGGTGAGGTTTGCTGTTTTGGATACCAGAGGAGGAGGATAGATGTACGGCTTTTTCTAATCTCCCAAGTCATAGTTTGGAGAATGTGATATCTGAATGAAGCCACAAATTGTCAATATCTGAGGCAATTAAAAACATTTTTTGTTCTGCAGGAATATGATTTCTTTACAAAAGGCTACACTTAAGAGACAAGGAAATTTCAGTTTGGTTCTTTTATCTGTTGCTAAAGAAAGAACTGCCATTATCATATTTCTCCCCTGTTTTCTATTTCGGTGTTGCATACACAAAGAAAAAGTCTACCAAAATCATTTATTTTGGAAACTGCTCAGAGGTTTTGAATGTGACTGTATATATTTTTTTTCTTAATTGAGAATAACTACAGTGGTATTTTCGTATCTAATTGGTACCCTTATTTTTCTCTCTTTGTTTTATTGCAGCCTGTCAATATAAATTGGCTGTAGAACGGTACGAGTGGAATAAATTGCAGAGTGTGAAGTCAATAGTACCTATGGTTCATCTTTCTTGGAACATAGCACGGAATATCAAAGTCTCAGATCCAAAGCTTTTTGAAATGATCAAGTATGTACATTTTAAATCACTATGCTTGTTAATTCGGAGTGTGGTAGTCAACTAACTTTTACTTGAAGTACACCCATTGAAATTAATGACTTTGACTACTTTAGGTCCATTAATTTTAATTAGTCTACTCTAAGTAAATGTTAGTTGTATTCAACACAGAGTTATTACCTTAATTTACTGATTGATACAAAGGTACAAAGAACAGAGTTCTTGGTGAAGCAAACTAGCTATATCCAATGGATAGATATATTTTTTTTTAAAATGGCATGTCCCAGTGGTGGAAAATGTGCTGTAAGTTGCAGGCCCTGAGTCTTCACCCGATCACTTGGAGGCTATTTCTGAGCATTAGTTTGATAAGACAACATGTTAATGATAACTCTGCCTTTGCTGCTAAATTAAATATATGTTTTGTTTTTTAAATATTAAGCATCTTTCTGAATGAATAATGCAACCAAAGTACAACTTGCAATAAAATGTTAAATAAACATGGCACCCTTCATTCCCACCATTTTACATACATTTTAGTTGTAAACAAACCACACAGTTGCTTTTATATAAAAAGGTGACACATCCACACCAGTAGCAAAAGCCCCCGAAAAAAACAAACAAACAAAAATGTTCTGGCCAACAGCAAGCATACTACACTCTAGTGGCTGTGAGCAGCATTGCAGTGTAGAAACACCCACTGAACCGACACCAGCTTTCCCTTTTAGCTGAAAGACTAGAAATGACTGCAGTCTCCCCACCCCCACCCCCTTTGGCTTTCACTGTTCTGATTTTATGTTCTGTATGTGAATAGCTGTAAGAAAAATCCTGTGGGTCTGTAAGTCAGCTGGTTGGGATGGCCATTCGCAGGGGCAGGGTGTCTAATGTTTTATTTGGCTTCTAACTAGAAGCAGTAGGTACTCTCTTCTCAGTCCCAGTAGGATTGTAGAATGCGTGGTACTGTTTTCTCCACTCTTTCCAAACTGTCCTGGCTATAGAGCTTGGTGACAGGTTGTGAAGTTTCTGCTGATCCTCCTCAGGTGACAGACTGGTGCGGATGCTTTTCACTCCTTCTCCGTCCCCTCCTTACATGAAGGCATTTCTCTCCCTCCGTCTCTCTCCCCCCCCCCCCCCAATGTTATGTTGGGAATTAGAAGAAAGGAATAAAAAGGGGGAGAAAGTTACCAGTTAACTTGCCAAAAATGAGAGGGACAGACAGAGATTTCAGTGTACAACTCAATAAAATTGCCTATCCCTAATATAGCATACTGTGTTCACATTTTCAGGATATTATTGAATAAATTAAATATGACTCAAAACATGTTTTCATGTAGTTATCAGCAATGACATTGGTGCAGTAAAAAAAAAAGTTGCATTTGGAAGACAACTTAAGCATTCTAAAAGAGCCTATAATTAAAATGCAACCTAACATTATTCTAAAAGAAATAAAAAGGAGACAGGGCAGATAATGGGGTAGCGTTCAAAGAGGGAGGAACCTGAAGTTTGGAAGAAACCAAGTGCAGTACAAAAAAGGCAAGCTGGAAATAAAAGCTAACAACAGGGATGTCAGGAAAAGTGAAGTGGCCTCTTATAAGTACACAACACCAAAAGGTGGTTCTAGGAAGATCATTCTAGTAAATATTTCATGCAGCAATTGGGATCCAATGTTAAAAAGATTATAACAGGAAATCAGGGGTCCTGTTGGTTATTTAGAAGGCTTGTGGAGGGAGAATAGGATTGAGGGTGAAGCCTCTGTCAGGAAGTATCTACCAGCCAGGATCCTAAACAGCCACTCAGTCTGCTTTGTTGTGGCCTTTCTCTAACATTCTGTGACTGGCATGGATTTCTCTTCATAGATGTGTGTATAATCAGGCATGTATCACTTAACCAAATAGATGGGGCACACAAACATTAATTCAGCCTACTGTACACTGTTGGTAGTCAGAGCAAATACCAGAGCATATCAGTTGCCAGAACCCAGTAAGCCATTAACTACACTGTTCTTTTAATCTGAAACAAAGATTTGTTACTTTCCAAGTTCCCCAACTGTCAGGACAGACAAGCAGACCTCGAGGTCAAGGGTTGGTAATGTCCTAACACAAATTATTGTATCTCATAGAATCTTCTGTCATTAAACATTGAGGAACTCAACTAAGTAGCTCTCATCTGTGCTGAGCATAAATTCTTCACTGTTGTAATACTTTGGGCATCAGAGAAATAGATGGGGGCAGAACAGAATGAACAATAGAGAGAAGAATAGGAAATGATTGCACTGAAATAAAGACATGAGCAATAATTCTCCATTTCTGCCTCAAGAGAAAGATATGTTAGCTGATGGTGTTGACCTTTCTTAGCTGTAATTTCCAATCACATTTGCCTGCTCCCTGGCCCCATCAGCCTGTATTATAAATGGTTTTAATGTCATACAGGAGTGGTTGGGTTTCAGGTGCTTTTTGTTAAGATTTTTATTTTTTAATTGAGTCTATAGAATGAAAGTAACTTTTGACAAATTATAAAAAGGGGGGAAAACTTGGGGTGATATTTCTGTTAAGTAGAATGTGCAGAAACACAACACTAAGAGGGCATACATTTTTAGATATTGAATAACAGCTCAAAGGTAGCACATTAAATATTGTCAAGGGATTAATAAGTATCAAACTGAGATTAGTATATTGAAAATAGTGTTGATTAGATGCTATTGTGTCATACAATTAAAGTCCTATTCTTTTCTAAGGCACGACTGATTTTTTTTCTTTTTTGTCAGCAATGATTTGAAATATGATTGGTGGGAGAGAATTTGAGTTGTGATGGAGCCCAGCATTATTTGAATCATAGAGCTGTAGTGTTGGAAGGGACCCTGAGGGTCATCTTGGACAGCCCCCTGCAATGCAGGGATATAATACCATTTATCACTGATATTCCATTGGCAATTAAACTTTTAAAAAGTTTTTAGTAATGGGTCAGTTTGACCTAAGGAAGATTAAAACACAAACACTTTGAAAAGCCTTACCAATGTGAAGGGAGCCCTGATTCTGTTTATGCCATCTTAGTTTAATACACCCACCATTGGAAAACCAGTCATGCTTTCTTGCTTCTCTCATTAGAGTGCCTTTAGGCTCTGGAGTCCGTGGCTCCCATACTTTTCCAGGGCTTCTGAGTCAAATAACTTTTGAACGTGGGGGCCCTGGAGAACTATGTTTCCAAAGGTTCTTTGCACCCAATATACTGCTGCTGGTGCTTTCTTATTGGCACCCTAAAAGACTGATGGAGACAGAAAGAGGCCTTGAAGATGCCCCTATCCCACTGTTAGGGGCAGGGGAATTTTGGGGGAGAATTGATAGGGATCCCCCCCCCCCAGTCTTCTTGCATGTACTCATAAGACTTGTGGTATTTTGAACACTTTCGAGGAAAGTGCAAAAACTAAGTCTAAAACCAGTAAGAGACAGAAGGAACTTTACCTATCTTTAGCTGTCAAGTAAACACGCTTCACTTAATTATATTGCACCATAACCACATCAAATGGGAAAGATACCTAGGGCAAGTTATTATAAACACCCATTTTAAGATCATCCATTGGTTGCAGAGGACATCCCCCCAAAATCAACATAATTTATAAATGAATATTTGGTTGTTAGAAATGCACACTGTCAGATTGTATATTTAATTTATGAGTTGCCTTGAAGTTCATATTTACTGGCTTCAAGTCCTACAAATAGTTATACAAATAACAAAGAATGGTGTGAGATTTGATGCATTAAGAATGCTGCAAAATAATATAATGAAGGTGCCTTTAAAAAATTGTATGTTTGATAGTTCATTTTTTGTTAGTTGTGAGGACAATACTCAGTATTGTTGGATAGCCACTATTTCTAACATTAGTTATTTAAGGTGTTGGAAATAGAATGAATAGACAAACTAATAGATATGGTTTGTAAGGGGAAATTATGTGTATTAATTCTTTTTTCTAAATGACATCCTTTTATGTATTGGGATTATTATTTTGAACAGTAAATATGTGTGTATTTTAACAATAAAAATGGAAAAATGTTTCTGTGATGCCACTGGTGTACTCCTATATCCCACAGGAGAGGCAGTCGTTTGGCCTTTCATAGTAGCAAAGTTTTAAAAACAATAAAATTCAAACAACAAATTCATAAAATAGTGTTAAAATGAATAATCATTTGAATTATTCTAATATCTGTTGCAGGTATTGCCTGTTGAGAACTCTCAAGCAGTGTCAAACTTTGAGGGAAGCTCTAATTGCTGCAGGAAAGGAGATTGTTTGGCATGAGAGAACAAAGGAAGAACCAGCTCATTACTGTAGCATATGTGAGGTGAGTAAATATGTATGTGCTGTGGGTTAATATTTGCCTACAGTTTTAAAATCTGATTTCTGTCTTAATCTCTTAGACCTTTCCCAATTGTTTGCACTTCAGTGGTAAAGTATCCCACTCCTCTTCTTTTGTGAATGGCATCTTTAGCTCATTTGAATCAGTCAAAACCATTCCGCAGAGTAGCCATGCAGCTGATACTGGGAAACACTAAAAATCTTTCTCCTTTAGAGATGCAATCCCAGAACTGCAAGTGCGTTGTGGATCACTTGCACAGCAAGGGAAGCTAAGGGATGGATAGTGGCTAACAGAAAGTTTTAGACTGTGCAAGTTCTTGGTTTGAAGGAGGAGAATGCCAGATTAGAACATGTCTCTAGTTTCCCTCATCACAGAGATAGTAAGAAAGGTGTATACTTGTAGTGGACGAAATTATCACACTCTGAATTTCTGGGCAATTGACACTTCTTGGATTTCTTCTGGCTCCAGAAGCAAAGGTGTGGCTGCATGTGTATATAACTGGGTTTTATTCAGACTAAGTTAGTTGAACTTTGATTTTGGTGGAACACAAGTCAAGTCATGACTAACTTGCCTCACTGATTTCAGAAGGAATTGAGGCAACTGACAGGTCTAGTTTGATATAATGCTAAATCCTAATTTGCTTAACAAACTGGCCTGGTTCACCCAACTCTGACAAACATGCAGGATCCTGTCATTCCTCCCTGGTTCTTTTTGCTCTACACTGAGCTTAGCTTGTCTTTCAAACTTGTAGCCATGGCTTAAACATGATCCCAACTTGTGGTTAATGAATAGAAAGCTTAACCATGAGCCTAGGTTCAGGCTACATGTTAAGCCAACACTTGGTTTAGCTCATTGTGGTGAAGGAGCAAAAATGACCAAGGAGGAGCTAAGCAGCTGTGACCCCACACATTTGCACAGTCCCAGTAGGCCATAGTTCACCTTACACTGCCTTGTGAACCAGGCCAATGATTTAACCACAAGTTTTCCAACAGATGATCAAACAAACCATGGGTTATTTCTCCAGAATTTGACTTTCCTTCCAGCTAATCCCATATTGCATATTGCTTAGTGAGCACATGAGGTGAAGTAATCAAACAAACCATAGTTAAGGAAAGGTGCTAGGTTTACACGTAATGCCTAGACATAGTTAAAGGAAAGGCTTTCAAAGCATGGCTTCAGATTGCGGTTTGTTGGCAGTAGGCAAACCAGAGGTAGGTAAGCTGCTGGGCAGGGTTCAAATGATTTTTTTTAAACCCACTGTTTAATAAAACATACTTTAAGAAACCAAGGCTCATTATGTGCAAACCAAGTCCCTGTCTTGATCTACTCTATTGATTTATTTGGTCTGGCTTTACTTTATCCATAGTAGTACTAGTGTTGTTTGTTTTTTACATAGGTCTATTTCAAGTTACCAGACTATTGGCATCTCCCTTTAAGAGGAGAGGCAGTCTTTTAATTTCCTGACCTGCCTTATACTCTACTATTGCTCTTTGTGCCTTCAGTATCAAAGAAAGATCTTTAGACTGACCTGTGAGGGTTTCTTCACCTCCAATACAAAGTGTAATATGGGTTTTATTATGTGAAGGCTATCAGTAGAATTTATTCTTCTGAAATATGCTGGGTCCTGATAGCAAGATGTTCTTACTTCCCATTGTACAATATATTATCAATGGTCAAATATTTATATAGGGTTTGAAAACTTAGAACTTGCTCCACACATAAAATAGCATGTCATTTCATTGCTGGGAGCAGCCCATAAGCTCGACTTTGGGTGGACTTTGGCTACTAGATTTCAAAAGAGCTATGCTGTTTCATTCAGAATTACCTCCTTAATTTCCTGCTGCCACTACCCAGCCAAGTCTCAACACTGTTTTTGCCATTCTAGCTCAGTTGCCTATATAATATATGCGATGCCAAATTAAGTCCAGGTCTAGCTCTGCTGTCACATTCATATTCTGCTACAGCTTAGTTTTGCTTCCTTTTTGTATCCACAGGTGGAAGTCTTCAATTTGCTTTTTGTCACAAATGAGAGTAATTGTCGAAAAACCTATGTCGTACATTGCCTAGACTGTGCACGAAAGATATGTGGGAATCTGGAAAACTTTGTGGTGCTAGAACAGTACAAAATGGAGGATCTGATGCAAATCTATGACCAATTTACATTAGTAAGTAAAACTGTATTTGTGAGGCAGTACTTTATTAATATATGCCAACAGTTTGAACATACTGGTTGTGCTATTCTTGTGTAACTATATGTTCTACTTGCTACAAGGAAAAAACTTGTGCCATTTAGGCAATCACTTATTATATATAATATAATTAGAACTTCAGGAGAATCTTGGGTTATGTTAATTTATTTCATTGATTTACTACTAAGCAAAATCTTGGGAGCAACTACATTGCATTAATTTTGCTAGAATATCAGATGTAAAGCATGTGGAATCCTTCATTTGCAACTGATGAGGTATCAGAATAAGCAAATATGTATTATTTATTTATTAATAAAAATATGTATGTACTGCTATATCACAAAAATATCAAAGCAGTTTACAACATTAAAAAGATAAAAACCATACAATAAAAGCACAAACAAATTAGAAACAATTTAAAAGCAAAACACTTAAAAGCAAGTGTCAATAAACCATTGTGGGAGATGTACTCTTAATTGCTTCCATAGGCCTGGTGGAATAAATAAGATTTCAAGTTGGCACAAAAGGTGCCCGCTGGATCTCCATTGGCTGAGGATGCCACAGGACTGGGCCAGTGACACTAAAGTCTCTGTTTCTCTTTGTTGTCAAATGAGCCTCACCAACTCAGGGGATAACCAGCAATGCTCCAGCAGATGATCTTGGTTGACTGAGCTGGGATTCAAAGGTTCATGTTATCCCTGAGCTACCCTGGCCCTAAGTTGTTCAGGGCTTTGTAAATTAATACAAGAACCTTGAACTGAAAAAGGCCTCCGCACTCGCCCTGACAACACTGGTTCAGTGACATGGATTGAAGAAGTGTATTTGTTATTGGGAAGGAATAATTTTTAACCTGCTCACTTAGAGTTCCTAAGTTGAAATGTGTCGTGTTGGGAAGGGAAAGCATATGAGCAGGTTGGAAGTTGCTTACTGACCTTACTTGGCATGGATTGGGTTGGAAGAGAACACTAAAATGAAAAACAAGGACTCCAGTGCTACTTCTAGTTGGATGGGCTTGGATCATATATCATTCCTCTGTTCATGTCAGGGTAGGGGCCACTGTAGCCCAATGTACCTTATTCCAACCTATCCAAAAAGTTAGCCAACCCCAAGAGCAGATATTCATGGACTGTAGAGGGAAGGAGAGATGGGGAAGGCATGTTCTACAAATGCTCTTCTCATTCACTGAAAGTTTGGGTCCATACCATTGTGTGATGGTGAGAATTTGCAGAATGCGTGCCTTTGAGGGAGCTAAAGAATAAGGGTAAACTGAAGCTTGTCAATAAAACTTGGAAACCCTTTGAATAAGGGGAGTCTTAAGCAATCTTCTGTGTGAAATGTTCAGAAAATAGTATTTCAGCATCCAGATACATAAAGAAGCAAACAATGAACCAGTTCACTTCCGCTCTGGACTGAACAGTAATGCTTTCTAAAGACACGTTCAGTAAATACAACTTTTTAAAAGGTTATGTATTGTGTTATCTCTTTTCAGGCACCTCCATTGCCATCATCTTCATCTTGACATTTTTCCAAGGACATTTACATAAAAACTTTTCTGATATTCAGGAAGTGACCCAGTTCTGCACCACTGATTTTTGTAGCGATCCCATAAGGCTGCTGGCTGAAAGCTGTGTCTATGCAACCTTCCAAGTGCGGAGTGTCAACCAACTGGACAGGAGAGAGCACAGCTCCTATTCCAGAATTTGAAATATAGAAAGCTCATTCAGCTGATTTTTTAAAAAAGAAAATTCCACGTTTTGTATATATCTGACAAAACTGGCAACATTATACAGACTACTGACTTGAAGACCACCTCTTTTGTATTTCTCTGTTTCTGGGCTGATGAATTGGTTTCATCTATTTTTCCTCCCTTCAGAGTTTTCTCTTGGAAAGTACTAGCATAGCTGGTCATTTCTTTGTAAGGTAGTTAGAATTTTAAGTCTTTCTTTGGGCTACACTTTTTTTTTTTAATGTGAAAGGTTAGGTGATACTCTTTTTTTTTTTTTTTTTTTTACTGCTTTTATGTTATTCTGTCTTGTTTTGAAACCATGATGGTTACTTTTTGTTTCCTAAATGAAATTTTAAAAAATTAACAGCCAAGTCACAAAGATAAATGGGTTGCACATAGACTAAAGAATAAACTTCAGATTTGTGATTTTGTTTCTAATCTTGATGTAAATTTACACTATTTATAAATACATATTTATTGCTTGAAAATATTTGTGAATGGAATGCTGTTATTTTTTCCAGATTACCTGCCATTGAAATTTTAAGGAGTTCTGTAATTTCAAACACTACTCCTATTACATTTTCTATATGTACATAAAACTGCTTAGCATTGTACAGAAACTTTTATTAAAATTGTTTAATGTTTAAAGTTTTTGTATTGTTTGAGTTTTAAAAAGAATTTATGTACATTGCCCCGTTTTTGTTAATTTTTTTGAATCTGGTTATATATATTTTATATATACTCTTGTGCGTGTGTGTATATATATAATATATATAGAAAACTGAATATAAATATATGTATAAAAATTAGAGCCTAAATTTTTCTCGTTTTAAGTTTTACATCTATGGTAGATTTGAGGTGTCTACTGTAAAGTATTGCTTACAAAAGTATGAATATTTTTAAAAAATATATATGGTATGTATCCTCAAGATATGATATGTCCTTCAGACTGGTTTATTGTTAAATTGCACTTCTTGCAATTACAGACAAATATAGCTGATGCCAAATCGTAGTAGTAAGAAATGAGAAATAGCCTACCTAGCTAACAGCTCAAAAATAGTAGCATTTTGAAGATTAACTCTAGACACCTTGAAATTTAGCAAGGTATGATCAAGTAAAATAGAATTTTGATGAGACTGATATCTGAGAAGATGACCAAAAAAAGATTTGTACATTCCAGTTGCTTTTTTGAGCAAGTGTAAGGCTATATTGTCTTAAGTACAAATCATGTTCTATTACTGCTTATTTTGTAATTCAAATTCAATTGTAAATTTTAAAGACATTATAATCCTTTAGGGCATCTTATCTGTTTACAGTTTAAAGTTAATAATAGCATTTTATTTTATTAATTTGCTTCCATACTTTCTTAACTGTTACATGGAAACACATTAAATCTAAATCCAAGATCTTTATTCATCCCAGTGGATTAGTTTACTGATTCATAAAGTTCTGCATCAAGTGCACTGATAATTGCAGCTTCCTAACTGTGGTATTTGATGTTGCTGAAACAAAGCACCCCCTCCTTTTTACATTAACAGTTTTTAAATGCTTCTCTTTAGTTAAAAGGATGAGCAGCATTTTCCCAAACCAGAATTTTGTTGAAAGCCAGAGTTTACATACGTTGATGTATCAGATACAATTACTTTAATATGAACACCAGCTTGGAACATTTCGGGGAATAGAACAGAAGTAAATGGATACCAGCCTAGCTAATCCAATCCAATCTCCTCTCAAGTATTAGAATGTAGGTTGGCTCTATTCACTGACCAGACTGATTGTTCACAGAAAGTCTAATTTTACTTTGTGCTGGAGGAAGCAGAGCAACTTACTCCAATAAGGCTGCTTTACCTGTACCTACTCTAGTACTTTCTATAGGTTGCATTTGATGAGATGATGGAATCCTTGTTTTATAGCCCATGAAGAAATGAACTAAAGCCCCCCAGTAGTTTATCTGCTTATCACAACTCTCAGGATAGTGTACCTCCGTATTGTAGCCCCCACAGGTGAGGTACCCTTCAGAGTGAAAAAAACCCTTTGGCCGTATAGTGCCAAATGATTCAGTCTTCTTGCCATTTGACCCAAACTAACAAAATAAATTTAAATAGGGACAAATGTCTGGTTCTACACTTGGGCAGGAAGAACCAGCTGCACAAATATAAGATGGGAGATGCCTGATTTGCCTGTAGTACACAAGAAAGGATTTAGGGGTCTTAGTAAACCACAAGCTTAAGGTGCGTCAACAGGGAAATGCAGCACCAAAAAACGCTAATGCTATTCTAATCTGCATCAACAGAAGTCATAGTACCACTATGAACAGACCACACCTTGAATATGGTGTCCAGTTCTAGGCACCAGAATTTAAGAAGGCTATTGACAAGCTGGAATGTGTGTGAAGGAGAGCCTTATGAGGAGCAGTTGAGGGAGTTGGGAATGTTTGTCCTGGAGAAGAGGAGACTGAGAGGGGATATGATAGTCATCTTCAAATATCTCAAGGGCTGTTGCATGGAAGACGGAGCAAGCTTGTTTTTTCCTGCTCTGGAGGGAAGGATCCGAACCAATGGATTCAAGTTACAAGAAATGAGATTCTGACACAACCTCAGGAAGATCTTTCTGACGGTAAGAGCTGTTTGACAGATGAACAGACTCCCTCAGGGAGGTTATGGACTCTCCTTCCTTGAAGGTTTTTAAGCAGAGATTGGATGGCCATCTGCCATGGATGCTTTCATTGGAGAGAGTTAGACTAGCTTACATAAAGACAAGGACCAAATTTTGTTGAGCAATGCCCAAATTGTAAAAGCCTGGAAAAGAACCTGGCACTCACTCTGTTTGCTTTGGACACAAACTGGTTGAGCATTGCTTGACAACACAGGGAAGATCCTTTGTTCAGGGGCCCACTTCATTTTCCACCAGGATAGTTCCACAAAGCATTGGATCAGCCCGTCTGTTTCTTGGTTTTGCCTTCATGGAGTTTCTTCATTCTAGTAGGTTGGTATTTTCACTCATATGTTATCTATAGCTCTTAAACATCACCTTATGTGAGGTAGAGCTTTGAGAGCCATTGTTCATGCCTGAAAGTTTCAGTGTCATGTAGCTATGATCTGGAAGTTACATAAAAGTCAATATCATTGCAGCTCTGGTCTAGAATTTAGCTCACAGACTCAGTACTTCATGCAGGAGATGCCAAGAATTTCATCCTATCTTCTGAACAGGAGGAGGAGCTATTCCCAAATTATAATAATATTTTTTTATTTATACCCCGCCCTCCCCAGCCAAGGCCGGGCTCAGAGCGGCTTACAAGCAATAATAAAAACAAGATGAATGATTACAACTTAAAAACAAAAATAAAATACAACATTAAAATATTGGAACATTAAAATATTAAAATGTAGCCTCATCGCAGGAGGAGAAGGAAAAGAAAAAAGAAAGAGAGGGAGGGAGGGAATCAAATTGGCTCCAAGCCAAAGGCCAGGCGGAACAACTCTGTCTTACAGGCCCTGCGGAAAGAAATCAGATCCTGCAGGGCCCTGGTCTCATGAGGCAGAGCGTTCCAGCAGGCCGGAGCCAGAGTTGAAAAGGCCCTGGCTCTGGTTGAAGCCAATCGATAACTTCCTTAGGGCCTGGGACCACTAGGGTGTTGTTATTTTTGGACCTTGAGGCTCTCCATGGGGCATACCAGGAGAGGCGGTCCCGTAGGTACCAGGATAGAGACTGGCCTCTAGGCACACGGTATGGTTACTTACAGTAAGGAACATTTGCACATCAAGTTGGATTAATGGGTTCAGCCATAACTTTTCAAATGCAAGAGAAGTTGTTGGTTGGTTGGTTGACTCTTAGAAGCAAAGGCTCAAAAATAGGAATAGTTATTTCAGTGCCTTATCCTATGGCACCCTAGGTATCTCTCTTTGATAGACACAGAGTTCTTATATTTGCTTGTGATAAACTCAAAATGGCAGCTTGTGGTAAACTCACTACAGTGGAACCTCGGGTTGCGGACGTAATCCGTGACAGAGGCGCATCCGCAACCTGCAGCGTTCGCATCCTGAAGCGCTGTGTCTGCGCAGGCGCAAAGCGCGATTTAGTGCTTCTGCGCATGCATGAGCGGCGAAACCCGGAAGTAACCTGTTCTGGTACTTCCAGGTTTCCCGCGGTCTGCACCTCGAAAACACATAACCTGAAGCGTCCGTAACATGAGGCATGACTGTACAGCTGCAGGCTAGATTGGATTTTTAACCCCAGCCCTCATAAACTTTATTCTTTGCACCACCCCAGTTTAGTTTTCCTGCAGAATAAGGTGGAAGCAAACTCAGTAAATATTTAAAAGCACAAATCTGTGGTTAGTAATAATTCTATCTCAAGACAGAATCCTTTGAAAGGCTTAAGATAATTGCAATTCATAAATGAACTTTCCAGTGGCTTGGGAGATGATTTTTTAAAACGTGTTGTTGTTGTTTTTAAAAAAATTCAGTAGTGGCAAAGGTTTCATTGTCTGATGTTGCTGGTTGGGTTTTTTGTTCAGAGCAAAAACAGCAGGAGTAAACATGCATGCTACTTTTAGAGCCAAAATTGAGTTTAAGACTATGATTATTCTCAAAAGTCATAAACCCATTCATTGGTTGATGAAGGAATTACAGGCATTCAGTTTTCTCAAGCCAAAGGAACCTGCTTGTGATTTTGCTGTGCTTTATTCCAAGGACGGGGAATCTGATCTTCCAGATGTTGTTGGACTATGACTTCCATTTCCCTAACTATTGGCCATGCTCACTAGGGCTGATTTGTTTATTTTTAACATAATTTTCCAAGAACATACAAGTCAGGCTATCAAATCAATAACGAATGCTATAAAACAGGCAGCAAACCCCAAATTAAGCTTAATTCTATAATCAAAATATTAACATTAAAAACAAACAACAATTCTAAAGGAACCAGCAAATGGTACAAAACTGCCCCAGCAAATAAATTAATGAGCCAGCTGAAGACCTTTAAAAGAGCCACATCTTCACTAACAGTCTAAAGCAGGTTTTAGACTGCCAACTGTTTTGGGACTACAACTCCCATCATCCCTAGCTAACAGGACCAGTGGTTAGGGGTGATGGGAATTGTAGTCCCAAAACAGCTGGAGGGCCAAGTTGGGCCATGCCTGGTCTAAAGCAACATAATGGTAATGTCCAATGCACCTTGCTTGACAAGGCATTCTATAAGGTGGGTGCTACAACACAGAAAATCCTAACTTTGTTACATACTAGTGTCACCTCATAGGGTCAAGGGAACTGGAACAGAAATTTGGATGATGATTGGCTCAGGTGGGGAAAAACATGAAAGAAGGCAGTCCTTAAGGTACCCAGGTTCCTTAAACTGATTTGGCAACCAGTGCAGTTTGCATAAAGCTGGTTGTAATGGAACCAAATTTACTGGCACCCCTCAGCATTCTGACTACAATATTCTGCACTAGTTGACTTTTCAAAATATCTTTCAAGGCAAACTCCAACAATTTCCAGAGGATCACAGGTTCCCCATCCCTGATGTCAGACTTGCTTTCAGCAGTTGGCCAGATCAGGTGCTGGCTGAGGGCCCCAGGGGCTTGGAAAGGGCCCTCAGTGGCCTGTCCTCACCATGCCACAGTCCACCCCTTCCCGCCAGATGCTTTTCAGCATTAGACAGTGATGACCCTTTTAAACGGGGGTACCGAGCGCAGCTCCCAGACCATATTATAAAAGGACAGATAATGCATTTGTTTTCCAACTCCCTTTATTTCTGCCTCATACCCTATAACTTCTTCTGCACTGCTCCATATACTTGGACCACTCCTTCACACATCAAACCATCATCTTGAATAACGCCTTTCTTTATGCATTCACCATCTTCCATTGCCAAGTGACTCTCATTTTTCAAGCCCTTCACCCTATCTCCATCTTCTCCATCTGGGCAAGTACCTCTTGTTATGATCCCATCTCACATTAAATCAATAGTAATCCATTACAGTGGTTGTGATCTTCATCATTCTATCTAGAAGAGCTGGGGTGTCAGCAAAAGTTCCTTCCCACTCCTGCTGTGAGTGGGCAACCCCTTCAGTTAATGTTCTGTATCTCTCCACAGAATCCTGGCTCATTTGTCATAGGAACAAAAAATAAATAAAAAATGGCTCTGGGTATGAAGATAGAATAAAGAAAGGCAAGATTTCAAGCACATATGATGGAAGAAGGTAAAACACAGGCAGTTTGCTAGTGGGGCCATGTGTGCCCCTGGCAATTTATACTCTCCCTGCCTTCCCTGATTCAGCCCAGAAGGAAAAGGAACGAGGAGCAGAAAGCTTGCAGTTGAAAAGATGGAGCTACCCATGTGTGTTTCGCGTTTCCAACAGAAGTGGAGGAGAGGGAAGAGTGATCTGCAACAGGGCAGGCATGTCTATGTTGTCCTGAAAGGGACAATTGATTCCATAACCTACAAGTAGTCAGCAAAGCCACAGAGAGCAGTTTCCTAGAAAGAAAGTAGTCACCATTGTAACAATCGCTCGGTTCATCTTTAGCATCCTCTTAAACAACAAGCTTGTGTGATTTGCATTGATCTTGCTGAAGGCATTTGTAAAAGCAAGGAAAATGTGAGAAGTTCAAATGTGGTGGCCAGGAACAAGGAGCTCCTAGAGGTGCTGTGAACCTTTGAAGAGCAACCCCAACAGGACCACAGAGTTTCATCGTGGAATGCTTGCAAAGTGAATGTCTAATGGTGGCAAAATCAGTGTTTGCCTCCCACTGAGGGATTTCCTGGGTGATTCTATTCTTTTGATTTCAAAGGTAGTAGTAGTAGGTGGATGGCAGCAAGCTTTCCTTTTAGGGTTTATCTCTGTATTTGCAATCAGGATAGCGGTAAGCAAAACGAGGATCACAAGTCTGCAGAGGTTTCAAAATCTCTTCCAGCACTTGAGCTGCCCTGATGACTTCTTGGTCAGTTAGAAAGCTGTCTGCACACCTGCTCAGAGCTCTGTCAATCTTCTCCTGGACAGGAGGCAGAAACTTTTCCTTTAAGAGTTTAGGCAAAAGTTCCTCACAAACCATGATGAGGCTTCGTGTATCCTTGATGGAATTGCAGGAGGGAAGCTCAGACTGGCAGTCTGTAACCAGGCAGCTGAATATGTCCTTATGTTCCTCTTGTCTGTCCATCAACTGCTTGCCTAACAGAAAGTAATGAGAAGCTTTGATTATAAACATATATTAACAAATTCCAGAAAGAGGACCATGTTAGTCTGCATTGCAGCAAAAACAACAAAAGAATGTCAGGGCATCTTAAAGACTAACATTTATTATGGCATAAGCCTCTGATGAAGTGGGCTGTACTTCATGAAGGTTTATGCAGTAATAATTTGTTAATCTTTCAGGTGCCACAATTTTATGTGAGCAAATATTATCTCTATACACCTCAGCAGTGTTTAGATTAGATGGTCAATGGCATTACAAATAGATCAACTTGTCTTTTGACTTTTCTCCAGGGAAAATGTATGAGCTAGTAGAAGAACAGAAGTTTTCTCCTGCCAGGTCCTTGGCAAGGTGTGAGACCTCCATCTCTTCCCATCTTCTAAGAACAGGCATAGGCAAACTTGGCCCTCCAGACGTTTTGGGACTACAACTCCCTTCATCCTTAGCTAACAGGACCAGTGGTCAGGGATGATGGGAGTTGTAGTCCCAAAACAGCTGGAGGGCTGAGTTTGCCTATGCCTGTCTAAGAACAAGGATCTTCCATGATGATAATGATGATGAATAATTAATTATTTACCCTGCCCATATTACATATTATGTCTGAGAGAATAGTTGTGTCCCAGCCCTCTCCCTAACATGCTATCTTTCCATGTACAGGGACATATTGAGCATTCAGTCATGTGACTCTCCTTGAACTCTGAAATGAGACTGTCCTCTGAAGGACTGTACTGTACATAACGTTTCTCAACTTGGGCTTTGATCTTACATTTTGAAATTAGATCTAAACTTCGTAGGACTGGGTTTCAGGTAAAAGTTATAAAATGTACAGCAAATGCAAGCATCATCAGTCAAATGGTCTACCTTTTGTGAAAACTGCTTCAGGCTGCCTCAGCTGTTTCTAAGAACTTGTGGACAGGAGATCTGTCCTTAGGGAAACCATCAAGCTGCCCGGCAAACAACAGAGCAGGTATTAATCACAAACCTCTTTTTCTCTCCATATTTCTCCAGAGAAGTTGGGCATACTTTTAATAGATTAAAGTGAATAGCTGGTCCCAGGATCACTTGATGGACAGGGCAGGTTGCCCATTTTTAAAATGCTGGAACCTGGAGTATCTCTCCATATTACTCTTGGTAAACTCATGTGCTTTGATTGCTTACTGCCCATATTTAAGCTGCTTGTTCTCTCTGACTACCTGTAGAATGTTTTCCCCAGTTGCTTTGACTATAGTTTTTTTGTTTTACCATCCATCTTGGCACTTTCCTCAGGTTTCTTTTTCTAGCTGAAAGCTAGCCATTTCTCTTCCTTTTTTTCCAAACTTATACATCTAGTTGTCTTGCTTTGCTTTGGAGCTCTCTGGCTTTGCTTCAGGTGGGTACATTTAGAGTGTGCATTTTGGTAATCTGACAATTTTCTGCTATAATATGAATGTTCGTGTGTGTGTGTTTGAGTTATGCTGAATGTGCTAATTTCCAGTTGCACAGAATCTTATTGGTATACAGATTGTCACCTTTTGTTCCTTTTAATTAACTGATCTACCATCAAAAAGCTTGAAGCTAAAGATCTATTCCCCCCCTGCTCCTGCCTCATCATATCCTCTTGTGACAGATGCTTATTCAAAGATGAAGCTGAGTACCTTCCTGCTTGTCAATGACTCCCAGTGTGCTGGCATCCCGGATAAACAGATGTCCATTGTTGAAAACGCCAAATGTGCCAGCATCGACATGGGTAAAGTAGAATAAATAGTTCAGGTCATTGTTCCTTATGGAATTGATGATAGTAAGGAGCTGAAGAGCGAGGTCTGCTGCCACATCAGAAGACGAGCCATAGAATTCCTTCAAAGGTCTGGTGCTGGTAGTGACTATCAACCGGCCGCAGGACCCCAAGTATTTTGGAAATGGCCACCCTTCTGCTCCGGGGAAAATCTGTCCAACAGAGGGGACACAAAATGTGTTAGTGCAAATGTGGGACTATTTATGCGATGATGTGAAGGTAAGAATACACCCCACCTTTTAAAAAGCCCCTTCAATCTTGGCTTAACTTGTGCATTGTTTTGCCCTCCTCACCAGAAGTTCCACCACACCTTTTGAAGAAGTGCGCACTGAAGGATTGCAATGTTTTGTCATACTTCGTTTACTCGAATTCATAACTTCTGAGCAGGTATTTTATGAAGTGTCAAAGCAAACATACTGCAAGAGCATTCACAGCAATTAGGGCTGTCCATAAACAGTCCACCCTGTGTCCCTGCTCCGAGGCGCCCATATCAGGGCCATATGCTATCCTGGGGGCCACCCATCCCTGATTTGTCCCCGAAACTAAGTCTCCCCATCACCATTTTGTTTAACCCTTAAGTCCCTTTTAAACTGTTAGGGCCCCAGCACAGCATAAGATTGGATCAGGCATAGGCAAACTCGGCCTTCCAGATGTTTTGGGACTACAACTCCCATCACCCCGGTCTTGTTAGCTAGGGATGATGGGAGCTGTAGTCCCAAAACATATGGAAGGCCGAGTGTGCCTATGCCTGGATTGGATAGTACAGTTTAACAGCTGTTAAGGAGGAGGATCCAGTCCTATGCAGGATCTATGCCTCAGCTCTATAGCTGTTGATCCTGTAAGTCATCAAGAAGGAGGGAGAGCCACTGCTTGGGCCTACTTTCTTTTGGGAAGGTGCATCCACTGGCCTATTTCACGTGCTGCCCAGCTCTCCTTTCTGCCTTATGCCCTCCCTCCTTACAGCCACCAGTCACTCTGGACCAATCCAACCTGACCAATGGCTATGTGTGCCCAACTCATCTGAGACCCTCCATATATGCCTGATTTGGCTGGGCCCTCAGCCAACCTAGTGCACAGCTTCAATAGCAGTATCCGTCCCACTGCAACAGCAGCATTCATGCAAACTCTGCCAGCCACTTCCAAAATGGTAAAATTTCTTCTCTTGAGCTAGCCAGAATAAAAACCTCCCCTTTCTAGGTCTCCTCTCCTTACTCAGAACAGGCAAACCAATGTCACAGTCTCCTCCCAGATATCAAAATGGCTGAGGTTATCAGCCATAAATCAGTGTTTACTGGTAGTGGCCAGTAAAAGGAAGATTTTATAAGAAATAAATAGTTGTTCCAATTACCCTGTTAAGTAACAATGAATGCTGATTGATCACCTCGGCCTTTTTGATGGGCAGCCACTACCCACCAAAGACTGTGCAACAGGGTTGTCCCTTCTGATAACATGGTTATGCGTTGACAAAGGTATTCTCAGACGCCAACTTAGTGAAGGTAACAATGCAAAGTAAAACATAAAGATAAAACATGTATTGTTAAGTTTTCAATAATCATAAAGGAGAAAAGAAGAAGGAATTATGCTAACAGGACTTTCTTCTCCCATATGAACTTGCCGACCCGCTGAAATAAAAAGTTAAGACCAATTTAAGCACACCTTCAACAATCTGAGCTGAAGTTAATGCAAGGGTCAGCTTTAAACTGTTTAACAGCTACTCCAAGGCTTTAGATATACACCCTAAGGAATCATATGAGTCAGTAATATGCCCCATTGTATTTAATGGAGTTCTATTATAGGTAAATGCTTGTTTCTACATTTGTAGACATTAAGGAAGAAAAATGTGAATAATCATGATGTGCTTCTTTTGTGAAAACAACAGAGATACACATATAGGTGGAAAAGAACCACCACCTCTAGAGTTGTTGCGGCTATGTGCTTTAGCTTGGCAGTAGTGTCCATCTTTTGCATGTGCAAGGCCCCCAGGTTCAGTCCTTGACATGACACCCCTACACAAGGAGACTCATATCTGCAAAATTCTTCCACTTGGCATCCCAAAGACCTTCATATCATATCAGTCTGGGGTCCATAGTTTTGTGGGATATGAACCATTGGTTTCGTTCACTAGAAGTTGGTCAAATATGCCCATGATTTCCAAAAGCAAAGACTTAATAAAATGGAACATGTTGCCCTCTTAGATTCTTCCAAATATAAAATTGTCAAGTTATGCACCTAATGTTGACTATCAAGATGTTGCATGTAATACATCACTAAGGCCTCATTCAGCGTCTTAGCAGGATTTCTGATTGCTCAAAAAACACCCTCTCAGCTTAAAATACAGCCCTCTGGTTTTGTAAGATGTAGGCTCAAGTTTGATGGACAACACCACTTGGGGACTTCTTTTTTTAGTCTGTACTGACTTTTTAATTTCTCTTTCTGAATGGCTAGAGTGTGCACGTTGGAAACCAGCTGTGTGAATTGGCCTGTGAATTGGCTAGTGTGCATTTTTGTCACTCGGTTCATGTTGCATACTTCAGGGAGTTTAATAATGGTTAATTCAAAGGGTCTGGCTTGCTGTGCCTATATTCAATATGTTGTGCGTATGCACTGAGAGGGTGTGGGTCTGTATGGCTGTTGTTCACTGCACGGCTGTTCAGTTCACCAGAACCTGTGTGGTTAAGTACCACACAATTTTGCTAAACAAAATAATACTCCCATCCAATGCCATTTTTCATTTGAGCGCAGCTTCTCAGAGAGGGAGTCACAGTATAGTGTGCATTGATTCCAATTTTACGAGGTGGTTCTTGATCTCTATCAAGGCAAGTGTCCAGTCCACTTGGCTTGTAAATTTAGGCTCCTGCTGTTCTCTGTGCAGCAGAGTGGCTATGAAACCTACTGATCCCTATTTTCGAACCAAGTTGACTGTAGCTCCAGCTGGTCAAAATGACTTGAACTTGGGTCATGGGGTGGTAATTTACCCCACAGGAAGACAGATGGAGTTGTACCTGTAACATGATGGGATGTGCATTAACTGAGAGTGTGTAGAGGAGGCGCAATTTATCCCGGTCGGTGAAATGGTCCATGTAGACACTACCAGCATCTGCCACTTCAGCGTATCGCCGCACTATTCGGTCCAGCAGCCGTTGTGAAGGGCAGCGAAGCATCGGTGTACTCAGACCCTAAAAAGAAGAGAAGGGGAAAGGGTCAGTCTTGTCTCTGCATACAGCACAGGGGCTTTGATTGAATGGGCCTGTGTTTTGTATGTCCCTTTGTATGGTTAGGACCTGACCCTACAAATTACCACTGCTGTATATAATTAAACAGAGCATCTGAAGAAGCAGGTACACATGAAATTCAATGGCCCTGCTTAATTATTTTTTAATTAAAATCATAGCTGAAAAGCGATGTACAAAAGAACCCATATGCACAGGCATGTTTATATAACAGAAATATGAATAAATTGCTTATGATATTTATAATGGATCCATATGAAAATCACATCCCACTGCACAGTGAAAACTCCCAACAATAGTAGATTTATTCTGAAATAACTAGAGGAAATTATTTAGCCCTGGGAATTGGGGGCAGATTGGGTACTTGCAAAGGCAGCACACCCCGTTTTGCCTCCTGAGGCGAAATGAGAAGGTGCTGTCCTACTGCCACAGCGTCCCTCACTTGGGAAACGGAAAGCAAAAATAGCCTAATAGCTACAAAATAGCACTGCCATCGGTTTCATATGTGTTTACATTCATACGCACAGGTGTCAAAATGTCTCCTGTATCACTTGGACCTGGGGTGCTCCTGACCGGGCAACCCTAGTTCAAAATGTGTCAGCCAAGATATTTTCTGAGACCTACTGCAAAACTCAAATTCAACCAGCACTAAAAGAACAGCACTAGTTGCCAGTTAGTTTCCAGACAGAATTCAAGACAGTCATTCTTAGCTTTAGAACCCTGACTGAACTGGGATCAGGAAATGTCATGAAAGTGGCATTTGGCATATTTTTAGAACATGAAAATCCCGTAAGCCTTTTGTTGGTGCTACCTGCCTACTCTCTTTTGACAAAAACTTGCCAGACTCACACCCTTTTGTTGTTTAGATGGCTGGTGCAAATGTTTGTTTCAGAGAACCTTTTTATACTGTCACTGATAGCGATTCAGTGTGTATAGATTTGTAATTTTTTTTGTTTAGATCTGTAATTCCTAAAATTTGATGGCAACACTTAAATATATTTTCATGGTTTTGCAGTTGCTTTTACAACTTGTAGCCTGAACCAATTAACTGTTTGCTTAGCTGCTAGGGCACCGCTGGCTTCCTGATCCCCTGGTCTCTGAAATGCACTAGCAGTGGCAAATAGGACTGTTATTGCTGTGGCACTGCCCACCTGGGGCCACTCCTAACTAGTTAGCTGGAAACAAGCACCAGAGCTGAGTGTCAAAGGGCAACATAAGACAGTTGCCCTTTGGCTCAAAGGATCTAGAGGTTGAAGAGGGAGGTTTTCCTATTTGTTAACCTCAAAGTTGATGTTGCTTTTTGTAACATTTATTGGCCTAGGCCTCCTTCTCATTTTTTAGAGAGAATTTTGCTGTGTATGAATGTATTATTGATTTCCCCCTTTTTCTTCTGCAACTGAGCATTAGATGATCGGGTTTTCTTTTCAGTAATTAGCAGCTTAAATCAAATGTCAAAGTTTGTGTAACCAAAACGATTGGCCAGTTGACTGAATAGTTGATATATATTGATTCACTGTAGCAGAACAATAAACTTAATTGATTGAATTTATTGATTTGTTTTGACTTGGTACACACACCTGCTTTATAGTGGAGGGGTGTGTGAAGAAAGGTAGCTACACTTTTCAGTTCAGATCAAATGGCAATTCACTCCCACAGCAGATCTAATTCTAAAAACATTTCTATCACAACATTGTGGGGCGGGGAGGCTATTTTAGAAGAAAATTTAAATGGTAGCCATTGTCCATCTGCAACACAACTTCTCCCCCCCCCCCCCATTAATATTAGGAAAAAAGACTTAAGATAGTAGGATTGAATTAAATGTTAGTCATACTCCAAGTAGGCTCCCTACAATTAATGGACAGGACTAACTTGAGTCCATTGGCTATAACTCAAAATGCTAAAAAAGAAAAGCATCCCTCCAAACAAAGAGTCAAAAGAAACAACTCACATTTTTGATAATTCCAGGCATTAAACACACACATTTATTTGGAACTGAAATGCAAGTAACAAAACCTGGAACTTACTCCTGTATAGGCTGCTGTGTTCCATTCAGAGCTACATATGAGCACAAAGTTAAATCGAGGTTGTCTCTGGGGCAGGGAAGGCTTTTCAGCAAAGGAGCATTTGTAGTTTGCAATAAAGATTTTCATTGTGACAGACGAAATAATCATTGTGGCAGGCCACTCAATTGATAGCTGGGTCAGACAGGGCAGGCGGCGTAAAGTGAAAAACATTATTTCATGGTCTGTCATTTTGATTCAAGTATGTTAAGGCTTGTCATAATTCTTTGCACTATAAAAGAAAATTACTTGAGCCCAATAACTTCTGTCAAGTCTCCTCTGTATCCAAAACTACATACGGGAAGACACAGCCGTCAAGAGAGTACAACTACCTTGATGCAGCAGTGGGAGTAAGTGTACTTTAGAGATGCTTTTCTTTGAAATGTGCTATTTGCAGTTGCTTAGCCTGTCAATGAAAGAGGATTACTGGGTTAGGCAAGGGTATCAATGCCTATTTTCTGCTGCGGGTAAAAAACAAAAGAAAAAACCAACCCATGGGAACAGCCATTCACAGTGCAATCCTAAGAGTACTCCAGACCTTTGAATCAGAATCACAGATTCTGTAGAGTTGGGAGAGATCCAAGGGGTTGTCTAGTCCAGCCCCCTGCAATGCAGGAATTGTTGTTTGCATGGCAGTAGATATCCTTTTTATTTAGAATGAAAGAAAAGGGAAAGAAACACAGTATTCCTAAATGGAGTAACACTGTGTTTGGATTCTCTGATGCAGTTTCCTGGTGCATTCTGGAATACTCTCTCTACGAAGGTGCACCTGGAGCCATCATTATATATCTTCAGGTGCTGGGCAAAACCCTTCCTTTTTAACCAGGCCTTTGATTCTTAACTATTTACTGGGTGGTATGTATTAACACCCCCCCCCCCGTTTTAATGTACTGGGGGGGGGGTTGGGGGGTAAGGACTCAGCTAGATTTGTAAAGAAAAAGTGTCATACAGTCAAACCTCAGTTCCCAAATGTGCCCCTTTTGGAACATTTCCGTTCCTGAATGCTGAAAACCTAGAAGTAAGTGTTCCGGTTTTTGAACATTTTCCGGAAGCCAAATGTCCGATGTGGCTTCTGCTTGAGTGCAGGAAGCTCCTGCAACCAATTGGAAGCCTTGCCTCGGTTGTTGAACATTTTGGAAGCTGAACAGGCTTCCGGAATGGATTACGTTTGACAACCAAGGTTTGACTGTATATGCATTATAACACTGTGACACCAGGTAGTGGTGTGGAGTTCCGCTTTTGCCGACGCGATTTGTCATACAAAGTTTAAAACGTGTTTAACTGAAACGCTTCTTTGATGTGTCTAGATGCAGCCTATGTCTAATGACTACCTAGCCAGGACTTGTGGCAATGAAGAGACAGGCAGTAGAAGTCACTGCCCAGCCAAATACTCCATGGTTGGCACCCAGCCCAAGTCTTGAGAGACTTTGTGAAGTTCCCACAGGACTTCGTCAAGCCTGAAGCAAGCAGTATTTCTCCCAGCCTGTATTGAATTTGAATACTTATTCCCACCTGTATCTTTATTGGATTTGAAATAGTTTTTACATATTAATTTTTGTGTTTCGTTTTAATATAAGGATTTTTTTTAAAAAAAAGATTTTTACACACTAATTGTTTTTGGTTTTTTTATTGTTGATAGGTTTCTTGTTTTTTGTTTACTGTGAAATTGCTTCAGCATATTTCATGGGAAATGATCCATTAATGGAATTGAAACAAACAAACAAACAAACAATCCCTCTGAGAATACCTGCACTGAGCCTCTGGAACAGAATGGGTTATAAATATAAATAAACATTGGAATAATTTTATTTGGAAGACTGAGCGTCAAAATGTGCAATTCCTTTTCCCAGAACATTGACTACACAGCTGTATAGTTTGCCAATATTTCGCAAAGGTCTGCTAATATACCCAGTGTTTCAGTACTCACGGTAGTCAAGTAAAATGGTAGCCAAAGTCAGGAAAGAAAAATGAGTGTTGGTAAAAAAAACTGGTCTTCTTCCAACTGGGTATGTAGCATTATTTAGTTGAAATCTGGTGCATATAAATAACTGGGGCAAGTGGAGAAAAAGCTATTGTGCCCACTAAAAAGTTATACCAAAATAAAAGCCCTAAACTTTATCTAGTGTGTGGCTGTCCCCAGTTCTGACTGATTTTTCCGTCTGGCACCATGAGTTTGACTTCCCAGCAAATGTCGAGCCTACTTAGAAGTTCGGCAGGCGCCTTCAACACAGAGAGGAAACTTTAGCCTGTGAGAGAAATTGGCTCAACTCCAACGCTCTAGGGAGTGCTCAAATGGAAAGTACAGTATGCATAAAAGATTTTGCACTCTGGGAGATATTTGTGTGGCACAAGGCAGCCAGCAGAGATTGGGTTTCATCCAAAGTGAACAAGGGGAGAGAAGGGAGTAGAGAGAAGGGGAGGCACCTCGCTGTGGTAAACTTCTGTCAGAAGCTACTCGGAGCAATGTGAAGCTTGCCCTAGCGTAGAAGGAGGCGGCGAATATATGCCATGTCAATTTTTCTACTTAAACATTCCTACATTTTCTGCATAAAAAGCTGGCTGTGACCCTCGCGTTAAAGCAATGGAACTCTACTGTTGTGAACCTACATGCTCATAATAGGAAATATTGGTTGCTTGCTAGAGGGGATTCCCCATACTTCTTGCACAGCTGCAGTTCTGTTTTGCCAACAAAGCTCTGGTGACATGTTTCATGCTGCCATCTTGTGGAGTAAGGGAGAGGACCTGTGGGGGCTGGAAATCGAACCGTTTTAAATCTTGGAGTAGCACAGGGGATTTTGAGGGGAAAGGGAAATGTGAGATTTTAGATTAAAGCCCTTCTCTGCTCAAGCAGGCAGGGTCCTTTTCTTCACAGTGATGATTTACAAGCTGGAAAGATAGAGCTGGCAGTGCAAGCCTATGCTTGCCTGCTCAGAAGTTAGCTCTATTGAGTTGCAGAGGACTACTTCCAGGTAAATCTGTAAAGTGTCAAAGCCTCAGTGTTCATGCTTTTGTTTTCTTCTTCATTCATCTTGTGTTATTTTAATTTGTTGCAGGTGATGAGGCCTCCCTTGTGAGAAATTTGGTTATATTGATATCTCTGCTAGAGCCGCTTATCTTTCATTTAAAAAGTTATTTGGCTTGTACAATATATCAGCTGTCTACTTTTCTGAAAATAGTAGCACAAATATGGGCTTGCTTATACTTAAGTGTCTTTATGTGGGTCAGACACAGAAGGAGAAAGGGTCAATAAATGACTAAGCTGGCTCAAAAAGTAAAAATAAATTTAAAACCCTCTCAGTGGATGTGACATGTATTCGCTGGGTGTCTGGCATAACTCCCTGAGAAGCTTCTCCATACTGAAGCCTACGTCTAGAATGCCCTCCCTCCTGACATCTGGAAGGTAACAGCTGTGTGTGATTCCAGATTTTCTTGGAAATGCACCTGTTTGCTCAAGCTTTCCCTACTACTACTACTACTACTACTACTACTTATATACCACCCTATACCACCCTATACCCAGAGGTCTCAGGGCAGTTCACAGAACAAAACCAAAATATATAATAAAAATAAAAACAACAACACAATAACCCCCTTCCCAAAAAAGCCACGTTTTAAAAGGGCATAGGATGTCAATCAGATCAACCAAAGGCCTGGTTAAAAAGGGACATTTTTGCCTTGCGCCTAAAGGTGTATAATGAAGGTGCCAGGCAAATTTCCTGGGGGGGAGAGCATTCCACAGATGAGGAGCCACTGCAGAGAAGGCCCGTTCTCATGTTGCCACCCTCTGGACCTCTCGAGGAGAAGGCACACGAAGAAGGGCCACAGAAGATTCTGCATTTAATTTTGGTTTTAATCTTTGTAAATCCTTTTCAGTTTGCTTTGTCAATGATAAGTAGTATGTAAATATTATTATTATTATATTATTATTTAAATATCATTTGGAATTTCCCTTGAAAAATCCCTCAGATATTAGAAAGTGAGCTATTTTTTCTGATCTGGCAACAGATATTTCTTTTAGATCATGAAAATGTTTGATGGGTGAGGGAGGTTGTAACTTTTCAAAGTCTCATTTCTATTTTGTGATTGGTAAGGTAGGAAGCCATGCCAGTGCCTTTCTTTAACATCTTTGTTTGTTTGCACTCTGAGCATCTCAGTCATATGATAGAAAACCAGCCTCTGTTTCTTTGAATCTGCCATTGGGCATGCAGGTGGGTGCTGTGGAGTTTCCTCTATCCTAAGGACTGGAATGTTGTTCCTGCCCAAGAACATGCCTAACTGTAGCAGCTCTGCGGGATGAAGAAGGAAAGAACAAAACGGGCCAGCATTTGTTTGACAGAATCAAGTAAGAGACACAAAGTCTCTAAACAGCCCATCCTATAACCCCCTTTGGCAAAACATCTCCGTTATTTAAATAGACAATTCCTGCTTTTGAAAATTAGGTGAACCGAAAGCTGTAACACCAGCACCATTTATCTGCTGACCCAATGTGAGAAGGCTCTCTGGTGCAACTAGTGGTCAGCATCTTTCTTTCTTCACAATTCTTCAACAACAACAACAACAACCAGCATCCTGTATTTGAGGGTAAGATGGCCACTGCTACATATACACTATATATTTAAAGTATTCACAGTACATTTCCCCCAACAAAGAGTTCTGGGTATCCAATGCCCGATTGCCCAGTGCTGTTGCTTCCAGTTTCCTTCCTTCCTTCTTTTGCTCTTCAATGCTGCTGGTATGCTTTGCTGCTGTTTTGTTGTTTGCCTCCCCCCAATTCTTGGCCTTTTGCTCCTGTTCCTTGGAGACAGCAACTGCCCAGCAACTGTCCCCAAACAGCAGGAACTACGGCCAGAAGATGAGATTTATCTCTTCACTCAACCTACGTGACTCAGAAGGAATTCAGTAAAAAGGCCAACAGACTTCCTCTCGCATGACATGCATCACTATAGTTGGGTGAGAGAGATGAAAGATACTTCAGAGTGCTGGGCTGGTGCCTGCCTCTGGGCATGAGGCCATCAGAGAGTGTCTGATACTCTAGGAAGATAGCAAGTTTCTTCTATAGGGTGGCTGTGTCTGCAAGAATCGGGGGGGGGGGGGACGGACGACGACCTGACACTGCCCTACCTTGACATGACGCACCCACAGACATTGGCATCAGCTGAGCAGCAGGTGATGCTTTGGTTGCCCTTTAAAGAAAGTCACTGGCACCAACACCTAGCAGGGATGGGTCTAAAGAGTAAAGATCAGGTTGTTACTTTTGCTGAAGCTTCTTATGCAATAGGCGTTTTCTCCCAGATTGGAAGAGACCAGTCACCAGCTTGTTCCAACATGCCTGGCCCAAATTCATAACCCTGTCACCCCACATTAACTTATGCAGTTTAGGAGGTAAGCACTGAACAATGGCTAGCCTTCAAAGATGGCAGTCGGTGGGAACATTAAGAGGAAGTAACAAAAACAAAAGCAAATCCATGGCATATTGCAGTCCATGGCAACTTATGTCATAATAAATTTGTTTGTCTCTAAAGGACTGCCAAACTCTTGCTTGATTTTCCATACGGATTCAAGAGGCTAAGGTGAATAATTATTTTCTGACGTGTTTGCAGTTTGCGTGCAGATAACCGGTTCTGACAGTGTGTGTGCGTGAAGAGAATCTTTCCTTGATTTGGTTTCTGATCAGGTACAGGGTTGTGGCAAGATTTTCTTCACCACTTTGTACAATATTATGTTTGGCTTTTACTAAGTGGTGGCATGCACCCCATCCATATGTTAACTTCAGTTTCAGGTGTGACTGTGGTGTGTATATGGCTTCCTTCTGTATCCAAGTAATGAAGAAAACTAGTAGAAACTAAGCCAGATCCAGCAAATTACAAGTGATTTATTTGTGATGTGTGGTGTGTGTGTGTGTGTGTGTTGGGGTGGGGTGTATATGAGAGAACCAGATCCCATAAAAATAAAACACTTTACTCCCGTTAAACACTCTGTTGTGCAAATTCCATATCTCAGGGCCCCGTATACCAACCTGGACCAGGTTAGGGGTGAGGCGTTTTGTTTTTAGCCATTTCTGGAATCTCTCTGTTTTCCACAAGACTCTCTCGATGCTGCAGCTTTTTGTGTGGGTAAGAAAAGTGCAAATCCTCTTGTCTGCTTGGTCGTGCTGGTATTTTGTGGTTAATCTGGAGAGATCCACTGGCCGCCAACTTATGGTGTCATCTGAGTAGTTCCCAGAGTAGTAGGAGAGGTAGTTGGGAGGGAGTTTTAAACTGGAAGAAAGCCAGCTGTCAAACCTGCCATCAAATCAAGACATGCAATGTTGTTAATCTACCTTAGCCCAGCTAAGCACCAGCAGACCACAGTGCCTGCCAAATTCTCACATTTCCAGGTAGGATTCCAAAACAAATCTATAAGGTGGCTAAGTAGTATCCACTCTTTATTAGGGCACAAAGCCTTTATCAAGCAGGCTCTATTCTTTGAAACTGGATAAAGCTATCATTTATTCCCCCTCCACTCCAATTCCACACAATAATATCCAGGAGTGAAGTTAAATTGGAAAGCAGCCACAGAAGGGGTGCTTATAAAACAGACAGAAGAAATCACTACAACATCTAAATGTCTGTTGTTGTTGCTGCTGTAATAATAATAATAATATATTTACATACCCCTTGATATGAAAAATACCTAGTTTACATAAAACAGAACAAAATTATTTTTTAAAAAATCTATATACTGCATATAACCAAAATGCAAAGAAATGCATCAGTAAAAACAGAGACACCATCAATAAAACATTCAGTTATATATCAACAACAAAACAGAGCAGTGTGGTGAATCTTATAGGCCAGGGAGGAACCTGCTTAAATTGATGGGTCTTCCAGAAGTGTTTAAAGCTTGCTACATGGCACTGTGAGTTAAACCACAGAGCCTAGGGCTTGCCGATCAGAAGGTCGGTGGTTCGAATCCCCACGACGGGGTGAGCTCCCGTTGCTCGGTCCCTGCTCCTGCCAACCTAGCAGTTTGAAAGCACGTCAAAGTGCAAGTAGATAAATAGGTACCGCTCCGGCGGGAAGGTAAACGCCGTTTCCGTGCGCTGCTCTGGTTCGCCAGAAGCGGCTTAGTCATGCTGGCCACATGACGTGGAAGCTGTCCACGAACAAATGCCGGCTCCCTCGGCCAGTAAAGCAAGATGACCGCCGCAACCCCAGAGTTGTCCGTGACTGGACTTAACAGTCAGGGGTCCCTTTACCTTTACTATTTTTGCCTCAAAAACAATACTAGGAGGGCTGTTTCTGGCAATGATGATAATAATTGGGCACAAGAAACAAACACTAAGTTCCTTTGTGCAATTGAAAAGGGAGAACCGCCTATGTCTTCATAGAATCATAAATCATAGAATTGTTGAGTTGGAAGAGTGACCCCAAGGGTCATCTAGTCTAAGCCCCTGCAATGCAGAAATCTCAGCTAAAGCATCCATGACAGATGGCCACCCAACCTCTGCTTAAATACCTCCAAGGAAGGAGAGTCCACAACCTCCTGAGGGAGACTGTTCCATTCTTCTGACTGCAAAATACCTAGACAACTGGAAACAGTCAAATGCTCAGCTAATATTTGTGACATTCACTCAGATGTAGTTCACGACAGCATACTTTTTGGCCTTATACACATGTTGTTTATGAGGCTTTCCTCTCTCATTTGCTATTGTTTATGAGTGGGAGCCTTCTCCTTTTTTTCCCTGCTTTTCCTGAGGAAGTAAATGGAGCCAATTCAGGATTCTCTTGTTTCCTTATGCCCCTCAATCAGTTGTGTGCATGTACACAAACACTTTCTTCTCTCTCCTACAAGCTATTTTATGTAAGAATTATTCTTTGTTATTACAATTTATCCAATTTTTATCGCACCCTGCCTCCCAAAGGAGCCCGGGGCAGCAGATGCATAGATAAAACATTCAAATAATGTTGACTCCTCATGAACTTCTTCTTTATTTAGTCTAATGGCAGGCATTCAAGAAAATTTCCCAATTGTTCCAATTTTCCATGTGAATGTAGAAAAAATATCCTTATCTAACTCCATCATGAATTTAATGTTAATCATTGAGAGCTGAAGACAGTCTGGCAAGATTGTTTGGGTTACAGCTGGGTTAGAATGCAAGCTCATGCAGCTCCATCAACAAAACAAAACTAGAGTCCATGCTTTAAAACTTGCCTCCCTCCCCTTGCATAAATTTAATTTTTGAAATGCACATGCATATCTTCCTTTGGATCTTGAGAAATTGGATCTTGAGAGATGTCTACAATTTTAGGCACAGAATCCTTTGCTTTAAAACCAATTCTAACAGAATCCCTTCGGAGTGTGTGGTTTGAGCATGATTATCTTAAAACTGATTTCATTTCTCCTTTACAAAACTGAATGAAATCTAATCCTTGATCTCCTCTGAGTTTGGGAGAATGTTGAATTGGCAAGTTAGATTTGTGAATGATCACAGAGACAGCGTAATCCTCTGCACGTTTGCTCAGAAGTAAGTCCCACTGTGTTCCATGGACCCTACTCGCGGAACACAGGGAATCATTGTGGTGTAGGAAATAGAGGACTTACCTTCAACTATGAAGACCTGTATTTGCACCCCAAATTAGCTATGAAACTGACTGAGTGCCCTTGGGCTAGTCGCTATCACTCAGCCTAGAATACCCCACATGCAAGATGACAGGATAAAATGGGGAGGAACCATTTATGCCACCTTCAGCACCTTACATGGCCTGACTTGCAAGGAATCTACCACAGCCTTAAACAGAAATAATGACTGCTCCCTACATCAAATGAGGGGCGTTTTTTGCATGGTCACACGCAGCACACCCCCCCCCCCAATCCTACACAGCTCCCTAAAATACAACCTGGCTTTGCCCCTTCCCACGCTGGATACCTGGAGGTTCCTGCCTAACCTCAGTTAACCAATCCCAGTGGCGGGGGGGGGGGGTGCCAGGAGAGTTGGCCAGGTAGGGTGGGATGGGACCACCCTGCCCACACAATAGAGGGTGGAACTTACCTGGGAGTCCTCAGTCGGCTCCAGAGCTTCTCCCACCCTGCCCTCTCTCAGTTATGCCTTCTTTTGCAGGTTAACCTCTTCTCCACAGGTATGCGGACGCTGCTACGTCATTGGTTGCTGTTAACGGACCGGGAAGGAATTTCCCTGCATTGACAGGTTTTGCCTTCCCCGTAGCAAAACGTCACAACTTTGGTGGTTTCAGGCCTTGGGCGGAATCCTTTAGTCTTTTCTTCCTTAAAATGGGAGGGGGCGTGAAGCGGTGACCCACGCCCCCCCCCATGGCAGCGATCCCAGGGTTCGCCGTTAAAGGGGTTGCATGAAATTAGAATGCAGAACTCCCACAATTTTCTGGATTAATGGGGTTGCCACTTTTTTCCTGGAACCAAATAATCCAGAAATGAGAGCTAGACTTCCACTAGCTTTACAGCAGTGGCTTTTTTATATCATGTGAAAGATCACTTAAATGTGGAAGTTAACAGGTAACTTCATGAAAGCAAAATAAAGTGCTGTCTGAATGCAACCTGTTAAACGAGGAGTAATTCTTAGATATTCAGCACTTTCCCCCCCTTTTACTGACTCTGCTCCTTTCACTTTGACAGCAACCTGACATGCAGAATTTTTGAAAAGTGATGCTTTGCCTAACTTGGTGCGGAGTTACAAAGATGGGATGAGCTTTGCCTGCTACATTTGTGCACCTCAGGCACAAGCGCAGGAGGGAGTAAAAACAATCTGGGCATCAGTCTTAATGTCAGCTTTGAGAATTCAAAGTTGTGTTTCATTTCAGGACCCAGGAAATCTGAGGGGCGTTTTTACTTTATTTATTTTAATATCTGATTGTTGCTCATGCAAGGGAGACAGAGGAGAGGCATTTGCAATGCCAATTAGCATTATGGTTAATACAGGATTCACATTTTCATGTCTAAACCTAATGAAGCAAGAGTGTCTTTAAGCGTATGTAAAAATGCCTATAGGTATAGATTGGGGGGCGGGGGCAGACTTTTAAGCGGCCCTTAAATAAGAGTCAATGTGGTCTACAGCAACAGCTGGCACTGTAACTCTCCAACAGTTAGACTTAACCCCTAAAGGCACACCCTTCCATTGTCTCCTCAGACAGATAAATGCCAACAGGGATAAATGCCAAGAGGGTAATTTGGTATTGAGAGAGTGGTGCTGGGGTGAAGCCCCCTGTTCTGCCATGAAACAAGATGCAGCCTCCTTCTTGGCCTAAGTTCTCCAACTATGAAATGGGAATTTCCAAGGCAAGCCTAACAGAGTTCCTTTGAGGACAAACTTTATGAAGGTTGTGAAGTGGTTTGTATGCAAGTGATTCATAATTGCCATTGTTCATTGCAACCAATTAAAACTGCTGCATCCTATCATTAACACTCAGTACCAACAAGAACATAAATTAACCCAAATGGATGTCTTCATCCGGAAACCTGCAGGGCAAAGGTAAAAAGCTCTGGGAACATGACTCTCTCTGCATTTAACCAGTTCACCAATGACCTGACATGTAAATGCTTATCATGGGTGTTGCCAGAATAGCAGTTCACTCTTATATCAAGTTATTTAATCTCAGGCTTTAAAAGCAATATTACCACATAGACCAGAACTCATTACTCAACAGGGTGGGGAGCTAGTAATTCCATTTCGCTAATGAGAGTTAATCCAGACAAAGATAAGAAAAGAGGAGTAGCGTGAAGTTGCATGATAACAGAACAGGTATGAATTACCACTTCTTAGAATGAATGATACGTTTCATTCAGAATGGTTCTGATAGAATCAGCAGGATCTACTACAGCCTGAAGCGAAATAAATAAATAAAGCATACCTATGGTCCACCCATGGTGGATTTCTCTTTTTTTTGGGGGGGGGATTCAGCATCTCCCTTCCCCACCCCTGCACCTGTCACGGTAGCTGTTTTGCTATTAAACCCTTCCATCCAGTGAAGAAGCTGTAGCAAAGTGCTAATCAGAATGAGCAAAGTAAGACCACAAGCTGCAAAAAACTGCATAACAGGGACCATCAATGTGGCACCCTTCAGATGTTGCAGACTGCAACTCCCAGCATCCTTGACCATTGAGCATGCTGGCTGTGTTGAAGGGAGTTAGAATCCAGCATACCATGGGCACACTCATTTTATGTGTAGTACTGGCTACACTTATTAGGTTGACTGGCAGTGCAAGCAGGCAAGTTGCCTTTCAGGAAAGCTTATTTATCATTAATCAGGAGAGCATTGATAAATCCCTGCTAAGTTGTTTCTGAGGTAATTCAGTGTGAATGATGACTATTTTAAAAACTACTGGTCTGCACTTTAATTAGCAGGGTCCCATAAGTATCCTCTTAGTGACAAATAATATATCAGATCTCAAGTTTCTCCTCTTCATCCAAATACTCCCTTGGGTCTGCCTAACTGCTAGTCAACGATGCCAGGAAAGGTGCCCACCTTCCTCAGCCATAAAGAGAAACAGGATGGGGTGGGGTGGGTGATGTGGCGATGGGCAGATTTAGGTTAGCTTGTGCCCAAGACACTGATTCTGCTGTTGTTGTTGTTCTTGTTGAATCTGCTCTTCTGTATATTTTCCTTAATGTGGAGCTCTTATTCTCCAGACATTATACATATTATGCAGAGCCAAACCATAACATAGAAAACTTTGCCCTTTAAGGTTTGTTTGCCCACCTCCTTGGCAACTGTCCACCAGCAGGTGAAAACCTTGTTTTATATTGTTTTATATGATGAACGTTGTTTGTGATTTATGTCTGTTGGGTCTGCTTTCATTTATAGATAGATATTATTTTGTATTGGGGGATGTTGTATTTTAGTTGTTGCAAGCTACTCTGCAAAAGTACTAGAAGGGTGGGTTATGTGTCACTAAATCAACAAATAAGTCCAGTTTGTCTCCAAATTCACACCAGACCAAGAATGGACGAAGACCTAGCCTTGACTCCTGAGTGGTTCTTAATGAACTCTTTGCTTTCTCTCCCATGTATATTAGCAAAAATATGCAGGCTGTAGATATTCTGTACATTGCCAGGGTTCTTGCAATCTATAGGTCTTTCCTCTAGAGTCACGACCCACCTGTCATAATGATAGGCATTTTAGTGGTTTAAATATAAATGTAAAACGTGAAATGAGTCTTTTATAGCAACTCCACCAAGGCTTTTTATTGCTTTAGTGAAGTATATTTTATATAGAAGCAGATACCTAAAAATGTAATTTGACTCTGTTTGGTGTAATAGTAATAATATAGCTAGTGGTGCATTAAAACTATAATTTATTAATATAGCAATTTTTTCACCACCATGCTGCCAATTCTTTAAAAGCACCTTTCCGTATATAAATCATATTAGAAGAGAGTGAACTTGTCCCTTTTAAAACTCTTTACCTGCTGTCATCTACCTTAATAACTTTTATCTTGGCTATCTCTGCTTTGTGAATCTGAAATAGATCTAATGATTATGATAATGGTTTGTGTAGATGTTTTACTCTCACTAGAAGAATATTTATGTTTGACAATTGTCCTGACATGCTGAACAAAAGCCTGGCAAGATGAAAATGCTTGAGCCTCGTTCATGCTTCAGTCAATTTTGATAATGTAAAGAAAAATAAATCCTTCAGCACAGCCCACCTAAAGCAGAGCTCTTATTACGAGCTGGGTTTGACATTTTGAAGTGCTATGCAGCCTGAGCCCTGCTTACTCCTCCTCCTCCTGCTGCATATTCCCCTTGTGCCTTTAGGTGATCTTGAGGTGAGGCCCTGTTTTGCATGCCACCACCACCAGAGGGTCAGCAGTTGGCTGAAAGAACCCAAGCCTTCTCTGCAGCTGGTGCCCTCCTGACCTTTAGAAGGTTAGAAACTATTTATTCAGGAAAGGCATTTGCATCTGGTAGGTAAATATACAAGGAAGCAGGTGGCGCTGTGGTCTAAACCACAGAGCCTAGGGCTTGCCGATCAGAAGGTTGGCGGTTCGAATCCCTGCAATGGGGTGAGCTGCTGTTGCTTTGTCCCCGCTCCTGCCAACCTAGCAATTCGAAAGCATGTCAAAGTGCAAGTAGATAAATAGGTACCGCTCCAGCGGGAAGGTAAACAGTGTTTCCGTGCGCTGCTCTGGTTTTTCCAGAAGCGGCTCAGTCATGCTGGCCGCATGACCTGGAAAAACTGTCTGCGGACAAATGTTGGCTCTCTTTGCCAGTAAAGCGAGATGAGCACTGCAACCCCAGAGTTGTCCACGACTGGACCTAACGGTAAGGGGTCCCTTTACCTTTACCTTTAGGCAAATATGCTGGTTTTATTTAGCAGCTCTGTTGCTATTTGGGATTTCTGGTGATGGTATACTGGAATTCCAATATTTTGGCCTATATTGTTTTTTTAAAACAAAAACAAAAAACAAGACCAGAATAAAGCTGTGAGATGCCTCTAGAGCCTATATGGAGCTAATAGGAATCAAAATGAATTTAACTTTGCTAGAACCGGTCACATGAATTCCATTTCTAACACCTTTCCTGGCGTGAATGAAGTGCAGCAGATTCACTCTACACAGCCAACATGTATTTATGCACATTCTAGGTGGTGGTTGCACTCATATTTTAAAATATAGCTGTTAAAATTTATTCTTTGCTTACCTCTTTACTCTGACATTTGGCACCTGAGATGTGTATTTTAGGATCTTATTCTCTTGATTGTAATCTGTTTTAACTGTATTTAAAACAGTATTTGTTTTCAAAAATGTATATATGTAATTGTTGTAACCCACCCTGGGACGTCGTGGTGAAGGGAGGGGGTAAGAAATATTATTATTATTATTATTATTATTATTATTATTATTATTAAATTTCAGAAGCAACTTTTTAACAGCTGCCTATAAGCAAAGAGCTCCTGAAAATGGTATTGGTGCAAAATGATTCTGAGACAGGTTAGTCATTTGACAACTTAACAGTGGAGATTTCAAGGGGTCAAAAAAATGTACTGTGCTATATTAGATGTACTGTGCTATATTAGAAGCAAAAAAACTTGTTTTGATGAATTGGAAGAGCTGCAAAGAGATTCCATTGAGCACATGGATTGATAATATGGACAGATTAGCTACATATGAACAAATTGCATATCGATGCAAAATAAGAATGGATAAATATGAAGAAATCTGGAACGAATATTTAAGCGATAAGGCGGATAGTGGTGAGAGGTAGAGGAAGGAGAGAGTGGTGGGAAAATATTGTTTAAAAAGGTGTAGTCATAGGATACATATCAGTGTATCCATATCAGAATTGTCAAATTGTGTTATTACTGTTATTATGGTTTTTGTTGTATGTGTCTTTTGCAGTTGATGTTTGTATTGAAAAATTGATTAAATAATTTTTTTAAAAAGAGAGAATGCATGCATTGAGTTCAGTGAGATTTACTTCCAAGTAAGTGGGCATAGGATTGCACTACAAATTACGCAGGGTGACGATGTGGGGATTTACTATGATGGCTGTAAAGGTAATATTCACTATTGACAAGTACACATACAGCAGATATGAACTGGTGACAAATTACATGCTTCAGCTCATCCTCCCAGTGCCCACCACTCCAAGCAGTTAGCAATATTAATAGAACTAGACTTCCACTTCCCTTTGTCCCCACCCCAAACATGGTACGGAGAGTCTGACCTTATTTCTTCTTTAAAGAACTTCTTGCAAATGGATGTTCCAATGCAGGCATTGCATTTATCGAGTCCCAAAAAAGTTCGGCCAAAACTGTAGCTGAGTTTGACCCGGGGACCTGCAGATGGGGAAACGGTTGCTGCTAAGAAAGGGCTGCAGTTCAGACTCAAGCACAGAAGAGGCAACAGCTTGACCACACATTTAGAGCAAAGGCGATGCAGCCAAGGCCTCATTGCTAGCATCTGCCACTCCTAACTAGCTTCTGATGGTCTCCGATTTCGACTGAACAACATTTTATTCTACTGGAGAGTTTTGGCCCAAGAGACTTTGAGCTCTCTTATCTTGCCAGCTGGTTGGTGGCTTCAGAGGTTCAGTGGGAAGGAGCATGGACTGGGGTGGGCACAAGGAAATACATGAGGATGCAGATAACTTTTGTTGCTATAGTTACCTTTCCTCTGCTAGGAGCAGCTGTTGACCCACCCATCGCCAAACACAGAATGCAATGAAAGCTTTGCTCATCATAGTGTTGATGGGGACAAACGAAGGATATCCTGTTGAAGGAGCACAAAGTATTCATCGTGAAATCCAACAGGAACTGCTTCTGATAACATGATAACAGACAACAATTATAGTTAGGGCATGTGAAGAATGAAAAATTAATCTTTAGTACTATTTATATTAAAATGCAGACCATCAGAATGCTAAGTTGTTTGTTTCATTCATATTTCTTTCTCTAACAACGAAATTTATTTATTTTTTACCAATGGTAAACACATTCCTTTAAAACACTGGTTTGGTTTGGTCAGTCATGTACTTTCCAGTTGCTGGCTCACATGCTTTCCAATTTTATTGCTAAAAATATTGTCATTCCTTCTCTTCCTTCTTTCCAAAGCTGGGTATAAGTTCTAGAAAAACTTTGGGAACAAATTATGCATTTTCCTACCAAATACATGGGAAGGCATAAAAAGTAAGGAGGTATATTTAAGAAGAGCTGTGCAACTAAAGTACATGGGCATGTTCAGCACCTAAGGTCTATGTTAAGGGAATATACTTTAAAAAGAGAGAGATTGAAGTTCATTGTGTCTTTTATTGTATCTGTTATGGGGAAATAACCACGCAGAGTCAGTTCATGGGAGCTCTCCTTGGGGTGATAGGGAAAATGTATGGGCCACCAGCTTGCTGCTGCCATCATGCATTTGCTTCAGGGAGTCAAGTGCATTATGTTCCTTTCATATTTGTTTAGGCTTTATTGCTTGCACGATCAGCCTGGACAGGGACCCAGTCAATTTGCATGGATTACAGTCAGTTGTGGCTTTGGGATGCTGATGGGAGAAACTTTACAGCTTTTACAACAAAGTCATCTCAAATCTGACGTAATAGCTGGTGACTGTCAGCTCCCTGGCTTAAAATGTTGTTGTGAGTCGAGACCCTGCTCCCTGCTTTGAGATGAAATAAGACACATGGACACAAGTATTTTAGGTTAATGGGCTAAAAAAGGCCACAACTTTATTGGTTACAGAATGTGAGTGGTATTGGCTTAGGCACTGGATCTGAACAGACTATACTTGACTCCTGCCTGCCCTGCAGGGAGTCACACAAGGGTTAACAACCTGTACAGGGAACTTGTTGATGTGAATCAACTGGAAACTTTCCCCTAGTCACTGGAGGGTCGCACCATGGTCCTAGCCACCACCAGGGCATCGGACAGGAACCATGACCGCTGGATTCCTTTAACGGAATACCCTTCAAGGGGAGGGGTAGGTGATGGCCACAACCTCCCCTCCAATACACAACACATTTCCAATGCCTAACTGCCAAATCTTACAAAGTTGTGATGATTTGCTACGAGGCAGGCGAAAAACCAAGTGGCTGGAGCCAATCTGCCAAGTGGAAAAAATTCCTACCAGGCCCCTTGGACAACCAAGGCGACCAACCAAGGTCCATAGCAAGGTTCATCATAAAATTAAGATTAAAATGCTGCTGTCCAAACATATTATGTTTCTCTGCTCCACTTTCTTGTTGTCTTAGTTGTTGTCCATCACGTTGATTTTATTACAAGAAAGGTTGAACATGCAACACTGTCAAATATATTTCAGTGACTGACAGCAACTCCACCTACTAGCCTAACAGAAAAAACAGCTCCACACATAGTTATTAAATCCCTGTGGCTGCAACCCTAAGGCCACTTACGCAAGGAGTAAGTCCCAATGAAATCTGTGAGGCTTCTGTGTAGACATATATTAAATAGTGCACTGGAGTGGGGTAGTTCTATTGGGGTGGGAGGGCAACTCACACTTTCCTTTGCAAGCAGCAGCAAAAGACAGCATTGAGACACACATCCCATAAGTGAAGATAGGCATGAAGTTCTGCCCAGAGTGCAACAAGCAGGTTTCTGTTGCATGTGAATTCTGTCCTGTCAGCATCAAGGACTGCATGCCATTGCATGTAAATTTCTGGTCTCTACGATCTTTAGAGGCCCATTTACCATGCCACACTGAGGTGCAGCATGATATAGGGTCTTTTGGTGGTTGCACCTCCCCAGAAAGAAGTCCTCCCTAAAAGGCTTGTCTGGACCTTTCTTTTATGTTTTTCTTGGCACCTTTCAATCTTCTTAGACCTTTTAGCTACTACTACTACTATTTATTATTATTATTATTATTATTATTATTATTATTATTATTTATTCTGCAAAATGTTGTGTTACCTCTATATCTAGATCTGAAGCTGCTTTTATATTTTTTAATGATTTTTATTTTACTTTCTGTGTTTGTTGTCTTTGATTGTTAGCCACCCGGTGGACTTTGTTTAAGGGCAGGATATAAATATTTTAAATAAATACCGTATTTTTCGCCCTATAGGACACACCGTCCCATAAGGCGCACCTAGTTTTTTGGGGGGGAAATAAAGGAAAAAAATTATTTCCCCCCCCAGGCGCGGGGTTGGGGAAGCCCGAGCTTCCCCCGACCCCAGCCCCCAAACAGGCAGCTCTCTGCAAGCCGTGGGAGCCCAGTGCTGGCTCCCGCTGCTAGCGGAGAGGTCCGCGAAGCCTGGGCGCGCTGAGCTCAGCGCGCGCAGGCTTCAGCATGCAGGCACCTCTCCGCCAGCAGCGGGAGCGCTCCTGCTGTTTGCGGAGAGGTCCGCGAAGCCTGCATTCGCCCCATAGGACGCACCCAGATTTCCCCTTCATTTTTGGAGGGGAAAAAGTGCGTCCTATAGGGCGAAAAATACGGTATGTGCCGTCAAAGCAGCTAACAAATAGGACCCTGCAGACAAACAAGAGCAAAAGGAAGCAAAATAGCAGAGGGTCATATTTCTAGGAACACAAAGCATTTTTGTTTTTTTAAAAATGAAAGGTACGTGATGCCAGAGGAAAAGATGCTTCCTCAGTGTTTTTCTTGGCGCTATAGGCTCAGCTGTGGGCCAGCAGTTGTTCAGAAGATTTCCACATGCTTACAGCTTTTCCTCCATGGCTTAACTATGGGCATATAACACTGGCAGACTGAGGTGTTCTTTAGGTATTTAGCTGCTTTTCCATGGGTTCCTCTCACAGCGCTAATTAATGTTTTATTGTGTTGTTGTTGTTGCTGCTGCTGCTTTAAAAAACTCTGAACAAATAGCACTACAACCTGGAAAGGGAAGGAATTCATTGAAAATGAAGGCCATTACAAAAAGGTGGTGGGGTCAAGTTAAAAAATAAAAGTGGAAGGGAAAGGAAAGGTAAGAGAGGTAGGTGCAATGGAAACCAGAAATAATAATAATAAAAAATTAGTGGTATTTAAGGCCACAGCTCACAACAAGACATAAAGCTATTTAAAATCCAGTAACAGTTTTAAAAAGAATAAAACAGCATTAAAACAGTTGCAAGGAGTAAAAACAGCTTGGAGCAGCATTATTTTGATTTTGGGGCTTGGTAGGGGAAGCTTCTTATTGCTTGATGCTGCAATCCTGGGCACGCTTCTTTCCGAATACATGCCACTTCATACAGTGTGACTTGGCTTCTGAGTAAGCATTTGTAATGTTGCACCATTAATATTTTTAATAGGTTGTGTAAATAATCACCTGTGATGATGAAGCTTATATAAACATTTCTTCATACTTGGCCCTGATAAGTTTCTGATTTCACACTATGATTGTATGCTATTCTCGCCTCTGTTTGTTTGTTTGTTTGTTTGTTTGTTTGCTTGCTTGCAGTTAAAAGGTTTCTATGCAAGCAAAGCTTATGAAGCAATGTTCTGCATACTGCATTTTCTTGGGGAAATTAAAAATCATGCGAATGCACAGTGGGCCCTTCATTTCCACAGGCTCTCATATAGAGCATCTTCAGGGCCTTGCTATTTCACAGGACTAGAAAAGTGGAAGGAAGAAACAGCTACTTCTAAAATGTTGTCTGTATGAACCTTTACCTTCTCTCCTCTCTCTCCACCCCATTTTGCATCCGTTTCCATGGAAATGGAAGTTGAACAAGCCACCAGCAGCACAATCCGTGTCATCTGCTGGTTCCAGTTTGTTCTTCAGTTTCCACGGAAATAGAGGCCAAATGTGAAAAAACAAGACACATCTAAAATGTATAAAATGTTATTGGAATGGTATACGATGGACGAGGAAGTGAAGTCGGTAATGATCCATTGGGCTAGGGATTTTGGGTACAACATATATTGGGAAGAGTGGGTGAAAATATGGAATAATAACATGACGTTTACAGCATGCACCACGCTAAAGGAAAACACGATGAAAATGGTATACAGATTGTATATCACACCAGTAAAATTAGCAAAAATGTTTAAAACAAATAATAAGTGCTGGAAATGTAAAGAGAAAGAGGGGACTTTCATTCATATGTGGTGGGAATGCAAAAAAGTGAAGGGGTTCTGGGAGCTGATATACAACGAGTTAAAAAAGATGTTAAAATACAGTTTTGCAAAAAAACCAGAAACTTTCCTTCTAGGAATAACGAGAAATGAAATTAATAAAACAGACTGTAAACTTTTTCAGTACGCGATAACAGCTGCGAGATTATTAATAGCCCAAAAATGGAAACAGGAAGATCTACCGACTTTGGAGGAATGGAGAATGAAGCTAACGGATTACGCAGAACTGGACAAGCTAACAGGGAAAATTAGATACCAAAAAGATCACAAATTCATTGAGGACTGGGAAAAATTTTCGGAGTATTTGAAGAGGGTATGTGAGGAGCAAACAACGCTAGTGGGGTTTAAAGAAGCTTTGTGAAAAGAAAATAAGGAATATCGCAAAAATGCAAACAAATTTGTTGAGATATATTTATTATTTATTTACTTACTGACTTTATTACTTACTTATTTACTTAAAGGTGATACAAAATTGAGGAATGCGTAGATAAAATTGTAAATACGGACGATTGTCAGAGAAGTTGAGGGAAGTCCATTAAATTGTAAATATGTTATTTGGAAATTTGTATGACTGTAAATATTTATGAAAAAATGGAATAAAAATTATATTGGAAAAAAAAAAAAAAAAGACACATCTAAAACTTTTTGGTTCAGCTTTATGAACTTGTTTTTCTTTAGCTTCTGCTAGGGCAGCATTAGCAGGTAGGAACTTAGCAAGCAAAGGCTGTGGATTTCAAGTGTTGATTGTCTGCTGGAAACTCCATCAAGCATAGTTGGGATAATGTCATTATTGGCACTGTGCAAAGGGACTTGCAACACAATGTGGCACTGTATTCTCCCACATAAAACTGGGGGGCTCCTGCTCAGGATTCCAGCCTTCCTCTCGCCCACCCGCCGTTATTTTCTCCCTTTTCCAACCTTCACTCTATATTGGGTGTGGAACCATTTTCAGACCCAGGACCACTTTCTCTACATGCCAATCTTCAGGGGTCCACATGCCAGGAATGGGCAGCACCAGAGGCCAAAGCAGGCAGAGCAACAAATGTGAATTTTGCCTTTGCACAGTTGGCTTTTTCCACTACATATTCACATAGCTCCCTCTTTCCAGACAAGCAGTAAGCGTCATCAGAGTTCAAGGATATATTCCAGTCAGGCAAAAACACTCAAGGAAGGTGGAAAACAGAGCCGGTGACTTGTGCAGAAGGCGGTGGGGCTGGGAAGTGTTGCGGCTTGGAGTGAGTACTGAGGACAGGATGGAATTTGTTTATTTATATTATCAAACTTATATTCCCCCCCTTCCTCCCAAAGGAGCCCAGGGCGGCAAATGACAAGTGAGGAAACAATGGAAATGTATTTAAAGCACTCAGAATGGTCTGGAGAGCTGCATTCAGCTCTGCTCTACATCCTGGAGAAGAGGAGGTTAAGGGGTGATATGATAGCCATGTTCAAATATATGAAGGGATGTCACATGGAGGAGGGAGAAAGGTTGTTTTCTGCTGCTCCAGAGAAGCGGACACGGAGCAATGGATCCAAACTACAAGAAAGAAGATTCCACCTAAACATTAGGAAGAACTTCCTGACAGTAAGAGCTGTTCGACAGTGGAATCTGCTGCCAAGGAGTGTGGTGGAGTCTCCTTCTTTGGAGGTCTTTAAGCAGAGGCTTGACAGCCATATGTCAGGAGTGCTCTGATGGTGTTTCCTGCTTGGCAGGGGGTTGGACTCGATGGCCCTTGTGGTCTCTTCCAACTCTATGATTCTATGATTCTGCGCTTGTTGAGTACAGTGGTGTCTCAGGTTACAGATGCTTCAAGCTACAGACTCCACTAACCCAGAAATAGTACCTCAGGTTAAGAACTTTACCTCAAGATGAGAACAGAAATCGCACGGTGGCAGCAGTGGGAGGCCCCATTAGCTAAAGTGGTACCTCAGGTTAAGAAGAGTTTCAGGTTAAGAACGGACCTCCAGAATGAATTAAGTTCTTAACCCAAGGTACCACTGTATGCTCATGCCACATTCAGCTGCTTTGGGGAGGAGGGTTGCCCTTTTAGATTTTGGTGGTTTGTTGTTGTTTTTTTAAAAAGAGGGGTGGTTTTTAAAGACTTTGTGGTACCCATAAATAAGCATGCTGATACTCCCCTCTTGTTTCTCAGTGGATCCATTTTGGCTACAGTTTTGTTAGCACTCAACTCCTGGGTTTAACTATTAAAAGTGACTGGAATACACACACACAGCAGTTAAATCTCTCTCTTTTTATAGAGAGTTAAAGTTGCTCTCGTCTTCTTTCGCTTCCAAGCTGAATGCCTCATTGAGCACCCAGGCTGTAGTGATCCTTATTGAGGTTGACAGAGGTTGGGCCTTGTTAGGTATGCTGTTCATTCATTAGTGAACTGAAAAGAGCAGTTTTTAAAAAAGTTTTTTTTTAAAAAAAAAAGGAGGAAGGGGCTAGAGCCCATAATTTGTATGCAGAAGACCCCAGGTTCAAACCCCCCCCCCCCCCGCATCTCCAGGCAGGGCTAGAAAAGACCCCTGAGGTGCTACCAGTCAATATAGGCAATTCTGAGCTAAGGTAGATTGGTGATTTGATTCTATATAAGGCAAGCTGTCTATGCCTCCAGGTGGACTAGTAACCCTAATTACTGGCCTTGGCATTTATGTCCATCTCTACCCGGAAGCCCCATGGAGTAAGTGTAAGACTGCAGCCTTAGTTCGTCTCCACCCCATTTCCTCCATTCCTGTACACAAGTGGCTCCCCAATCCCACATTGGACCACTTGAAAATTACTGAAGGTCTTGGAGGACAACTGAATGATTGTTCTGCCTGCTGCAGCAATTGCAATTCACAGTGCTAGATGCAGTATGATTTTTAATTGCTTTATTTCTTTTTTTACAGAAATGCTGCAGACCACCTTCATGAAGTTCATGGACCACTGGTGGTCCACAGACCACAGTTTGGGAACCTCTGTGAATAATAATAATCCATGACTCTGCCTTATTCTGAATTAGACCATAGCCCTTCTCACTTGTTCAGTCACATCCAACCACACCAACACAATGTGATATTGCCCATGCAATCAGTTCTATACATGTGATCAGGAAAGAAGGATTGCTAGTTAGATGGGCAAGCACGTACCACACTACAGTAGGTATGCACATGGGGGACTGGTCACAGTGGATTCAATGCATGCCGGTCAGTGGTTGGTCCAGCTGCTGCAACATACCCACCTTCCCCAGCACACTTTCCCTCCATAAACCTATGAAAAAGGCTTCTGTGTCTGCCTACTTTGACTACTGGGGGCTCTCCCATATGTGAAGCAGAGCTAGTTTCCTGCCCTGCTGCCTGAAGTGCCTTTTATAGGGTGCCCTGTGCCCTGCTTTATGGAGGACAATCCTCTATTTGGAGCATTGTCCAGGCCCAGTTTGGTTTAAAAATAGAGCCAAAAAAAGGGAGACCAGGGGATTTGAATTTGCCCACCATCACTTTGTACCTGGATTGAGCAGACAGACAGCCTACCTACATACCATCCATTTTTAAAGCATGTGGCTTCCCTCAAAGAAACTGGGAACTGTAGCTTGCCCCTCAGAAAGCTACAATTCCCAGCACCATTAACAAACTACCGTTTCCATGATTAGTCAGGGGAAGTCATGTGCTTTAAACGTATGGTGTGCCTGCCTGCAGCCGTAGATCACATGGTCCTTGTCTCCCCCACAATTGTACTAATATGTGCTGTATTTCTACTTAAAAGGTAAAGGTAAAGGACCCCGACAGTTAAGCCCAGCTGCAAATGACTCTGGGGGTTGCGGTGCTCATCTCGCTTTACTGGCTGAGGGAGCTGACGTTTGTCCGCAGACAGTTTTTCCGGGTCATGTGGCCAGCATGACTAAGCCGCTTCTGGCAAAACCAGAGCAGCTCACGGAAACGCCATTTACCTTCCCGCCGGAGCAGTACCTATTTATCTACTTGTACCTTGACATGCTTTCGAACTGCTAGGTTGGCAGGAGCTGGGACTAAACAACGGGAGCTCACCCCGTCGCGGGGATTCGAGCCACCGACTTTACGATTGGCAAACCCTAGGCTCAGTGGTTTAGACCACAGTGCCACCTACTTTGATTATAGTAATTATGTTATGTACTGAAGTTCTCGCCCTGGCCACCAGGAGTATTGTGTATGTAGTTTTCACTCAGGTCCACGTCAGTTATTTTAGGCGGGAAACCCTGGGTTGTTGTTGCTACATTGTCGACAGCTGGCTGCCTATAAAAGCAGGCCGGCTGAGCTGTTTGCTGTTCAGTTCTGTCCAGCTTACCAATAAAGAGCTGCTTTGGAGAAATCGCTGTGTCGTCTGCTATGTTTGCCCACAACTTAACAAATTATTTCAAAATTTCTGTCAGATATTGAGGCAAAAGTGGACAGAGCAATGGATGTGGCTCTTACATTTGTCCAGTAGGCTACATTTGAGTCAAAAGTTTTCTTCACACACCAGGCCTGTGCACCAGGGTAAATTCAAAAATAAGAAGGTCTCTGTCCCCGCACTAGCCAGCATAGCCTTCCAGGGTCCAGGGCAAGTGTACCTGACTGCACACACCCCCTTCCACACGGTCCTGGAACACACTGCTCACTATTATTCATCTAGGAAGTAAGATGACTTTTTACAATTCAAGGACACATTCCAACTTGGCAAGAGCACCTGAGCAAGTGTTAAACAGGATTATCCGTAAGGGACATGACCTGAGGTGGGGCATGGCCTAGGGAGAGGCACAAGGGCCAGAGAGAGAGATGCCTAGAAGGACACACAGGAACACCAGGCTGACAGTCCCCAGCATGAGCATTTTATAGCAATATAGTGGGTGCTGCAGAATTCCATAGAGTGGGAAAGTGGGGAACGGGAAGATTTTGCTGCTCATGCTCAGTAAAAAAAAAATTTCTGAGGCATTTGGATGCCAAGATGGTGGAGGAAGAATCTTCCCCCTCCTCCTACTGAGGTAGTTATATTGCTGAAATTCAGCAGCAGCTATTTATTTGGGATAATTAGGCCCCTAACAGCTCGGCTCAGCTTGGTAAACAAAGGAAAGGGTGGGTTCAAAGAAGCTTTTATCCTATATGCTTTTTTGGTGTGCTCTGTTCTATCTTTGTTTTACAGGGTTCAACTGGAAACCTAGCAGGTTTGGATTTGAATTTTTCACTTCTCTGTAAAGGGAAGTTTAATGTAAAACCCCCATGATTTGGAGCAGGATTTGAAAGGTGATTGCTATGGTGTGTGTTTTCTACTCTCTAGTTCTCTTTCCTATAGTTGTGGGGTGAAATCCAGTATTAACCATGCACTGAGTCGAGCCACTGATATAAAACCATTGATTTTACTGGGTCTGCCCTGACTATGACTAACCTCAGATATCACCCTTGGATTAGGGAAGTTGTGAACCAAATGCTACATTGTTATACCTTGGTTTGAAAATATAAAATATCCCATTAAAATGTTGTGTATGTCTGTATAAATTTGTTGAAGAAAGACCCCAAACTTCCCTTAGTTGTATCACGAGAGCAGTGCATTATACCCTCTCGACTGTATACACAGATCTGTGGTTAGTGGAAGGGCTTGGCTTGTTGCAGGGGTGGTGCCTTTGAGTGCTATGATTCCCTGACTGTACTTGGCAGAATTGTTTATATTTTAAAGGCCCTGCCTTGGTCAAGCGCTTGGAGGGGCATTTTGTGGCCAGTTCCTAAGTGGGAAGCTGCCTCTTGCAAGATCTGGCAGAGGCAAGCCGAGCTGTGTTGAAGGAGAGAAGGCAGCAAGCTCCCGTCCTGGGAGTGGAAAGCGGCTGAACTCTCGCTTTGGCTGGCTTCTCTGCCAGCTCCAGAAGGAGAAGGCAGAAAGCAAGGGGGAGTTACCTAGCAACCAACTCTGATGCTTTCCAACTATTTACAGGGGAGACCGAGGGCTGTGACCTACAAAGTAAATTTCCCATCAATGGGATTGCATGTGAAACACGCGGAAGGCAAGCTGGGCGCCAAACTGGCCAGGGGAGATCCTAATTGCTTCTGCATGGTGAGTTTTTAGCTATAATTGAAGTATTCCTGCTTTAAATTGGAATTCTAACTTTTCTGATGGAGTCACTAGGATAGCTGTATGATGTCTTATTTTTTTTGTTAGACATGAGGCTTAATCTCTGCTGGAGCAGTAGTGGAGAGAGAGAGAGAGAGAGAGAGAGAGAGAGATTTTGAGGAAGTGATTAAATGCAAAAAAAAATAGACCAAGTGGTCAACCTCTTTGCAAAGTATGTTAGTAATTAAAACACCCATTAAACCCTTCTCTCTCCATTGTGCAACATGTCAGAATAGTAAAAGCTTGTGGCGGTTCTTTCTGGTTCTTCTAATTTACAGAAGACACTGACTGCATTCAGATGAAATGCAAAACCAAGGGTGAGGTTTTGGGCAGCCTATGGCTTGTGAAAATAATAGTCATAAACTTTGGTTTCCAGCTTGGCTGCTTTCCACTAACGAGCTGGAGTGAATTTAAAATGGAAGCCTTCCAAATTCCTAATGGTTCAGGGAAAGGCTGGGCTCATTGTTGTAACACTAAACTATGGTTTCAATACATTTCTGATAAGTATTCAATGGATGTACTGGTCAAATATTTCTGCAAGCAAACCATAGTACCATGACTTAGGGGATTATGAGTACAATGAGGGATGTTAATGTTTTGCGACAAGGTATAGTTCCTGTGGATAAATTGCAAACCCACACTTAAATAATGTTTGCAAAAAACACCAGTGTCAATGCTTTGCTTCTTCAAGCTAGTCATTTGAAGTTCTTGCTATTACTGTTGTTTCTGGATTCATTATACTCTATGTTTATGTTATGCCTTTGTGGCATCAGTAACAGAAGCCCAAAATCACACTGTGAAGGTAACAAAAGCAAACATTAAAGGTGTTACAAGCAGGGAAAATATTATTACTTTCCATTAACTAACCTTTAAAACTTTGACTAATCCAAGAACCCTTTGGGGGTCCAGGGCATTGCCCCTTTTCTCTGAATGCAAAGGACGTAAGTGTGGGAAATTAACTTGACAAGAACTGTGGTGTCCTGAATTCAAATCCCTTCTCCTCACTCGACCATAAAACTTAATGGGTGAAAATGTGTCAGCCACACACAGTGCCATGCCTTCTATTTACTTTTTGCCTCAGTGGCATCACACTGGAGAGGTGGGTAGATATTTTGTGACAGAAAGGTAGCAATGAATAAACACGAGTTTCAGTCATAAGTGGGCCAAACTCATCCACACAATGAAGACAGTAATTGTGTGATGTGGTTTAGCGGAGAGGAGAGCTGTAAATTCTGTGGCTTTTCGCCATTATGGATGAGTGCATAAGTCCTGCTCGCAACTTTTGTAGTTCGGCACTACTTTGAACAAGGGGAGGAAATAACTCTGCTGGAAGATGAGTAAACAGGTAATAGCTTTATAACTAGTTCTGTTAAAACTTTGAACACCAGCTTCGTTTTGCAGCTCTGAGATTCTTGTGCATTTTCTGTGTTATGATTCATCTGGTGGATGCTTTCAGATCAGCCATGTCAGACCACTTTAAATATAGTTGCTATTGTAAATAAGACCAGTCTTTCAACCCCCACCTCACAATTGTTTTCGTTGCTGTTTCAGATCTGCCTCTTTTACCTTCACTTTTCTGACTATACATTTGGCTCTATCCAAGCTGTTAGAAATATTTCTGCTTTTTAACAAGATATATTGATTCTGTTTTGAGTGAATTATTATTATTGCAGAAAGATGTTATGCTCATTATTTAACATTTATTGGAAAATACAACAAGGAGTTGAGTAAGTAATCTCTTGGATTACAATGTTGAAATGTTGGTGGACTGAAAAAAATGTGAATTTCATTATCATAAATCAATATTAATAAGGAAATGAACTTTTGTGTTCCTGCTTTAAAAGAAAGCTAATGAAACAGTAACCGGCATTTTAACACCACCTAAGGAGTATACACGGTCTTCCTAGTAAACCCCTTGAAATTAAGAAAAATAGTTATTCAGTTTCACCAAGATCCACAAGCAAATCCTAACATGCAGCAGCTAAGCGGCAATTGCTATTCATAGCCAAGGCCTGCAAAGCAGTAAGCTGTCAGGAAGAGGGAAGCCATAAAGGCTTGTGCAAGGCTTTGGGCCAGAAGGAAGCGAGGCCCCAGAGTCCAGCAGCAATCATGGCACAGGGCTGGGGGCTGCATTTCAAAGTGATTACACAATACCAAAAAAATAAACCCCCATACAAGATTACCGTATATGTTTAAATAGCTGCCTATACAAAAACAGTAAAAACAATTACTGTATATTAAAACAATTGTACAAATAAAACAGTTTCAACTAAATTCTGATACCGATGGAGATAAAAGCGAATGTATATCTGACCTTCGTGAAAATGAAGAGAAGCAATTTCTTGTGAGGCTAACATAAAATCTAAACTTCCCCTGAAATGTAACCTTCTTCTCAGGTGGTATCATAACCCTTCCAGGACAATTTCCCAGATCTCTGTCAAATATGTTACACCAATCAACATTGTATCCCAACATGTTCCACAGAATTTTATTTATTTATTTACTGTGAGCCAACCAAGGCAGTTGTCTGCAGCCTCCAACCACTAGGTAACCCCACTGCTGCTCTGCTCCTGGAAACCACACTACTTGGAAATCCGCAAAAGCAGTGATGCTGGTGAAAGTAGCCTTCCCCAGGGAGCCTGGACTGCCTTTCCACTTGCTTAAAGGTAAGTAGCTACATGTAGTAAACACTGACTTGTTAATAAGCGGTTGTGTTTTTCCCCAATTTTTTTTTTGCACTCCAGCAGTTCAAGAACAGCCTTTCTGTATACCTGTTTCCAAATACTGGTTCTTGTTTTTATTTATTAAATCAGTGGCTTATGTGGCTGTGCATGTTCACAGCCTCCAAAAGCAAATTATTGTTTTCGCATTAAGTGTTTGCCTTTTTTTTAAAAAAAAAAAATTACTGCTAAGTAGATAACATGTTCTCTGATGTTGGTTGATTGATGCTACTATACAAGCCTTTTGGGAAACAGCTGTTGCTAATAAGAAGCATTATAACAAAATAATTGGGTTCCTTTCTTGAAGAAGCATTTTGTACAAATGCTAATGATGTTGTTTATTTTCCTTCATAAACATTTTCAGAGACTGTTCTTTTATCTGCTACAGCAAATTATAATAGTGATGGTTTAAATAGAGAAAGACAAATTGTTCTTAGGTTTACAGCAGGAAAATTCTCCTTTGATATATATTTGGCTGTGTGTTCCCTTCTGCAGTTGGGAGTACTCTACCCTGCTTTTTAAAAAATAAATAATAAAGAAATCCTGAGCCCACAAAGACTTCTTTTTTATATTACTATTGGCTCTATTAATGTGTTTGTACTGTATTGTCCTTGCGCAGTGATGCTTTGCCCCAAACAGGGTGTGCATCAGGGAAAAGTGGGGTGGGGTGGGGTGTAGCAAGAGCCCCCCAGGACACAAGTGTCAGTCAAGGGCAGGGATAATGTGGTGGTACAAGAGAGGTGGGGCAAACAGTGGCCATTGAGACAGGATGATGCTGCTTGCATGAGAGATGGAGCCTTAGGCAAATAAGAAAGAGACAGCATGTATCAGGGATGTGGGGGGAGGGATTGTACCATGACCCACTGATTGGCAAGGTGTGGGAAGAACAAGGGAGACTGTGACCCTTGGCTTGTACCAGTCAAATCGCTGTCTGCAGGGCTTTAGTGAAGCTGTAATAAGCGAAGCATTTACACAAATGTCTCTTAATGAGTCAGACTTCAGTTTTTTTAAAATCCAAGAGCAGGTAAATATATGATTTCGTGTGCATGCAAATTTCTTGTATCCAAAGAAGTGTGCATGCATATGAAAGCTTATACCCAGAACAAACTTAGTTGGTCTCTAAGGTGCTACTGGACAATTTTTAATTTTTTCCCAACTGTGTCAGACCAACACAGATACCTACCTGAATCAGGTAAAGATAGATTCCCTGTCTTGGCTCCTAAGATACAATAAGGGAGTTTACAGATGGAAAGTTTTCCCTCCTCTTCCCTGCAGCCTTCTGCATATACACCCTCCAGGCAGTTGGACAGATTCAGGGAAGGCATGAGGCCTGCCATCTTGTCAGGGAGTAACCCATTATTCCTTTTTTTTGGAAAGGAACTCTGCCAGTAAGGGAGGTGGGAACCCTCCCCACCTGCTACAGATTCATCATAGGCCATGTTCCTGGCCAGCCCTTCCACAACCTGGGATTCTCAAGATTTTGTACTGAATTGCCTCACACCAACATACAGTGGTACCTCGGGTTACATACACTTCAGGTTACATATGCTTCAGGTTACAGACTCCACTAACCCAGAAATATTGCCTCAGGTTAAGAACTTTGCTTCAGGATGAGAACAGAAATCATGCAGCGGCGGTGCAGCGGCAGCAGGAGGCCCCATTAGTTAAAGTAGTGCTTCAGGTTAATAACAGTTTCAGGTTAAGAACGGAACTCTGGAACGAATTAAGTTCTTAACCCGAGATACCACTGTACAAACCTGAGGTGTAGATCCTATGCAGGGCTATACTAGAGCTGAGACTGGGTCCAGATAGTCATTTAGTGGCTAGGCCTTACTGCACGAATATTTATGTGTGTGCTGGTTCCCTGTAGTCAGCCTCAACCAGTGCTGACTCCATGTATTGCCAGGGTTGGGTTTTTTTTGGGGGGGGGGGATACATGGAGTGCTTCTTGTTACCATTGCAGTTGTTCGTTAGACCCAAGAAAGAGTGGACAAAAAGGTTGAAATGGTAAAAGAAAAGTGCACAGGGCTGTTGTGACTGAGCACTCTGCCTGGGCCTAGGCCTGGGCCCTTGGTAGATGCTTGACCATGCTGATTGTTGATGCCATGCTAACCCTTAATCAGCAAAATGTTCATTAACATCTCTTTTGACTCTCTTTACTCCACTATTTGTTTATTAGGATATTATATTTCCACCAGGTGTTTGGAATATAGTTGAGTTGCTCTTATCCAAATGGCGCCCTTCTCTCTCTCTTCCCACCCCCACTGCAATCCAAGCACTTGGGGTGGTGATTACACGAGGGCATCTTGTGCGCTACAAATGTAGAAAATAGGGTGGGTCCCTGATTGACGTTACAGTGCTTCCAAACACCCAGCAATAATGTTCAAAGACCAGGGTTTCTGGCTATTCGGAAGTGAAGTGAGTTAAGCCTGTGCATTTGTTTGTTTATTCTTAATTCGCCATTTAAGGAGCTGGCAAACATTCCTCCAACCTTACAAAGACTGCCAGTCATTGCTCATTCATTCAGCATATTGCACCTCAAGATGGCACTCTTGAACTACTCAGCTTTTGAGGGATATACTGATTAAGAATTACTCACAGCAGGAAACTTTCAGAAAACAGGATATCTTAGGGAGGTCCAACTTAAGCAGGAACAACTGCCGCAATGTTCAAACAGAACAACCACATCAGACGCTGACAGCACGACTTACTGATATTTATATACCGAGGATTATACTTCTTCCAAATGCTAGCTGAAACTATTCATTACAATTGAAATTACTGTTGTTATAAGCTAAAGGCAGTTTTAACTAACCACTGCAAAAAGGGAAATGCTTTCATCTTGCTCCTGAACTCTGTAGCCCCAAATTTTAATGATATAATTTTTTATATGATGTGAAAGTCGCCTACAATATGTCTTTATTATTATTTTCTTTCAGAAGTCTGATGCATTTTTTAAAAATAAATAAATAAATCTGGGTTAGAATTACACATCTAGTTGTGACCAGGTTGCTGAATTGCATATATAGAATTGGGGAGAACAGTTGGAATGGCACGAGAATGCCCTCTTATTTCTTCCAAATTTTATCCTTCATTCTTTCCCTTCATTGCAGTGTCTAGGGAAGTGGCATTCTGATTTCCTGGAAGAGGGAAGCAGTGCTTCTGAATTCAAAGTGCGATTTTCCCATCCTCTCAATATTCCATTTGCTTGGGCCAGCATTTGGAGTGAGGGGAGAATATATAGCAGGGATCACCACATATTTTGTCCAGTGGACATATTTGGAATTTTGGGAAAGTGCCATGGACACCGGTCATAAATTAATGGCAATGGGGCATGACATAGCACAAAATGGCTGCCATGGGTGCATGGCATAACACAACATGGCTGTCAGAAAGGAGAAATGGACCACAAAATTGTGAACACATCCCTCCCCATCAGTCACCCTGTCATTGTGAAAGCACACCTGCATCAGCCACTGGCACACTTACTCACTCCCAGAGAGAAGAGGTTTGTTGTTGTTTTTTGCACCCCTCATCTGTTCAGAATAAATGGGAGGCAGCCTATGTTCAAGACAGGAGAGCGCAAGCTGGTATTTACTGAAACCTTCCAAAGACACGATAGGAAATACTAGAAGGCATATTGGCACCAATGGGCGCCATGTTGGATACCTTTGATATATGATATCATCTGTTCTCATTTGGTAGAAGCTCCATGAGAAACTTCTCAGTGTATTTAATGCAGAGTCAGAATTGTGCACCTTGAGCTTTAAAGCAAAGGCACACACACACACACAAATATATTATTGAAAACCAATCTATCATACCTATTGCAAGAAATAGAATGCCTTTCTTAGTAGTTGGTTTATAACTTAATCAACACTAATACCTATACATTGACATAAATTGATTGTTTCTACAATTCCTCCAGGTGTCATTGGACTCCAGCTCCCACCATCCCTGGACCCTGACCACTGGCCATGCTGCCTGGAGCTGATGGGAGTTGTAGTGCCAACAACATCTGGAGGACCTCAGGTTCACTGTCGTGCTCTGTAAAATGCAAAATGTGATAGCATTAGTATTAAGGAGGCAGCAGTATGCATTGCCACTTGACCTGATTTCCAGATGAAAAGATATGCAGCGGGAGGGTTGTGTCCAATTTTCTAATGATTTGTAAAACTTTTATGAGCTTTAGCTGATGAGTAAGCTTTTCAGCCCTAGCCGGGTCCCATAAGTTTCCATACCACAGATTTAAACTTGAATCCTTCAAAGTCTTCCATTGCTGTGCTACATAAATCCATGCAACAGTCACTGTGAATGTCAGCAGTTCATTAGATTTTGTGGCCTCATTAAGGGAAACAATATCCATTTTAGCTTTCACAAGGGCCACCTTCAACCTTGTTGCTAAAATGAAACCTTATCTTGACTCGGCTTCACATGTACCCACAGCTTTAAGGATTTCGTGCTGTTTTATGCAGGGACTAATGTTGCGTTGTTTTATAGAAAGGCTAATGGTAGTAGCAATTGTGGTTTCCCTGGGCAGCATTGAAATGTCCTGTTAATGACTGCTTGTTGCTGCTTTTCACTGACAGCTGTAAACAAACTTACCAAGGACAGAAATAAAAAGGCTGAAAGGAAAGGAAGCGAAGCGCAAAGACCTTGGCATTTGCAGACCTTGTTTTGCACGTGCAGGTAAAGTGCTCCAATTCAGTACCTGAATATTAGAACGTATCTTAACTCTGGTGGCAATTATTGAACAGAAGTCTCAGTTTGCTGCAGCAAAATGTGAATATTTTAATGGATTTCAATTTAGCAATTTGAAAACTGAATACATCCCAAGAAAAATAAAGGGCTGCAAATCATAAACATTTCATTTCACTCATCTTCTTTCCAAGAAAGTACTAGAAATGTTTGAACTCCTCTACATATATCTCTATCTTTTTTTTGTCCAGATGAAACCACCAAAGAAAACTTCAGCCACAATCTCATTAAAGTCAGAATAACTATTGAGGAACCATTTCCAAAAACCATGAATGTGCCTGAAACTAGGCCCAGAAACCATAAAACTGTAGAAAATAAATGTTGTTCTTCATTTGGTGAGTTTGCATCACATCCTTGACTCTGTTTTCTACCTTTAATTATGGAGATGAGTATTTCTTAAGCTCAGGTTGAGGTATTTGAAAAACCAAAGGATTTGAAAGGATTTCAGTGAAAATAACAATACTGATAGTAGGCTCACACCTTTTTACAGATGTGGAAATCATGGTTATTGCTTGATTACTGAATGTGTAAATAATATCTTATGTGATCTGCAACCATGGGACCTTCATTCTCATCACATATATTTCTTTACTTGAGAGGAAACAAGCTAGAAAAAGATGAAATGACAATGGGATTGGCTGTCAGCTATCATGTGGTGGCTATACTTAAACTGTGACCTCATAACAGCACAAAGAAAATTGGTAGCATCGCTGGGTCACAAGGGTGAAACAAGAGGAGGAAAGACCTTTATTCCAGAAACTGAAAAGTGAAGTTGTGTAGTAGTTCTATAACAGATCTGCTTAAGAGCATTAATTAGTGAGTCAGAAGGCTACCCTCCATTATGCAATAGGTTTTCCAGCTCACTGGCATTAAACCAGTTCCAATAAAGATCATTTTTGCTCCTTCGAAACTTTCTCATGAAAGAAAATCATTTGAAACCTTTGATTACTGGGATGTTGTTTGTTTATCAAAGAAAGAACAAGAGGGACGTTGCCTTTTTATCTTTAATGGGAAACCTCAGAAAAATGAGGGTGGGCAGTAGGGAACAACACATTTTGGACATCTCATACTGTATATATAAATGTGATGTATGCAGAGCTTTTAGGATTTCTATACATGATTTTGTAGTAGTAGTAGTAATAAATACTATACTATACTATACTATACTATACTATACTATGGACCCTCTGGATATGGATTTAATTCATTTCGGGTGTCTGTGCGCACCCTGAAAAATCCGTAACCAGAGGTGCTGCTTCTGCACATGCGCGAGCTGCGAAACCCGGAAAAATACTTCTGGGTTTGCCGCTTTCGCAACCCAAAGATTACATATCCAGAGAGGTACATAACTCGAGGGTCCACTGTACTATACTATACTATACTATACTATACTATACTATACTATACTATACTATACCACTACACTACACTACACTACACTACACTACACTACACTACACTACACTATACTACACTACACTACACTACACTACACTACACTACACTACACTATACTTTGTCCCAACTGTTTCATTGCCCTTAATTCACTGGTAAACCAAGGTAAAAATGCTGGAAACTCTCAGGGCAACCCTGTCAAGCCCCACACCGGGGCAAGAGCTTGAACAGGGCTACCTGGTTTATCGTCCAGGGCATTCAGGAATCCATTGGATTCCTTTAGTCTCTGGGAACATACCATCTTCTCTCCACCACCCCTTACAAGGGGAAGACTGGAGCCGTAAGTCCAAACTTCACCAGGAAGAGATCTGACTATGACAACAAGGTAACACCCACGCAGCCCTTCCTCTACCTGGAGCAAAAACTGAATCAAGGGTGTGGTCTGCCCTATGTGTCAATTTGCCAGCTTAGTCAGAGAACCTGCTCAACTGCAGGGTAGATGATTGGCATATATCCATTTCAGTTGTCATGTTTAGTGAAGCTCTCTGCTGAAGTAAAGCAATTTATCTGGATGGCTTTTACCATGTACTGTACATACTTCTTGGGAGGAAAAAAATGATTTATGTGACACCCTTCTTGGTCATATATATTATCACTATGCTAGAGTTGCTGATTGTTCTTATGTCTCACTCTATCTAAGAAGATTTATTCTTTCCCAAAACTTTTCAGCAGGAGGTATAAATATATTGTGCAAATGACCTGTCCTTAGCGCTGAACTGCATAGCTATGGGTAAAATATAGAATTTTGTACGTGCTTTCCTTTAATTATCGCAATGCAAACTATAGTGAACAGTCTGTCCCAAGGGAAAATGCTTCTGGTACTTTAAAAGGAAGCAGAAATAATTTAGATCATAACAAGTGTTGTCCTGCAAAATAATAATAATAATAATAATAATAATAATAATAATAATAATGCTGGGAAGTGCTCCTACGCAGGGTTCAAATCACTACATTCCTTTCATCTGTTTGGCTTGCTCAGCCCTCATTGGGCTATTGGGGTTTCTTATCTCTGCAATTTTGGTTGGTTTTCCCCCTTCAAGTTTGGATTTTTTAAAGGTGTGTGGTTGAGGCACTTATATCCTGTCACAGCTACATTAGAAGAATTGATTTTTCTATCAATGTCTTTGGGAAGATCTCACTTCTGTTCTTAGCGACATTTTAAATTAGTTTCTCCAGTACAAAACAGGAAGTTAACTATCCAATCAGGGAGATGCTTTTTCCTACTAATATATATTTCTCTGTCCTCATGTTCCAGGCAGTCTATTCTAGTCTCCCTTCTACTCACTTGTCAGATCCACACACCCCAGTCTTACTCTGTGGAGTGAGAGCTCTACAATTGTTTTTGTACTTTATGCGTACCTTGAGGTTGCCTCGAGTCTGCTGGCACTTCTCTTTTGTGTAATAATGGTGTCTACATGAGCGTGGAGTAACTTGGAATTGACATTAGTATATAGACAGGTCAGATCATGCAATATAATGTTGCATTATATCTCTGTTATGTCTGTGTGTATGACCTGAAGGAGCTGAAAAGTGAATGTTAACATGAGTGCCTGCTCCAACTTAGGTCTGACTTCATGTCCATTTGTTTTGTATAGCATTTGAAAGTGCAACCAGTCAACATTCAAGTCAATGGAGCATGAGGCTTCCTCAGGCAGAATTATCCTGAATTGCATCAGTGCTGTCTCAGCCATTACTTAAGCAATGATGGCTTCCACACTAGTCCCTCACACTGGAATTGCCAAATTTTGTTCACTCACTTTTTATGGGAATCAAGTGCACTGATTGACTGTTTGAGGCCGAGAGGGAGGGGTTAGACCCCTCCTTCCCCTTCAAGGAGCAGATTTGCAGGGTTTTGCAGATTTTTCAAAGAAGCTGCACTTATGCAGCCCCAGCTGCTACACCCACACCCTGTTGCTTGCAACTACCGTATTTTTCGCCCTATAAGACGCACCTTTTCTCCTCCAAAAATGAAGGGGAAATGTGTGTGCGTCTTATGGGGCGAATGCAGGCTCATTGGCTTCAGCGATAGCAACGCGAAGCCTCCGAAGCCTGCGCTCCGGAGGCTTTGCGTTGCTTCCGCTGAAGCCAGGAGAGTCTGCTCTTTGAGGCTGGCGGTGGGGGAAAGCAGCGCTTCCCCCATTGCCAGCCCCAGAGGATGGGGGGCAGCAGGAAGGCGCGCAACGCCTTCCTGCTACTCTCCATCCCGGCATTGAGGCTGGCGGGGGGGAAAGCAGCGCTTCCCCCTCGCCAGCCCCAAAGGATGGGGGGCAGCAGGAAGGCGCGCGACGCCTTCCTGCTACTCTCCATCCCGGCATTGAGGCTGGCGGGGGGGAAAGCAGCGCTTCCCCCCTCACCAGCCCCAGAGGATGGGGGGCAGCAGGAAGGCGCGCGACGCCTTCCTGCTACTCTCCATCCCGGCATTGAGGCTGGCGGGGGGGAAAGCAGCGCTTCCCCCCTCACCAGCCCCAAAGGATGGGGGGCAGCAGGAAGGCGCGCGACGCCTTCCTGCTACTCTCCATCCCGGCATTGAGGCTGGCGGGGGTGGGGGGGAAGAAGCGCTTCCCCCATGGCCAGCCCCAGAGGATGGGGGGCAGCGGGAAGGCGTGCGACGCCATCCCACTACTCTCCAACCCTCCTGTGGGCTTTTGCGGGAGATGGGGGAATTCCCCCACCTCCCGCAAAAGCAGGCAAAAGCCGCACGCTCTTTACAGGGGCTCTGCGGCTTCTGCTGCCTTTTCTAGGAGGTGGGGGAATTCCCCCACCTCGTAGAAAAGCCCGCAGGAGCTGTGAACCCTTTGAAGAGCGTGCCGCTCTTGGGGGCTTTCCCCGAGGAGGGAGAAGGGACTGACTGGCTGAGTCCGTCCCTTCTCCCTCCTGTGGGCTTTTGCGGGAGATGGGGGAATTCCCCCACCTCCCGCAAAAGGAGGCAAAAGCCGCACACTCTTTAAAGGGGCTCCCTGGCTTCTGCTGCCTTTTCTAGGAGGTGGGGGAATTCCCCCACCTCGTAGAAAAGGCAGCAGGAGCCACGAACCCTTTGAAGAGCGCGCTGCTCTTGGGGACTTTTCCCCGAGGAGGGAGAAGGGACTGGCTGGCTGAGTCCGTCCCTTCTCCCTCCTGTGGGCTTTTGCGGGAGATGGGGGAATTCCCCCACCTCCCGCAAAAGGAGGCAAAAGCCGCACACTCTTTAAAGGGGCTCCCTGGCTTCTGCTGCCTTTTCTAGGAGGTGGGGGAATTCCCCCACCTCGTAGAAAAGGCAGCAGGAGCCACGAACCCTTTGAAGAGCGCGCTGCTCTTGGGGACTTTTCCCCGAGGAGGGAGAAGGGACTGGCTGGCTGAGTCCGTCCCTTCTCCCTCCTGTGGGCTTTTGCGGGAGATGGGGGAATTCCCCCACCTCCCGCAAAAGGAGGCAAAAGCCGCACACTCTTTAAAGGGGCTCCCTGGCTTCTGCTGCCTTTTCTAGGAGGTGGGGGAATTCCCCCACCTCGTAGAAAAGGCAGCAGGAGCCACGAACCCTTTGAAGAGCGCGCCGCTCTTGGGGGCTTTTCCCCGAGGAGGGAGAAGGGACTGGCTGGCTGAGTCCGTCCCTTCTCCCTCCTGTGGGCTTTTGCGGGAGATGGGGGAATTCCCCCACCTCCCGCAAAAGGAGGCAAAAGCCGCACACTCTTTAAAGGGGCTCCCTGGCTTCTGCTGCTTTTTCTAGGAGGTGGGGGAATTCCCCCACCTCGTAGAAAAGGCAGCAGGAGCCACGAACCCTTTGAAGAGCGCGCTGCTCTTGGGGGCTTTTCCCCGAGGAGGGAGAAGGGACTGACTGGCCCGCAGGAGTCGCGCACGGCTCCTATGGGCTTTTGCGGGAGGTGGGGGAATTCCCCCACCTCCCACAAAAGCAGGGAGAAGGTCTTGGAGTAGCGCACAGGCTGCGTGAAGCCTGTCCGCTGCTCCCAGAGCTGCGGGGGGGAAATAGTATTTTTTTCCCTGATTTCCCCCCCTGAAAACTAGGTGCGTCCTATGGGCCGGTGCGTCCAATAGGGCGAAAAATTCGGTATATATTTATTTAAAGATAGAAATGAAAGAAAAAGGTACATCACTCCACGTTTTAACTTCACGTTCAGCAGGCCTTGCATATTTTATTCAAGCTTTTTCAAGATAATAGTAGTACAAAAAGTTCCACTTTTTATTCCATTTTCTGCTTATCTATATTTGTCACCTGAAGTTTTCCAGTCCACATAGCTGCTAAGTGCTTGTTAATAAAACAGATGCAGCTTCTTATCCAACAAGGAATAATAGCACACGGAAGCAGCCATTCATGCTCAGATTTTCCTGGTAAATCAGGAACTAATAAGGTGGGTATGTACATCCAGTAAAGACTGACTTTTTCATTATAGTGCACATCTGAATGACAGACACCTAATGCCCATGCAATGGTGTGAAGGAGGAAGTGCTTATCATCTTTGTTGTTGTTTAGTCGTTTAGTTGTGTCCGACTCTTTGTGACCCCATGGACCAGAGCACGCCAGGCACTCCGGATTTACATATAAGCTAAACAAGCTATAGCTTAGGGCCCCAAAAGATTAAAAATTAAAGGAAAAAAAACCTGGATGTACATTTCCAAAAATAAGATAAAAAACAAATAAAATAAAACCTACATACAGCAACAGTGTTTTGTGTTGTGCATGGACCTATTAGGTCCAAAAATTAGCATATAGCATATATTCAACACAAAAAACAGTGACAATTTGTTGTTGACAAAGGACATGTGGACATATAAAGGGCCCCATTACCTTCAGAAGCTTAGGGCCCCATCAAACCCAAATCTGGCCCTGGATACTTCTCCCAGCCACAGTGTTTAAACCACTAGTCGCACAAATCACCTCTGGATAAGGGTCAAAATGTCCGCACAGCTCAAATTCCAACTTTTAACAGCTGCATATCCTGCCAGGAACTGTGAAGTACACAGAGACATCTATTGGTTAAATCAAGCATTGCATAAACTTTTCATCTCAGGAGATTGACAAGGGTAAGGTTTCCTTATGGCAACTTTTTTTGGTGAAGAAGATATCACTTACTTCTGAGTAGCCATAGCCAGGCTTGTGCTGCTAGACTTCTAATGTCAGTGTCGTATCCCACCGATCCAGTCATAGAGTTTATAAAAACACACCTGCATTCCAAAACTCTTTGGACATTTTAGAATAAATGAGTTAAGCAGAAGAGTCCCAAAAAGTATAATAAATGTAGAAAGCAAGGGATTCAAAAGCTTTAGGAAGGTGCAGATAACCTGTTGTAGGCTGCAATCCTAATCCCATTACCTGGCAGTAAGCATCAATGAAATCAATAGGACTTACTTCTGATTAGAAATGGTTATGTTTGTGTTGCTAGACCTCTAATGCCAATGTGGGATACTTTCCCAATCTACATATCCTAGCAAGGAAGCGGCAACAGAATGTTTGAAGATACAACTGTGTGCAAAGATCTTTGCACATTTTAGAAGAGATGTGGGATGGACGGGTGAATTCAAAGGTTTAAAGAAATTCCAAATTAGGGTGAGGAGCTGTCTCTTTAAGAAACCACTGAGGCACCGGAGAAAGGCGGAGGAGAAGCCCTCTCCTGCAGCTGCAGCCAATCATAAGCTACAGCTTATTTTATTTGGGAATAGTGTTACATGCATACGATTTGATAGAACATGCCAGAACACTGGCGTTATTAAGATAGCAATGCTATCTTTCCTTAAATTATCTTTATAACATACTGATATAAAAAGATAAGTGAAATTATTATGAGACCACAAAGATAAGTGATGATAAACTCTTCTTAAAGTCATTCCAACATCTCCCTGATGGTGGTAAACAGATTCCTAGCACCTATCACAGAATCATGTTTCTTCTATTTTGTGCTTGCTGACAAATGCACCTAATAAATGTCAGTCAAGAAAAAGATCTGAAATACACTTGTTCAGAGATTGCCTTGAGCTTTTCACACAAGGTTAAAGCAAATAGAAAAGTTGTATCTATTCTCTTTAATGTTGCTTTCCTTTTAACTTTTGACCTTCATAGTGAGCTGTATTTTTCTTACTGGATTGAAAGAAGTATTGGGTTGCCACTGCCATGGCCAGTGATCCTTCCTTTAATTTTCAGAAAGCAATTTCTGGAGGTTCAGCTTTACAGTAACCAGGTTACTGGAAAGAGCATCTGGAAGATAATAAAATAAGTATCAAAGCTGATATTTGAGTAAGGTGATATGTCTTTCAACTATATGTGCATTCATGTGTGGTGTTTCTGCCAGTACCAGCCAGTGGCGCTTTGAGAGCAGGTTCACCAAAACTCAGTTAAGGCTGATGAGTATTCTCAAAATCAGTGCACACCCTTTAAAAAAACCTAGATCCTGGGCAATAGAATTGTCCTATGCTGACATCTTAGCCCTGTTCAGGCATGCTTGGTGTCTCTTCAGCCTCTGCATAGAATCACAGAATTGTAGTCCAATGCCCTGCAATGGAGGAATCTTTTGCCCAATGTGGGGCTTGAACTCATGACTCTGAGAGTAAGAGTCTCATGCTCTACCAACTGAGCTATCCAATTTGATTGTTTTCTGTGTGTTCAAGTCTGAAGGTCTGATCACGCAGGGTTATAAAGCAGGCAAGGAGACTCAATGAGTACACCGGACTCTCTGCTGCAGACACCTGCCCTCCAGTATGTGGAAGGTGGTGAGGCTGGCAGCAGAGATGGGAAAGAGAGGGTAGACCTAGCTATTATGTTCCCACTCTCCCCTTTATTGTATGAGGGGGAGAACTTTTGAATAGGGCCCTTGTCTTCTTGGGAATCTCATTTTAAAAGTAAGATTTTAGCTGCCACATGGATTGTTGTTGTTTAGTCGTTTAGTCGTGTCCGACTCTTCGTGACCCCATGGAGCAGAGCACGCCAGGCACTCCTGTCTTCCACTGCCTCCTGCAGTTTGGTCAGACTCATGTTTGTAGCTTCGAGAACACTGTCCAACCATCTCGTCCTCTGTCATCCTCTTCTCCTTGTGCCCTCCATCTTTCCCAACATCAGGGTCTTTTCCAGGGAGTCTTCTCTTCTCATGTGGAGAAGCTTCACGATCTGTCCTTCCAATGAGCACTCAGGGCTGATTTCCTTAAGAATGGAGAGGTTTGATCTTCTTGCAGTCCATGGGACTCTCAAGAGTCTCCTCCAGCAGCCACATGGATAGCATCTGCTAAAACTCAAGAGTGGTGCTAAAGCTTAGAAGTCTCATTGGACAAATATTTTTGTGGCTAGGAGTTGGATGAAGACACCAGGTAGCAGTAGCATTCAAAGGCCATAATTTTGTTAAACAGGGATGTGCAAAGAGCATTAGATGTCTGATATTCTCCACTCCCGGTGGGCATTCTGCAACTTAAGAAGAAATGGAAAGGGCCAGAGCTCAATGAAGCATCTGGTCTCCATGGAGAAGATCCCAAGTTCAATCAGAAAATGGGTCATGCATCAGAAACGTTGAGCTCTTTGTTCATCAGAACTTCAAAAACACTGGTCTTAATAAAGCAGGCCAGTCTCCTCTTGCCCTTTCATTTAAGTTTCATCTGCGTGTTTATAATGGGACAGGAAAATATCAAGAAATGGATCTATATACATATATTGGATTGAAGGATAAGAGTGATTTATGATTCTCACAACCAGCAGCTTCTTAGTTTGAGAACTTGAAAGTTCTTATTAGACCAGAGAGTGGTCGTATGTCAACCCAGTTAACTATTTTATCAATTGGTCTAAAGCATCTAGTGATAATTCCTTTGGATCATTTGATTGTCCAAGGAGACAAAAGATTGTGCTGAAATTGGAGCGGTGCAAGAAGCAATTAACTTATTTTTAATGTTTCCTAGGATGTTATTTCTGTAAGAACAATTTTTGACTTACTCAAACCCCCCTGGAAATCTTTGGCACAAAAGCACATGAAATCAAGACCTTGTGATTATCTCTAAAGGTGCCTACCCAGTTAAATCAATTAAACAAGCTTGGTTTGATGTGCATGTGCTGCTCAGAAGCACACTTTAGCAACAGCAGCAATAAGGAAATTGAGGCAGGAGGATAATTTAGAAAATGTCAGCTCCAGTATAGATTTGTGTGGAGAGTATAAAATGCATTGCAACCTAAAAAAGATGAGCACACATGGCAGTCATGGATGGAGTTAGGCTTAGCAGCCCTGGAAAAAGCTCAGTTACATTTTGGGCTTTGATGACAGGGATAAGAGGGTGTAAGAATGTTACTGACAATAAAATCACTTCATTTCATTGGCATGCTTACTTCCCTTCCCTTCCCTTCTTAGACAGTCTGCTACCAGGATCATCCCATGGGAAAACACCTAAAGGTAAAGGGGTAAAGGGACCCCTGACTGTTAGGTCCAGTTGCGGACGACTCTGGGGTTGCGGTGCTCATCTCTCTTTACTGGCCGAGGGAGCTGGCGTACAGCTTCTGGGTCATGTGGCCAGCATGACTAAGCCACTTCTGGCGAACCAGAGCAGCGCACGGAAACACCATTTACCTTCCCGCTGGAGCGGGATCTACTTGCACTTTGATGTGCTAACTGCTAGGTTGGCAGAAGCTGGGACCGAACAACTGGAGCCTATTCACAAGAGGTTCTAAGAGAGATCCAAATAATTTTAGACCAATTAGGTTGCTTAGTGTTGTTTTTAAATTGTATTCTAAAAGTTGAGTTAAAGCTGAAGAACACGTGGAGTTTATAAAACTACAATAGAGCTGTATTTTTCCCCTCCACCAATAGATTAAAAATACAGCATTTTACTGTGAATTTCTTCTAATAAACATATTTTACATGCACTTTTCACTAATATAGACATTTTTGCTGATAAAATGCATTTTGTATGTTATTTTAATAAATATATGCATTTATTATGCATTTATATGCACACTTTATGCATGTGTGTGTGTATATATATATATATATATATATATATATATATATATATATAATTACATGGCTGCATTGCATTGCAAAATTCAGAGAAGTGCACATTTCGAAGGATGGCTATATTTCGGTTTGCCTCTTGTTTCAGAAAGTGGCAGGAATGCCAGTGATTACACCCAAGACCATCTGCATGCAAAGCATTGGTGGCAGTGCTTGGTGGATTCATATCTAAGAAAGAGTTACTAATGTTGCTTGTGAAACCCATATGATCCAGATGGTGCTTAAGAATACAAACAGGTCCTTCAGATAATGCAGGTAGGTCACTGACAACTTTCCTGACTTTCCACAGACAGGGTGACTTTGGAATAAACAGGAGGCAGGGACATGGGCTGCCATTTTGATCCTGGTGGGAATGTGTGGATGCTGCAATAAACATTCATGTATGAGAAGTGCCCATCCTCAATAAACATGCATCTGAAAGCACTCACAGTGGATACAGCTGTTTGTCTATGGCAACAGAAAAAGAGAAGCGCTCCTCCCAAAATGTTCCAGTGCTATGTACAAATCTCAGGCATCTCAAGTCATGGAGGGTACCATCAGAAATAGATGGTTAAGGCAGCACTATGTGGAAACTCAGCATCTTGGAACTGATTTTGCATCTCCAAATGGATAGACCTGATTGAACTATCTAGAGAGCCAAAGCCACGTCTCTAAAGGGATAACCAGACTGGCAGTTTTTCTCCTCTGTTCCTGATATTGGTACTAGGTGGAGGATGCAACCAACACTCTCTTTTATGATCTATCGGTGTTTGCTCTCCACATTCTGGTTGCTCCTCCCCTTCTGCTTCATTTTAGAGAAACAGAGTTTTCATTGGCTGGCCTGGACACATCTGATGCTGCTTCAGCTCCGGGCCATTTTCTCTCTTTCCAAAAATAATATTCTGAGCCTTCTCTTTTTAAGAAAATTATTTTAAAACAATGAATTGGTGCCTATGCAGATCCACACATAGGCTGATGATAGGGTGCTGATGATGCCCTCAGTCAATCTGAACTTCAGAAGCTGAACAATTTTTTCCCCCGTGGAAGATGTTTTGTAACCATCCCTATTGTCCTTATATTTCTTGCCTCTTGATAACTATTTGCTTTCCAGTTTAAAATAATGTCTGTAAAGTGTTTATCTGCTTTCTTCAATATTCTGTTGTCAGACACAGTGAACATTAGTGGTGTTGGCTGAGAAATCTTTGTCGGGAATCTTGTTTTCTAAAGCATTATTTGTGTCCTGCAAGAAGCGCTATTCTTTTATATAAATATATATTCTTGGCTGACACTTTCAGTGTAGCAGATTGTTGTATCTTCCCACAGGATAAAATTCACAAGAAGTGTCTGCAAAATCAAAAGGAGAATAATACTACATAGCCCCTGAGTTTCCTCATTGCTCTTTGTGGGCATATTCCTATAGGCACTGCTTGTTGGAAATCATGCATTTGTGTTGTGCTTGAGAGAGCCAGGAAGGGAGGACAAGACCGTAACTCAGTGGCATGCAGAAGGCTCTGGGTTCAATTTCTGGCATCTCTGTGTGCAACTAAGGAAGATTCTGGTCTGAAACCCTTGGAAAGCCACTGCCCATCACTGCAGACTATTAGCTGATGGGTTGGGACCCATTACTAGGTTGCAACCTGATCTAAGGTGAATCACAACAACTGTGCTGCCTCCATACAATATATGGTAAAACCAATGAAGAAATGGTCCCCAAATGCATGTTTGGGTTAAAGATGGGTTCTGAGCATCCCAGGCTTTGTGATATGCATTGATGGAATCCACCTCGGCTAGAGTGAGAGGAGAAGAATGGGGTGGGTGAAGCTCTGGGTATTAGTGTATGCTGTATGGCCATGGCTACTGTGCTTTATGCATTTCTGCCTGTAAACTGCACTGTGGTTTAAAATCATTTACTGGTATTTTCAATTATTACTCTTTTTTGGGGGCTTTTTCTAAATACTGCTATTGGGATTCATTTAAAATGGGTTAAGTGTTAGTCGGTGGTATCAGCCCTATTAATATTTGTATTGTGTTTGAGCTCCACATGCGTGGTGCGTGGGGATGAGTGTGTTAGCTCCACTCCTCCATCGTTGCTCCTGTTGCCATCCAGAAGCATGACTATCTGCAAAGAGGAGTCCAGGAGTCCAGGAGTTAGGAGGAGGAGCTCATGCCTTCATCTTCACACTCCCACTTCATGTGCAGAGTTCACACACAACGCAAACACGGGACTGTTGGTGTTTCACAATGAATCTGGAATGCTGCAATGAGTCTTAGGTTAAATTTTCAGAGGGTTAGCTATGTTAGTTTGTTGCAGGCACCAAAACAAATCAAAGAGTTTTGTGGTACTTTAAAGACTTACCAATTTCATAATGGCATAAGCTTTTTTGGGTAGAGCTCACTTTGTCAGCAGCATTGAAGTACGATCATCCGTTGTCGTGTGTGTGTGTGTGTGTGTTACACACACATGGGTTAAATGGAGAAAAACATGTAAATGTTGGAGTCAAATAGGACTTTAAAGTACCACCTGTGGCACATCATTAGAGGCAAAATAAATAAATAAAACCCTACTAAAATGTAGTATAGTTTAGTGATTGATACTGCTTTTACTACAGTTAATTTGCTATGTTATCACGATCCTATTTCCTATAGGGGGGAAAAGAAAGAGCATCATGGGGATGGAAGTCTTCTCCCAATCAGGTGCTTTCCAGAGTGCTGGTTGGAGGGAGGGACAGATGGGAGTTGTAGTCCAAAATTTATGGAGGGCACTAATTTGGTGAAAGCTGCCCTTGACCATTATCAGTTCTCCATATGTTCTCTAAGTAATCTAGGCCGCAGTATGCCAAAATAAGAATATAAAGTTCACCATGAGTAGCACTATGCCAGAGTAGATGTTGAGCCATGCATATTAGATACTCAGTTATGTGTACTATAATCAGCCAATTATTCAAGATACTGGGTTGCTAGCTGCATATTACAAGGGAAGGCTGGCTAGATAAATAAGTAGACAGATGATAGATACACACATGCACACATCAGAGTAAAAATCCAGTTTCACTTCAGCAGGGTTGGGGTGTGTGTGTAATCCCTGGCAGCTGAAATTGTGAACTGTTGAACTCCATGCATGAAATTGAGTGTGTCCACCAATACTTCTCCACAAGTTTAGTTTATTGCGGCAAAGCTTCATTCCATTCAAAGTATTTGTATAGTTGTTTTGGTGAATTGCTATCTCCTAACTTGCTATACCTGAGATGATTGTGTAAGTTGATTACATAATACATAGCATGTAAAAGGATACTGAGCAGCTGAGCAATGGTATTTGCTGTTCTTCATCCAAGCGAGAAGGAAAGGTTTTTCCTTTCAATGAATAGCAACTGAAGAAAGAGAAGGGTATCTGTCAAGGTCTAAGCAAAAATTGAAAACACGCACCTTTGGTCCTTGTTTTGCTGTAGTTCTTTATAGAACAGGAGATAATGGTCTTTTTTTAAAAAAAGCCAACAAGATTGTTGCTGTTACACAGCTTAAGTGTGCAATGTTTTGCTCGCAGTCTGTCTTCGCTGTCATCAAAATGTAATTTCTCTAGACTCACTGTGGGCTGCAACAGATTTCTTGGAAATGAAGGTTGTGTTGACACCCACAGGCTAGTAATGTTTTCACAAGAAAGAACATGACTTTATATTTGACTCTTTTGAAAGGAGATTAGCAGCAGTAAGATGTGTAAGAACTGCCAGGTTCTCCCTACTCTCCTCTTGCCCCACCAATTCTTCTTTCTTTCTGAGCCCATCCTCTAGGTAGGTGCAACTAAGTGAAGTATTTTAGGCTTGACTCACATGGATATCAGGTGGGGAGGGGAGGGAGTAAAGCTGACACTATCAAAGATGGGGAAGCCACCAGAGCTGGCATGCAAAGCTCTTTTGATTCCCCCTCCCTCTGCCTCTTTCTACCCATAAAGTCTCAACCAACACAAATTGAGAAAATGCAGTGCCTACTTTTCATGGATTTGTAGTAAACCTATGCCTTGCATTGGGGTTAATCTATTAGCTCCACCTAGTGGAGCCACCTAGTTGCTGCATAGGAGTTCATAGAATCATAGAATCACAGAATTGTAGAGTGGGAAGGGACCCCAAGGATCATCTAGTCCAACCCCCTGCAATGCAGGAATCTCAGCTAAAGCATCCGTGAGAGATGGCCAACCAAGCTCTGCTTAGAAACCACCAAGGAAGGAGAGTCAACCACCTTCTGAAGGAGTCCATTCTACTGTCGAACAGCTCTTACTGTCAGAAAGTTCTTCCTGATGTTGAGTTGGAATCTTCTTTCTTGTTACTTGAATCCATTGGTTTGGGTCCTATCCTCTGGAGCAGGAGAAAACAAGCTTGCTCCATCTTCTATATAGTTATTATATTTTCTCTCAGTCTCCTCTTTTTCAGGCTAAACATACTGAACCGTTCCTCATAAGGCTTGGTTTCCAGACCCTTGATCAACTTGGTTGCCCTCCTCTACACACATTCCAGCTTGTCAACACCCTCCTTAAATTGTTGCACCCAGAACTGGATACAGTACTTCAGATGTGATGTGACCAAATCAGAATAGAGCAGTACTCAGTTGGTTAGAGCTTGGTGCTGATAATGGCAAGGTTGCAGGTTTGATCCCCGTATGGACCAGCTGCATATTCCTGCATTGCAGGGGGTTGGACTAGATGATCCTCAGGGTCCCTTCCAACTCTACAGTTCTATGATTCTATGATTCTATGATCACTGCATTAGCAAAATGTATATAATGCCTGCTGGCCCTGGCCTTGACCTTCACATATTTACCAAAACCTGTGCAGAACCTAAGTGTGTACAAACTGTACATGCATAGTCCATATTCAGTCCATGCAATCTGGTACACTTATGCATGTACAGCTTGTGAACACCTGAGCTCTAGGCACTTGACAGTGTTGGCAGCATGTAGTTAATTGATAACCTTTGTACACAATCCTTTGTACACAAGTTGATGTTACCTGGGCACAGCTGGGATTTTAAATTACTGATAGAAGTTGATACATCCCAGAGAAAATCTGATGTATCAAATACAGCTAGTGGAAAGATTTGTAATCTAATGTGGACTGAAGTCTATCACAGTGGTTGATAGTGTGGACATATGTGATGATTAAAAAGTCTGTATACGGGGAGAGAGAGAGAGAGAGAGAGAGAGAGAGAGAGAATATTAATAATATCTTGTAAGCACGAGTGAAAAGAAAGAATTTGGTGTGAGATTTCTAACAAGGAAGTGACTCACTGCCTCTGCAGGAAAATATTCCAGATAGGTGGGGCTGGAAACATTGCAGAACTTCTTGTCACACTGTGACCCAGTGAGGGCTGCACAGAGGGTTATAGTGAATCCTGGAACTCTGGAAGCTTCCTGAGAACCAGACAGTATAGCTTGTGGCCACAACACCTCAAGCTGTTGGTTGTTGCTTCCTAGAGTAGGGTCAGCCTGATTCATTACAAGGTGGGAGATTGCCAAGGAAAACATAGGTGGAAGGACAAGGAAGAGGGCTTGTGATTCAGTAGGTGATGCTCTTCTTAGTGAGTCACAAGTGAACCACCAAATCTTGAACTTTATGCTGCTGGTGGTAGACTCTGCTGCACCCTTTCCTCTCTTTCAGTCTTGCCATCACACAATATCTCTACCCTTTATCTATTTATTTTCCATTTAGATGGCTTAGGCACACAGTGGTGCTGTTTAATGGAGCAGCATTGCTGCCGCCACCACTTCCACAACCCTTATGTGTGTGCTGGCCAAAGCGGAAGATAGGGAGAAGGAGGGAAAATACATCTTACCTACTCTAACTCTCAGCCTGGCTCAGTGAAGAGGCCTGGATTGGGCCCTTTGCTGTCATGTGGTGGCAGATCCTGCACTGTCCCAGCTTCATCTCTTCCCCATCTCCAAAACAACCTGTTCAGAGGGTTTCCACAGGGCACCACTGGTGGGGATATCAACAATGGTAAAGGTAAAGTGACCCCTGACCATTAGGTCCAGTCGTGGATGACTCTGGGGTTGCGGCACTCATCTCGCTTTATTGGCGTACAGCTTCCAGGTCATGTGGCCAGCATGACCAAGCCGCTTCTGGCGAACCAGAGCAACGCACGGAAATGCTGTTTATCTTCCCGCTGGAGCGGTACCTATTTATCTACTTGCGCTTTGACGTGCTTTCGAACTGCTAGGTTGGCAGGAGCAGGGACTGAGCAACGGGAGCTCACCCCATCGCAGGGATTCGAACCGCCGACCTTCTGATCGGCAAGTCCTAGGCTCTGTGGTTTAACCCACAGCGCCACCCGCGTCCCTATCAGCAATGGTAGCTGCTGCAATTGGGCAATTGGATCACTCTTTTTTTGTTTATATCCACCAAGGTGAAAGTGTTATTGTGCTCATGTCCTTTGTGAGAGCTTCTGATAGGCATCTGGTTGGCTACTGTGAGAACAAACAGGACCAGCAGCTGGAAGCAAAACACTCTAACAAAGCATCCAAATCTACTCTTGTCAGTTTTCTGGTGCCAACTGAAGACTGTTCTCTTCTTCTGGGCCTTTATTAACTTCTTGAGCATTTGGGAGAGAGATGACAGATGGATGTGTTAATGATATTTTATTGCCATATTGGCTTTTACATTGTGATCTGCCCCAATATCACTTGTGATGAGGGGTAGAATATAAATTCTATAAATAAATGCATAAACGAAACAGGATGCTGTCCTAGGTGGGCTTTTGGCCTGATCAACAGGGCTGTTCTTCATAGCTTGTGTGGAGTTCAGCATAAAAGTCCACTGTGACTTCACTTTGGCCCTCCACAAAGCAAACCAGCCACAGGCCACTAGGTCAGGTGGTTGCAAAGTACTTGCAGATCTTTAAACGTCAATGCACTTGAAGCTATGAAGTCTGCCCACGTTGAGCAGCTTCAAGGCTAAGCTCAACAATAGCACTGAATTTTTGAACACACACAAATGAACACCCTCAGTTTGGAAAGTTACAAGCTGAGCACTGAACTCCAACCTAAGGTTTGTCCATAGCTTTTTCTCCTTCTGGTTTCCTATTCCCCTTCTCAAACCTTCCTATGGCAGCAGGCGGGAAGCCAGTGCCAAGAAAGACTGAAAATAGGGCCCACCTTTAACTTGGCATGTTTCCAGCACCTCAGAATGGAGGGTTCTGAGCATACTTGACTCAAATAACTTTGTTGAGTAAACCAGAACACAGGAATCAATGCTTTCTAATTCCTCCTGCCTCAACCTATTCATCTAAGAGGAATTAACTATAGGTCCCAGGATGTATCACAGTAATAGAGCTCTTGGAGTCTGTTTTGTCACCAGGATATTACAAATGTAAGATCACCTCCCCAGCTTCCCCTGCTGTTGTTTCTGTTTTAAAATGTTCCATTTGGGGAAAGTGGGTGGCAGGGAAGTCAGAAGAGAGGGTGCAGAGCTACCCTCGGCTGATCCTTCTGAGTTCCCTAAGATCTAGTGAGACAAGATTGAGGGTTTTTTATAATAAGTATTCTTTGGAATAACTCAGATGGTCCAAGTCTGTTATGAATCAAGGTTGCAGTGGGGGGTTGCCTGTCTTTAGCTGAATATTCTTGCCTCCTAGTACCTATTGATTTATGGTTACTTGGCAATGAGTGGCTTCAACACCACCTGCCCCTAGTTGTGGCAGTTGTCCACTGGAATGCAAGCAGAAGGTGAAGCTCCTAATCTCAGTGCACTTTATTGTCTTTCCTCCATTGTCTAGTTTTAGGCACTGGGCAAAACCCTTCCTCTTCACCCAGACCTTTGTTCCTTAGTTTGAATAGTTTTTAATATAGCTCAGTAGGTAGAGCATGAGACTCTTAATTTCAGGGTTGTAGGTTTGAGCCCCAAGTTGGGCAAAGGATTTCTATGTTGGGTGGGGGGTTGTTGAACTAGATGATCCTCATGGTCTCTTCTAACTCTACAATTCTAACTATTTGTGGCCTCTTTTAGTGGGGCAAGATCTGCTGGACTTCTTTTTTATTTGTATAGAAGTGCTTCTTTGTTTTAAGTATTTATTGATCCTGTTTATTGTAACTGGTTTTAGTGTTTCTATTGTAAGTTGCTTTGAGTCCGTTTTATGAGTAAAGTGATTTAATGATAATAATAATTAATAGCAATCTTTGGATTTGCATTAACCATTGCCTCGATGCCTGGTTTCCAGAACAGAACACAGCCTGAATTGGTCTGCTCATTCTTTCCAGGAATTTGTGGGAACACTTTCTGGCTGCGCAGGAATATTGGGCCTGTGGAACACTCAATGCCTGGGAACACCACAGTGTACTTGAGGAATGCCCAAGCCCCCTTCTTCCTATGAAGCAGTTGCTTAGGAGCTGAAGTCACAGAAGTGGGGAATTCTTGCTTCTCACCGTGAGAAAAGAAAAAGACACAGGAGGCCGGACAGTGCAGAAATGCTATGGTGGCCAGAGCCTGCCAATGCCATTCCATCAGTTTCACTGCACTGCTATCTCAGTCAGGCAGCAGGAGGGTCCTGTGTCTTTGTGTTTCCATAGCTCTGTTTATGCCCAGATGTACATAAAATGAGCACTGAGACCCCTGTAGAAGTGCACATTCTTCAGGCGCACAATCTCCTACCGTAGATAAAGTGAAAGGAAACCTAGTCTACCTGTTTACTGCCAAATCTAGCTGTGTCTAGCACTGAATGACTCACTCCCTGTGTTACCAATAAGCCACTTCCATCCCGTGGTGGCTAGTGCCCATTGAAACTGATAGGAAAGCAGGCAAAGAGGCCAACACCACTCAGATAACAGATATGTATTCTTCTCTAGTTTCTAGAGGTTGTATATACCTACACCTAGTTGCTGAACAAGCAGACATTTTGATTCAAAGATAAAGGCATTATATCTACAAAGTTATCAGCCTGATTCACACATGACGGTACAACCAACATCTAACGAACTACAGATAGTTGTACAGATAGAGTTTATTGAGGAACATACATTTTTGGAGTAATGTAAGGTGATGTGAAAATTCTGGTTGGTACTGTTTGATCTGCAACAAGGGTAGTAAACATTGTGCCCTCCAGATGTTGTTGCACTCCAACACCCATCAGCCCCAGCTGGAATGTTGGGAGTTGTAGCCCTTCTGGGGAGCACTGCATTGACTAGCCCTGATCTACCATGTCCCATTTACAAACACATCACCCCTTGATGCTGCGATCAACCTGTGTGGAAAATTCATATATGAACCAGTATCATCAATGTGGAGAATGCTAGAGAACAACGTTGGTCACTGGATTTTTTTAAAAAAACTATTTATTTGGTTTTTCAAATTACAGTTTTACATTACAATCACATATCCAACATACAACATAAAGACAAGATTCCATAGAATCTCCTGGACTTCCCTCCCCCCTTTGTGGGTCCTATTGTTAATCATTTCCTCCTGCATCTTTTATAATAATCCTATTCTTTTACATCTCCATTATATCCAAAAGTCACCATTAAACTACAAGTGTTATTCCAATCCTACTAACAATTTTAACTGTTTACAATGGTTTTTAAAATAAATTATAAATTTCCCCCATTTTTTATTAAAAATTTGGTCTTCCTGATTTTTGATTCTTCTGGTCATTTTTGCCATTTGTCACTGGAATTAGTTTTGCATCAGTTTTACTTTTTAGCACTGGAAAATATAGCTGGAAAGTGGGTCCTCCAATATATTGGGCTGGGGGAAGAAAAGGGTTTGTATAATGCTTGTTAAAAGAAATGAAATGTTTGTTTTTTAAAAAAATCTAGTACAGGGGTCAGCAACCTTTTTCAGCCGTGGGCCGGTCCACCGTCCCTCAGACCATGTGGTGGGCCGGACTATATTTTGAAAAAAATAATGAACAAATTCCTACACCCCACAAATAACCCAGAGATGCATTTTAAATAAAAGGACATATTCTACTCACGTAAAAACACTGATTCCCAGACCGTTCACAGGCCTAATTGAGAAGACGATTGGGCCGCAATCTAGAACCTTGGTTTGGAGCTCTTTCCCTGAATGAAGTCCCATATTCTGTCTTTATTTTTACCAAAAATACTCAAGAAGATCACAGGTAATTTCAGATTTCGTTTTCTGGAAGCTGACAGCCAAAGAGATGAGGATACAACTTACACCTTGTTTCCTGGGAATTATTCCCAAAGAACTCAATAGGACTTCTGAGGACATTTGGTGTCTACATTTGTGCAGATATGCGAAGGATTGGGCTGTTAGGTGCTAGGGCCCAGATGCAGCTCACTCCCTGCACGTCCTAGAATACACACCCTTGGATGTTCAGGATGTTCATGAAACGTTATTGCAAGAATCTATTCAACACAGCAGGGGAGATGAGTGGGTACAGAAATATTTTAAATGCTTCCCTTCTTTATAGGTGAAACCATAAGAGGGGGGAGGGGGAGGGGAAGCAGAGGAAGATGGAAGAAAGAATGGGAAGGGGAAGCAACAAAGCAGATTTTTTGAAAACACGTTTTTGAGCTGCCTATGTTAAAACACACACACACACACACACACAACTCTCAGCTGAAAAAAGTCTTCTAAATTGGTGGACTTTGCCAAGAATATACATCTGGACTATGGTGATAAAAGGCTTTCCCTCCGTGGAACAAATCACTTATCAGACTGATACAAAGTAAAGGAAACATTTTGGTGCAAACAAATTTCAGTTGTATAATAGCTGCAATAAAAAAACCTGTTAATTTCTGAGGAACTGTACTTGGAAAGCCCTGTTCAAAACTAGAGTTACCCTTTACTTCAATGCTAATGTGACTTTTAACCTTTTATGTACAACTCTGCTTATTGTTTATATTTTCAGAAACCCCATAAGTATTTGTGTTATTGGTGTTTCTTGAGATTGGTATTTTCCTCTCAAATGTTTTTAGCAACTGTTTTTACCCACCAACCATTTCCCCTTCTAATTCCTTCTTTCATTGTCATTTCTTAAACATAATTTTAATTGTCTTTCCATTTAAAAGTTATTTAGGACCAATTTTTACCATCTTTTCCAGTGAATAACAATGAAAGCTTGGGTTTTCTTTCCACACAGAGTATAAATTTTTGATGTTCTTGTTGGGAAGAGAGGTTTGGAAGGGAGATTTTTACTCTCCAGTAGCTGAGTTAAGCACAATGGTGATTGCTCTGAGGACATTTGCCCTCATTTGTCTTTAAACAAGTGAAAATACTTAGGCTAGAATAAATCACAGACACTTAACTTTGCAAAGAAGTGTATGCTTTACTCAGAGAGTTTCCAAAAGCTACAGCAAGCAAGTCTCTATATGCTGGCAGTAAAGTGAAGATGAAAAAAGGTCCCAAACAACTTAAAAAGAAAAGTACTTGGTTTCCTTACAAAAACAATCACACAATCTTCAGGTTAGCAAAGATGCAGGCTTTAAAACCCCCCTCCTGGAGAGATTCAGTTCACTTGCAGCATGTGCTGAGTTGGGAGCCAAGCTGCATGGCTCCTTTGTCAAGGAAAGCAGGAAGCAGGAAGAGAAAAAGAGAGGCCACTGCAAACCTGCCAAGCCACACCCACTCTAGTAATTTGAGTTCAGGACTCAGGTGAACTTTTTCATGCACACAAGTGTGAGACGGTAACTGTATATTTTTATATTTTTATTTATTAAATTTGTATACTGCCCTATATCCGCAGGTCTCAGGGTGGGTCCCAAGATAACAACAGTTCTGCTATCGTACCTGAAGACACATGGAGAGGGCAAGAAATTCAGAACTGAACAGAAGTGAGAAAGATGTCCCAACAGGTTTCTCCGCCATTCTACCAAGCTTTTATAGATGAGGCACTACTTGTAAGGCTCTCTTGCCTTGTGAGAATACCTGGAATATAAGCACAGGCTCTGTCAAGGCATATAGGTCTGTTCCCATCTGCAAAGGCATTACCGTGGAACTTCGGGTTACGTACGTCCTCCTTACAAACGCTTCCGGTAATGAGCTCTGCTAACCCGGAACTAGGTGCTCCTGGTAGCAAACTTTGCCCTGGGATGCGAGTGGAAGTTGTGGGCCAGTGGCGTGGCGGCGGCAGCAGCAGGAGGCCCCCTTAGTGAAGGCGTGCCTCAGGTTAAGAACAGTTTCAGGTTAAGAACGAATTAAGTTTGTAACCAGAGGTACCACTGTATCTGCTCCTAGGTGACAACACTGCAACCTAATGCCTCTGTTCAATCGCTGCCACTTCAGCTGATTAAAGTCCTGCCAAGCCTCCACTGAGGCTTCCTGTTCTACAGGAAGGCCAGAGGGGACAGTCAGCATTCCTGTTCCCCTTTGCAAAGTGACTGAAGTTGGGGTGGAAATGGGAGTTTCCACCCCCCCCCTTCAACCCTGGTTCCCACAACTCTGCCCCTTTCTTCTGTTTCTTCCTGTTCTGTTGGAGCCTGGTCCCAACAGCACTGCAGGGCACATGACAGAGGGCAGGAATGCCGGCTGGAGTCTTCCATGTCTTTCAAAAAGCACTTCCTCCTTTTTTTCCCTTTGACCTGCCATTACAGGTGCTGACTACTTGTATACAAAGCAGAACACTCTTAATCTCACGCTATTAGATGCACACTCATTAACGTGTTATAAAAGAAATGCTTGAGGAATGACTGGATTGTTGTGTAAGCTAGTACAAGTGTATACAAGGGAAGGTTTTTGCTACAGATATAAAAGGTGGGCCTCCAGGCTGCTTGGCTGTGCCACAAGATCTGGGCACTCAGATAGTCTGGATATCTTCCAATCTACTTGCCAAGTTTGAGGCACATTGGGGAAATCTTGTGACTGAGTTCAATTCTTACGTTAAGATTTCTATTAAACCTGATACTACACACCTTTCTTTCCCCCATTTCCGGGTTGCCATAGAACATGTTGGATGCTCCTATTGTGTAACAAGAATTGCAACTATAATTTGCACTGCCATACTTATATCCAAGTATTATGTAAAGTCTTGCGGCTTATCCACAATTCTTCTTGAAGGACTTACATACCCCAACCTGTATAATGAGAGACCACAGAGACTGGTTTGGAGTCAAAACAGGCCACAACTTTATTGAATACAGATGAAAGAGGCTTGAATTGGGCACGGGGCAATCTAAATACTTCCAGCCCACCCGTCGGAAGTGACGCGTGGTCAATCCAGGCAGAGGTTCCTAAGACTTACATCCATTAGGGTGACCCCCACAGGGACCACTGTCTGGGGGAGTGCCTTTGGCCCTGGCCCAGGCCACTCCCCCCGGATCCCTTTAACAAAATACCCCAGCATTTGGAGGGGCAGGCAGAGACTACAACCTCCCCTCCATCCAAAACAAAGGATTGCCCCAATGCCCAACCACCCACCGAGCAAATGCTCACCACCAAACCACTCACACCTGCACCCATGCCCTGTTGCCTTCAATCGTATCTCTCAACCAAATATTGTTTCCTGCTAAGGAAAGATGCATGCCATCGGGCCAAAACAATGCCTCATTTGAGAATGTGATCTTGTGGTGGAAAACTACCCAACCTCCCCACTGGAGTATGCTCCGCCTCACTGTGTGATTAGCCTTTTTCTGAGCTTGGTTAATACCCAGTGGGTCCAGGTTGTGCCATTGCCATCTCTCAAGCATCTTGGACCACCCCAGGCTTATGGAGGGGTACAAGTTGAGGAACATCTGCAAGTCCTCAATTATGGCCCACATTAACCAATCTTTCATTGGCCCAAATTGTTTCCCCCCAACTGGATGAGCAAGGCATCCGGGGGGGGGGGTGATTCAATTCTTGACAGGATTAAGGGCATAAATGCAGGCCACTTCATGCCCCGGTGACCAAACTAGTGGACCAAGATGTTAGACGGCAGCCCAAGCGCAGCTCCAAATCCAGTGGTGATTGTGTGCATCCGAGCCCAATGCACAATACTGTGACCGCTAATCCAGATATACTTGTTAAAAGAACCTGCAAAGAAATTGTGATAAAGTAGGTTGTGAGTTTTTGATGCTGGCAGCGTATATACTTCCTGTAGATCTCTGACCACCACCTGTCCGTGGCCTTTATATCCTTGACAGAAGCACCACAGCTTCAAGCTGTGGTGGCTGCCCCAATTCTGAATGAATGAATGCTTGCAGGCCGCACCTGGTAATTGCCTTACACAGGGCCCTAGAGAATTGATTCCTGGCCAGGGGAATGAATGAAGAGGGGGCCATCAACACTGGGGTACAACTGAAGAAAACACCTAACATCCTTCACTGGACATGGGCCTACACACCTGATTGTGGGAAGTTGAATTGAAGCACCTTTGGCCAGTTGCTCCGTTTTTGAAGCCCGGATATTGATGTAAACGGAGGATGGGAAAAGAGAGATATCGCTAATGAGAAGCCCCGCCCCCAACCAGCCCCACCTGTTCTATTCTGCACAGGCACACATTCACCCACTCTAAGTGCCCCAAAGAAGGCCACGGAATACGCTGCTCTGAAGAGCCTATACACAAAGCAGGACCAGCAAATAAATGGCAATAATCTACAAATTTGCTTTAATATGTCGAAGGTTATGGGCCTGCGCTTACCTGGAGCTGGGGGAGTCAATCTATGCCATCCTTCCACTCCCTTCTTAACTAAGAATCCCAAGCAAGGGTCGATGGAGAATAAGCATTTGGAAAATAAAGTAATACCAGCCGCTTGGACCGTTCAGGTCTTGGCTGCGTTGCCCATGGACCTATGATGGGCAAGGTATTGCAGAACCTGCCCTTCCATTGGTGCTGAGGGGGTGGACCTGGCACACATGGTGCCAAACAGGACCCCTGTTTGAAGCAGCGGGTGTGAGGCTGGAAGTGAAGGTTTCAAATTCCTCCCATGGCTTTTTATAAGATCGAAAAGCAGATGAAGTCGTAGTTGTCCTACTGCTTTTCCCTGGGGGAAACCACTCTTTAGTGCTCAATCAGAATAAATAGCAATTCGGGTTTTCTCTGGATTGACATTGCTTCCCTTGGAAAGGAGTGGGGCAAGGGGAAAACCACTAGGTACGGCACAAGTAGAAGTGTGGATGAGCCCAACGGCTTGGATCCCTTAATCTTAAAGGAACCTTCAGTGGGAGGGGAAACTGTATTAAGGCTGTTGTGTGAAGTTCTGCAAACTAGCAGAAGCCTTCTCACATTGCAGTGCTGAAACATAGTGTGAGAAACAATGTGCAAAGGAAGAAGGCTGTAGCCTATAAACTCTAGTGGGTCCTGAAGAGGTCTGCAAAAGAACTTGTATACAATCTTACACAAGGGCTTGAGCAAATGGAAGAATTTCTCTGAATGTGGGGCCACTTTTCTTATGCAGTGCATTTCGATGAGGCTTTCTGCTGGTGGAAGCCATGATGTTCTTATAGAAGCCCTATTATGGCAGAGTCCAGGAACAAAGTCAATGCTGTCATGGCTGTCCTTGGCGTCTTCTGCTCTCCCCTTCCCTTGTGCATACCTGCCAATGCTCCAGCCCCAATTAAACTCCCTCCAACAGAGTAACTCAGCTTTCCCTCCTGCTACAACAGGGTGGCCATTTCTGTTTCCATCTGCCATAATAGTAGAATAATAATGGCTAGCTGTTTGCACGGATTACTCTGACAGTGTGCATGAAGCACATGTACATGTGTAAATATTAAGTAGTATTAGTTTCTTCCTCTTTAAATTGGCAGGTGACCCGACATGGGGGCGTATGTCCGCCTTTCCCTGTGGCATGTTGCCATATGGCACCATTCCTTTGCTGGAGCCATCTGGATTTGATTGAGTACACATGTTCTCGCCTCTCTCTCCCCCCCCCCCCTTTACTGGCACCGAGCCTCTTGATTGGTTGTGCACTCTGCTTGTGGAATAATCTGCAATAATCCAAGGATGTGGGATAAAGTAATTGGTGGATGTGGGCTAATAAGTCTGGGTGCAAAGGACTCTGCCTTAGTGCAGAGAATTGGACTGGATGTCCTAGTACTAGAATTCTGTGGTTTCATACAAATATAGCTTGTTTTCTTTAAACCGCAAAAGAAGTCAGCCTTGTTCCCTTTGGGATTGTCTTTAAAGTCTGTGGCCAGCAGAGGTCAGAGCTGCACTGCAGAACATACCATGGAAAAGAGAATGTATTGACTTTTAGAGAAGGCGCACCCTGAAGGCAGCACACCTAGCTCCTTCCAAAATCGGAAGTCTCCATAGAGTGTGTGTTACTTTGTCACAGTCAGAATAACTTGTTCATGGGTTGAATAAAACAGGTTCCACTTAGGAGGCTGACGTTCGCAATCTCTGCCGTCAAAACCGAGATGGTGCTTTTAAAACTGCATTTCAAATAAGATGTTTTTCAATGCTTTGCATAAATTCAAACTTTTCCATTAGTGAAGGCTTGAAGAGTGTTATCAGCAAGGTTACAAAATGTGTTTACTTACAGATCTGGAAAAAGCAGCAGTGTTGAGGCATCAAATTTGTCATCTGCTCATGACTAGCAGATGGTCCTCCTCCTTTACAAGTGAGCTCCATGACTCACATGCCGTTTGCAAATCCAAGCTTGTATTCAACTGCAAAGGAGAGGTGGAGATCCATGCTGCCAGCCCCTTTGATGCATTTGGTGTTTACTGATAATTTTTTCCTTAGATTTCCTGAAAGGTTGTATGTTACATTTATCCTCTGCTTTCTTTCTGGGAAGCTCGGGAAAATCCATGTGGTTCCTGCAGCTCTGCCATCCAGGCAGCAACCAGCTTCAGCAAAGATGCTCTGCTTGTAGATGCCTCCAGAGACTGTGCACTTTCCAGTTTGAGAGATACTGACTCCATCAAATAGCTTATTATTTTCAATCCAAGGATTGTCTCCCATTCCAGAACATCTCCACTCCATGAAACGTAGCATATATGCTTATTTCTATTTGTGCAAATATCAAAGCATTTGAAGAAAGAAGAACACTTGGAATGTGGTAAGGGCCAATAGATAAGCATGATTTGTTATAATTTGGGAAATATAAGCAGATGTAGACATCTGGTATAGAATAGATAGGATAGAAGTTGTTAAGTTAAAGTGAGATATTCATTCAATTTTTTTAAATGAAAAAGATTCCAATTTCATAAAGGCCAGCTCATTTTTGAACCTGCTCATGAGCATTCAAAATACTTGCAACATCCCTATGCTCAAGAGAGAATGGAGAGCACACTTAATAAACGATCATCTGTCAAATTGGAACAGAAGCCAAATGCAACAGTTTGAGATTAATAACTTCTGGATTAATATAAAAAGCCTTGGTAAAGTTCAGTTGCAATAGGCTAGAAGCCTGCAATTTTCTGTGTGTTTCATTGGCTTGTTACACGGAAACATTTTAAACCTTCGTAGTTTGTAACTGTTATAAAATGTGTATTTTTAATTCAATTCCTAGCGTAGTTCTATCAGGGGTAAAATCACTATATCAATATACTCCCCAGCAGCAGTGTTTAGGATTGCAGCTGTTAGCTGTGGATATTGCGGGTGCCGTGCATAACTGATTACAGTACCTCAAGCGGTGGCGGTGGTACTACACTAAATACAACAATAGTTGTTATCTGGGTGTCAAGAACCACCACTTTCTGAAGCTGTTATCTGGTAGCCTCACCAGCAGAATCACACATAATCACTATTACAGATTTATTTAATCACAAGGGAGTGCTTGGCAAGGTACAGAGCCATCTTCAATATTTTATTTTCATTCCTTATTACAGCAACACAGCCTTTACCTGAGCAAGCTACTGAACAATCTGATCAAGGGGGGCAGCCCTGTTTTAAATATGTCCCACTGATTAATTCATTCAAATTACTGCTCCCAGTTTCAGCACCACTTTTGAGCAATTGTACTCAGGATTCAGCTGTGCTCTATTAATGTGATTTGGCACCCAAGTTCCATGCATTTATCTCAGTGTTACCCTGTGACATTGTGATAGCATCTATTCAGTACTGAGGGAACATTTTTGACTTGGGATGCCGAGCTTGTGTACATGTTGGTATGCGCCACCAGTCTAAGCACTTAACAGCTGGTTCCAGAAATCTTAATATCCAAACACATTGCCTCTGGTGGAATGTTATAAAGGGTGGCATTAAACTAAGTTTTACTCACAGCTGACCCCCTGAATTCAGTGGATCTAACTTAATCATGTTCATTGATTTCAATGGGTCTATGCTGAGTAAAGCATAGTTGAATAACACTCCAAGAAAACTGCAGTGGGTTGAGGCAAGACTGAGCTAGTGCACTTAGTCCCAATACAAATTAATGGGTCTTACTTTTCAGATTGATTTCAATGGGGCCTTAGTTTAACTTGGTGAGACTGGATCCAGCCCAATATTATTATTAGCAGAACTGTAGTTTTAAGCCCTCCCCCTTTTTGTGCCTGAAGCTTTATTAGGATAATTTAAAAATAGAAATCTTCAAAATAAACAACCCCCTATAAACCCTACTCGGTTCCAAATTCCTCCTGGATACATAACAACATCAAAGGCAATGCCAATCACACTTTGCCAAAAATGAAAATGTCTAAAGCGGTATCATATCTTTTCGAATTCTTATGAGAGGCATTGTTTTTTACATTTGCACAGAACAAATTTGCTCTGTAAACATTTGTTTCTGTTGCCTGATCATATTAAGTTTGATATCACTGCATGATGTTTTTATTTGCCATGCTTCAGTACTACGGTGGAGGCTGCAGAAAAAAGATGGTTTTCTAGCTATGGAAGGTGAACTCAAGATAACTTCTTTGGTCTTCTATAAACTACCCTGGATATATGTTCATCTTTTCTGTATAGGATCTTCTTAGTGACACAAACCAAACGTCATAGATTACTCCAAGATGTGTGAATTCAGTTAGCTTCAGACACACAATTTGGTTCACCTTTAGCATAACTAAAAACACTGAAAATTTGAAAGTGGAATATCCCCTGCATCTAATATTAAATTAATTTTACTTTAACCTGTTGGGCCTATTAGAGTCCAGGAACCACCTGGCCTTTCCCTGGCCCAACAGTTGTCTTTCCCTGTTGAGTAAGGATAAGTTTTTGTGAAAATAAACAATTACATTTTTAATGCAGTCTTCACCAATGTTTGCTCTTTTTCAGCTATTTTGTTGTGTTATTTAGGGATTTCTGTAAATTCGAATAAAAACTAACCTGATCCACAACTTCCTAATAGGCAGAACAAAGTATAATCATCCTTTGGATTTTGCGGTCATCCACATGTTGTGATACAGTTCTTGACTTATAGCAAAATGCATGAAAAATATGTGCTTTAGGCTAAAATACATTTAGAAACGTGACATTTGAGATAAATATATTATAATCATAATTTTTTTAAAAAAGTCTTTAAAGATGCATTTAAATACAAATTTTTATGCAGATTTTTATTATTATAAAAAAGCAGATTAATGTGGACAGGGGAGAGAACATGTGAAATTTGCATGAACCAGAAAGAGCATGATCTATCCATCTCTGGTAGAGGATACTAGATGCTAATGGAGTTAATGCTTTGTTTATGCGCATTTGAATGGTGAGTTAGGAAGAGGGATCTGTTGACAAAAAGTCACACAAAGTTGTTTCAATTGTTTTTGTATATGGAATGCGGCTACACAGACTCTCATCCAGTTGCATAGCGATAAGAAGATATAAATGCAAAAAAAGGGAAGGAAATAAAATACAGTTTTATTCATTTATACATATCTTTCAAAACCACCCTTCATCCCAAGCAGAGCCTAAGGCACAAAAGAACAGGTAATAAATACAATTACAAAACATAGATATCGTTCAGAAAACAGAAAGCCATATATGTTACATTTATAATGAAGGAAGCGTTCCAAACATACTAAGATGTTTGGAGCTCCCTTTAGCACTTTTGAAAAGTGAAATATTTGTTCCAAAGCACTTCAGAAGCTTGACTCAAGTGCCGAATCCAAATCACAGTTCCTCCCCCATTCACTATTATTGGGATATTTAAAAATACAAAGTAGTTTTTCTTTTTGGCAGAATTTGATGAAAGGTGCAGACATAGTACCCTCTCCAAAGTGGAAGCCTGCCAAATTACAAATAGTTTTAGGGGTTTTGCGTATGTCTATGTGTCTATGTCTATGTGCTGGGCACCTTTAAAAAATCCTCAAAAATGAAAACACAATCTATAACTTTTTAAAAAATGTTAGAATTGGATGTAATCTGCAGCAACGATGGGACCTTCTAATTGGATGAATCTGGCAATTTACAGAAAAATAACTTCAAGGATTTTGGAGCTAGGCAACCTTTAAGATTTATTTGGGGCATTTTTCTCTCTACCTTTGGTCTTCTGGGCAACAATTTTATTATGAAAATAGCATACAGTTGCCCCTAGGAGATTAATCTGCAAAAAAAGGTATCTGTTTCTACTAAAGGGAGATGGGAAAGGTTTCTCTCAATATTTTATTCTGTTGCTCTCAAATATTATCTACACATAGTAAATTCCTGCACTCTGCTAGGATGGTTACACAAGCTCAAAACAGCCCAAAATTGCAGTTATTTGCAAAGTCTAAATCAGACAGGTCAGGAGGCCGTTTCCTGTCTAACCAGCTACTTGAAACTGCTGATGCTAGTTACAGGTCAGAAGGTCGTTTCCTGCCTAGCCAAAAACTGCTGTCAACTAAAAACCACTAGCAAGATGTTTCCTGCTTTACTTCTGCTTTAGATAAGAAGAGATACGAAGGGAATGCTTAGCTAGCGAACACGTGTACAAGGAGGTGGGAGGGAGTGCTTGGCTTAGCAGAAAGACAGGAATATTTAGCAAGCAATAAAATGTGTTAAGCAAGCAATATTTGCTAGCCGATTGGGGAAGTCTGGGGGTATAAGAAAGTCTGCTGAAGTGTCTTGCTTTACAGCCAGTGTATTTCTAGGAACTAACCAGCAGGCTGTCTCTGAGTACAGACCTTGACTCTGTGCTCAGATCTCAATAAACTCTTTTTCTCCAAAGAAGATTTTGCTTTCCTGGTACTTTTGTTCCCTCCGAGGTCCAGGGGATGGCGTGGCTAATGGATCCCTAGGTAAATAAGGCTTCATTTCTTTGGGGGCTCGCCCGGGATCAGCCCCCTCCCCAAATACGGACCGGAGGGCCAGGCTCAACCAAGGTGGAACAGCTCCAATCGGCGTTCGCATTTCCGGTGCACACCCTGCCAGTTTGTAGGGGGAGATTGCCACACCGTCCTGGAGCGGAGACATCTAGTTGAGGGAGAACAAGAGGACAGAACGGCGCCGAGGGGACAGGTCCGCAGCGGAGAAAGGTAAGCCCGAGGGAAAGGGCTAGGGGCCCGAGGGAAAGGGCCAGAGGCCTGATCAGCCTCACCTGGTAGTTGGCAGTAGAGTGCCCGGCAGTAAGAATGCCACCAGGAAAGGAATTGGTAAAGGTTTGGGAAAGGGAATGGGGCAGAGGGAATTGAGTGTTTTGTTGACATGTTGTGTGTCAGATACTCCAGTGACTGAATTGTTGTCAAGTGTGGGTCGGGGCCTAGCGCTCCCCTTGGCCGAGCGATTGCAGGGTTGTGCGTTTTCTGCCAGGGCGACCTCGTGCAGACCACAATCTGTATCGTGTGAACTGTGAAAGAATTTACAGCCCAGTCAGGTGCGGAGTATCTGAAGAAAAAAAAAAAAAAAAAAAAATAGGGTCTGGAGCAAGCCAATGTATTCCTCTGGAATGCTTTTTTAATAACTGGAAAACAGCCACGAAGAGTGATGATTCACATTGAAAAAACAGAGACTCAAAGCTTTATGTGAGGTGGACTTGCCAACCCAGAGAACTGCGTGGCTTTGATTTGCAATTAATCAACCCCCTGTGGCAAATCAACCCCCTGTGGCAAAATATATTAAATGTCCACCCAGACCAGATCCCCTATATCTCTACATGGAAGACCAATGTAAAGAAAAGAATCTACCATGGCTAAAGTCTTGCTGTGACAGCAACACACAGAACAGGATTTGTACAGTGAAGCCTCTGGTGTTAGAAGACCCAGAAGATGAGGAGGGGGAGTGATTAAGCCACCACCTTACACTCCACCAACAGCCCCTCCAAAACCCCCCCCCCCCCCAGGCCAAGATCAAGAAGCACAGGGAGGTGCTGGTGTAGGGGGGAGGAGGACCTGCGAAGGAGGATAGTGAGACGGAAGAAGAGGAAGATGAGGAAGATAACGAAGAGTTTAGGAAGACACTAGATGATATGAATCAAGGAAAGAAAATGTGGACAGAAAGACAGAAAAAGAGACTAAAGGAGTTTGTAAAGCCATTTGAGGAAGAAGTTGGATGTAAGCCCCTTGTTAGTTGAGGCAGCAGAATGCTGCACCCCTGAAAAGAGGAAGAGATGGCAACGTAAGTGGGGACAGGCGGCGAAGAGAGTTATGTCTCACAGATAGTATGAGAAAACCAGGAAGGATCAGGCAACTGGAGAAATGCCCCTTCAGAGGGTTTATGATCCACCAGCCCCTGTCCCAAGCTGAACAAGCGAAGGCACCACAGACCTACACGGTCCAGCATATACCCTTTTCAAGTGCAGATGTTTGTAATTGGAGAAATCAGAACCCCTCTTTTGAGGAGAATCCAGCAAAGATCGTAAAATTGTTTGAAGGGATTTTTTTTTAAACCTATAATCCCACTTATGATGATGAACAATATCTCCTGGACTCACTACTAATTACAGAAGCATTGCTTGGCCCCTGCATGAGTCAACTAGGGAATAGAGAAGGATCCTTTTATATGGGGCAGGGAACAGCAGCAGGCTTTTCAGGATCTCAAAGTGACAACAAGCCCCAGTGCTTGGCATCCAAACCCCAAGAAGCCTTTTACGCTGTTCATAGATGAAGACCAGGGGGTAGCCAAGGGAGTCTTATGCCAGAAACTGAAAAATTGGCAGCAACCCGTCGCATACTTGTCAGAGAAGCTAACCCCAACAGAACAGAGATTGCCCCCCCCCTGTATGAAAGCGATTGTGGCAGTGGCCACCCTACTCACGAAGGCAGATAAAATTCACGTTTGGACAGGACACCACCTGTGTGACTCCACATGCAGTCCCAGCCTTACTTGACATGAAAGGCACCTATTTCCTATCACAAGCGAAAATGAGGAAGTGCCAGATGCTGTTATTACATTCACGCCTGAAGTTTCAGGTTACCACAGCCCTTAACCTAGCTACCTTATTACAGGTAGGAGAAGGTGAACAAGGGAGCTGCCCACTCAGTCTTACCTGTGCCTGTAACAAAACCCACAAACCAAGTGGTTAATATAATTGGGGCCACAGGTAAATCACAAAAGGCCCCGTTTTTTGCAGTCTGTTACCTGCTGCCTAGGTGGCCAAGTAGTCCAGCACAATTTTTTGTATATACCAGAGTGTCCCATTCCTTTATTGGGCCAAGACTTGTTAACAAAATTACAAGCCCAGATTTCCTTCCAACCAATGGGGGAAGTAATGATGACAACTGGACCAGCAGGAGAGTTTTCTTTAGAAATGCCCCTGAGAGACCATTGGTGCTTGATGATGGTAAAAGAAGAGGAGGGAATCCTCCCTGTTAGCCTGCCTCATGATGTTGACCCTGGACTATGGGCGAAAGATAAAAACCAATACCCCATCCCACGACAGGCAGCTGAAGGAGTGTGGGTGCATTTGAGCATTTGAAGCGATTGCTTCAACATGGAATCTTGAAACAATGCCAATCACAGTGAAACACCCCACTGTTGCCAGTGAAGAAGGAAGATGGTGGGTACCGCATATAGGCCCCAAAGTTCTGGAAAAGAGGAAAGGATGAACAGGACTTTGGAAAAAAACCATTGACCCAAGAAACAGGGTCTAATTGGGTGTCCATGTTGCCCTTGGCTTTGCTTAGAGTCTGTAGCCTCCCATTGAAACGTATTCACTTGTCACCCTTTTGAAGTGATGTTTGGGAGACCGGTTCCTTATGTGTGCATGCTTTCACCTATCCCTGCTCAAGATGTGGAATTGAACAATTATGTACAGTCTCTCTCTCGAGATTTTCTCTCTCAACCCAGGCCCGAACTTCTTGCATGACCAGTTTGAGCCAGGTGACGAGGTGTGGATGAGACTGGTCCCAGGCACCACTGCCGCCGTGCTGGAAGGGCCCATCTGCTCTCCACACCCACAGCTGTGAAGGTCGCTGGCACCACCCCTTGGGTCCACCACATAAGAAAGCTGCTTCAGATTGGACTGTGTCTCAGCATCCTGAAGATCCCCTCCAGTGACGACCGCCTTGCTGATATCTCTACGCACGGTGAAGAATTGGATGGGAGGGGCGCCCGCAGGCAGCGCCCCCAACGTAGACATTTGTTCTCCAGCCAATTTAGAGGCACCACCGGGACTTTTGATATTGGTACCAGAACTCACTCCAGACGATGTGGAACCACGTTACACCCTTGATGAACAGCAGTGGACCAGCCAAGAAGGAGCAACGCTCCAGGAAGGACCGGACAGCCGTGTTTTTGTGCCCCAACATCTGGCCAGCACAATTGTAAAGAATTACCACGAGTCCACCCATTTGGGAGGCCCAGCTGCTAAGGCGCACCTTGGGAGAATATTCTACCTCAACTAACTGCTGCTATAACTAACTGCTGCTATATCCCAAAATGTGCCCTGTGCGCCAACCAAGAGACTGAGAACTATCACCCTTTGAACTTCTATATGGCAGGCCAACCCCTCTCGTCCGAGGCGTCCCCGCCGGTTTGGGCAGATGGGAGATCACATCACCCAAGAACAAGTGCAATCCCTGTGTTTGTTGTGTGTGTTTGCTTTCTTTCCAGGTATTCCCTCAAGCGTACACCTGCAGTCCCGTGGCAGTCTCGCTGAGCCGGTTCACCAGTCCCTCTGAGTGACAGCGTCTGGCGACCCCCTCATCCCTAACTGCAGTGAAAGTAGTCGAGGTGATCCCCTGGGTACATCACACGCATCTGAAGAAGGGTGTCTGGACTTGCAAAAGAAATCCCGCTGACCCTCTGAAGTTGATCATCACCTTGTGTCTGACGCTACCAGGAAAAAGCGTTAGGCCACGGGCAACGAGATCCTGCGACTAATCATCACAAGGACAGTTACAAAGACTTTCTCTTTTCTCTTTTATTTTCTTTATTGACTTGCTCTATGTCTTATTGCCCTGACCCTACCGAACCATACCAACCCTATTGGCCTGCTGGCCTCTGCTACGACTGGTTCGTCTTACCGGTGGTAAGAGATGGCGTGCTCTATGGCTATTGGAAACTGGGATTTGATGAGATTGCCGTCTTAAAACACCCCACTGCCCCGTTGTGGCTCCTCTCCCACACCACTGTCCGGCATGCGTGGATAGTGCTCATACGGGAAGTTGCAGAGACGCTCGAACTCTATCGAGTTCTGGACCGCTCTTGCTGTTGTGGGAGGGTAGTCAACTGTTATCTGGAAGGTAGAGCACTGTACCAACCTCATTTGATAGACCAGGTCCTACTCTTAACCCAGGTGATAGATGGGAGCCTGAGCCAGGTGTGCATTGAAATTACTAAACAAGTGCCAGTAAGAATTGCCACCCCAGGATTTCAGCTTCCATATGCTCTGGTCACTAGGGAGGCAGCACGAGAGTTCAATCCACCCAACAGGGCTAATAGAAAAATTGACCCACATAGTGGGAGCATCAGCTCACCGGTAGGCTCTCATCCTTGAGGCTCAACAGGTAGTCGGGCACAAATATCAGTGGGCTCTTCAACAATGAGCACACCCCCTGAATATTGGTGGGAGGAACCATGGAGATATTGGGTTTGGTGGGTAGGAGTGATATGTACCGCCCTTGTCATATGGATGCTCTCGTATTTCTGTTGGCATGAACGGTATCGTATTTGTGGGGAGAATAGGCCCAATAATGCTTCTATTGCTTTTCTGCTTCTGTATACCCTGCTTAATGCAATGCCTGCAACATATGATGAAAAAGATGATGTCTCGCATGATGGGACCTCGCGTGATTGCTGTAATGAGAGAATATAGACCCCTACCCCAGAACGAATCTAAGTAATAGATTGTTCAAAAGAAGAGGACGGAGTAAAGGGAGATGGGAAAGGTTTCTCTCAATATTTTATTCTGTTGCTCTCAAATATTATCTACACATAGTAAATTCCTGCACTCTGCTAGGATGGTTACACAAGCTCAAAACAGCCCAAAATTGCAGTTATTTGCAAAGTCTAAATCAGACAGGTCAGGAGGCCGTTTCCTGTCTAACCAGCTACTTGAAACTGCTGATGCTAGTTACAGGTCAGAAGGTCGTTTCCTGCCTAGCCAAAAACTGCTGTCAACTAAAAACCACTAGCAAGATGTTTCCTGCTTTACTTCTGCTTTAGATAAGAAGAGATACGAAGGGAATGCTTAGCTAGCGAACACGTGTACAAGGAGGTGGGAGGGAGTGCTTGGCTTAGCAGAAAGACAGGAATATTTAGCAAGCAATAAAATGTGTTAAGCAAGCAATATTTGCTAGCCGATTGGGGAAGTCTGGGGGTATAAGAAAGTCTGCTGAAGTGTCTTGCTTTACAGCCAGTGTATTTCTAGGAACTAACCAGCAGGCTGTCTCTGAGTACAGACCTTGACTCTGTGCTCAGATCTCAATAAACTCTTTTTCTCCAAAGAAGATTTTGCTTTCCTGGTACTTTTGTTCCCTCCGAGGTCCAGGGGATGGCGTGGCTAATGGATCCCTAGGTAAATAAGGCTTCACTACATTTTAGCATTTTTCATACATGACAAGCTTGTGGAGAAATGTTTCAATTTTTGCACTTCCTACATTTTATTTAAAGTCCAAACCTCCAAAATGCCCCAAAGAAGTTAGACGGTCCCTGCTGTGGTTTGGGGTGCCAACAAAAGTCAATTTTCCCTCAATATGAAAAAAAATCACTTTCCACAAAGAAAATAAAATCCAAGGTTCTTGATAAGATCACAAAAGGTAATAACGTTTTTGTGAGTATTTTTGTTATCTTCCAAATAACAACAATTTGCAACCAAAAATTCAAATGTCACAGAAAACAAACCAAAACCAGCTGTGAACACAGTACGTGGTGTAAAAAAATGTGTTGTAATGTAAAACTGAACTGCGTCCATGACAGTCAGCTGCAATGCAATACAAAGGAGCAAATCTCACTGGCATTATGACTTAAGCTATATGTTGGTAAAATGCCCTCCAAATGTTGACCAGACTCTGGTGCCCATCACCAGAAACATCTGGAAGACTACAGTTTCCCTACTTCAGCAAATAATAGATCTGAAAATAGATCTGTGAAAGCTGTGAGCGATAAGAAGCTGTACACTGAGTGCTACCAAAGATGATTCTGTATCGTATAATAGTTTTGATGGTGAAACCAGGGTTCAGTTGCCTTCAGATGTTATTTCCACTGCTAACAACTGCCAAGCAGAATAAGTCTATCAGCAGCTAAAGACTACAGTGGCTATGTTCTACCTTCACCATCAGAGCCAGTATGCCTTTGAATACCAGTTGCTGGGCATGGTTTGCAGGATTCCCACGGGCATCTGGTTGGCAACTGTGAGAACAGGTTGCTGGACTAAATGGGCCATTGGCCTGATCCAGCAAGTTCTTCTTATGTTTTTATGCTCTAGTGTTTGAGCACGTAAATGTTTCTTTAATAATTAGCAAGAGCAAAAATTATCCTCCCAATCCCCTTTCTGCACAGCATTTACAGAGGTGTATATATTCCACTAGCTTGGAGTTTCCAGTCCTGTTTTCAGCAGTAATTGCTATGCTGCACAAGCTTTTACTCACGCTATCAGATAATGGCAGATATTTGTACAAGTAACATTTGAATCTTGTTTACTAGGGTACTTTCTCCAGGCTAGGATAACTTGCCCCTTTTTATAGCTGAAAGGGCCCTTGATCCCATGAATATCGGAGAGAAAAGTCACTAACCTGATGACTCTTTCACTACAAAATGTTCCCATGGACTGGTCTCAATCGAAGCATCAGATAGATTTTGTCTGTCGGGACTTGCTGTAAGAGTTACTCAGCACTACAAAGTGTTTGCTATGTAAATAGGTTTATGACACTTCCTCAGAAGAAGCCCAGTGGGGAAATGTGCCATGTCAATGCAAGTCAACACAGCATATGAAATACTCCTGAACACATTTGATCAAACGATTTCCGTGTGCAATTCAAAACACTTTTGCATATGGGAGCAAAAATGCCAACTTTTCCACCTCCAGCTTTAATACCACAGGGCTGGGGGCTGAGTGGGAGAGTTCAGGACTGCTTGCTTTACACTGACAATGGAAAAATTTGACCACGGAGGAGATAAACGAGTTTCCAGCGCCTTTACATGTATTTTTTTCTCACTTATGTGCTGGTTTGACTCTGAAGCATGAAAAAGGCAGTTTGCTCGAAAGTCAGTTTGCTTGCTTAAGAAAAGACACTACCAAGCACAACGTCCAATTCTAGGATCTACAATCATGAATTTGATAGCCAAAATGAAATTCATAACAACAACAAAAAGGATTGTTCTCTCAAAATAGCACTTATTTGTTCAATGAAACGATACATGTTAGAAATTTTAAATATTTTAAATTTACGCTTTATATACTTTGCAAGACAGTTGTTAAGTATATGGTAATTATTTTGATGATATCTAATTTGGAGTTCAGGGGACGCGGGTGGCGCTGTGGGTTAAAGCCTCAGTGCCTAGGGCTTGCCGATCGAAAGGTCGGCGGTTCGAATCCCCGTGGCGGGGTGCGCTCCCGCTGTTCGGTCCCAGCGCCTGCCAACCTAGCAGTTCGAAAGCACCCCCAGGTGCAAGTAGATAAATAGGGACCGCTTACTAGCGGGAAGGTAAACGGCGTTTCCGTGTGCGGCTCTGGCTCGCCAGAGCAGCGATGTCACGCTGGCCACGTGACCCGGAAGTGTCTTCGGACAGCGCTGGCCCCCGGCCTCTTGAGTGAGATGGGCGCACAACCCTAGAGTCTGTCAAGACAGGCCCGTACGGGCAGGGGTACCTTTACCTTTACCTTTAATTTGGAGTTCGTATTTTCTGAGATATCTTCAATCAGTATGTATAGGATCCAAGGCCCCAAATCCTTAGTCCATGAAGCTTCTATTTTAGCTATCATTATTAGCAGCCATTAAGAGAAATTGAAGCTTAGTAGACAGGTGGCAAATTCTAGGAAATACCAATGCAATGCAATCAATGATCAGTCCAACATAGCTTCAGAAGAATTTGCAAATTATTAACTTTGAGCATGCTCTGTCCATCTGTGTCTCCAGATCATTGGAGCTGACTCAGAATTCCACCTTCAGTTAAAACATATCTTTTGAATTTTTTATTAAAACAATTGTTGCTTTCCGCCGCAATTATATGTATTGTGTGTTGAAAATATCAAAATTTCGCACCAGGAATCTCCAGAAATCTAGGTGTGCATTCCATACATTTAAAGCATATTTACACCCAAAGGATCCTGGAAACTGCAGTTGGTTCTGAGACTTATAGCTCTCTTTTTAGCTATTGTTTTTAAAAATAGTATTAACAGCATTACAAGAATGACCAGCAATTGTGGGGTTGCTCTTGCTGCAGGATGTATCTCTATTAAACTTTTATTCTGCCGTACACACCTAAAAGCATTCACTATTCACTCTAATGGTTTGACTGATGGAATGTTAGACACATTAACTATTGATCCCAATTTTCCAGTAGTTGTCTGGAAGAGGTCTTGCATTGCCTCTGATATTTGTATAAGAAATAAAAGCTGACCATGTTGCATTAAAGGAGTCCTGTTTTGTTTTTCCACAGATTAAGAGAAACTGTTGGGTTAATTTTTCTGCCACTACTCGTGTGTGTGTGTGTGTGTGTGTGTTTTCCACACACCATCAAATATGCCACAAATGTTAATAATTTTTAAAACACTGTCCCCTACAAAAATACACCAGTAATTTAGGATGTTTGCATATGTTTTTACCTGTTACTTTAGTCATTTCTCTTACTGACAACACCCGCCTCTGAAAAGAGGGATAATATTTCTGCTTTGCTTAAAAGTCCACTGGCACTCCTGCTATACAGTCATCCAGTCTGTAGTGCCGTCTATGCAACATTTGTGTGAGTTCCCTCTCACTAGGAGCACCCAGAGAGGTTTGGTTTGGTTTATATTTCTGCAGAAGAGCTGACAGTATCTGGTATCAGGTGAAAGCAGCTGGCTAGGGTGAGATTCTGACGGGTGGTTAGAGAGAGTTGGCTGTCACATATTAAAAGGGTGGGAGGAGAGAATTGAGATTGTTTGGGTGGAGAGATTCTTTTGGTGCCTGGCATTTTGTGAGGAATATTATCTTCCTGTTGGTTAACGCTGTGTTTTAATGAGTGATTAAAGTATTATAAGAGGTCAGTGGTACAGTATTTCGGAGCCACTGGTGTGTGGAGTAAGGGTGGGTTGTCAGGGAGTGGATGTAGGGAATTTGTTGCATGGTGGGGTCTGAATAGTGTGGCTGAATGTGTAAACGGGGAGTGGTTGGGTGAGTATTGTGTTGGTTGGGTGCTCAGGAGTCAAGACACAGAGCAGGATGGCAGGAAGGCCACATAAGATTGCGGAATGGAGTGGGTTTCCTTTGCCATATTAAATTCCATTGCTGCATATTTTTAGTGCCTCCTTTAGATGACTCCCCCCCCCCCAATTCTCTTAAGCCTAAATATGGTGCCTGTAGAATGTTCAAATAGTATAATAGGTTGTTTTTTTAATTGCCCTTCATAGCCATTTTCATCTTGCAATACTAATTTTGCAACGGGCATCAAAAGTCTGTTAATATTTTCTCTCATTTTTGGGTTAGAGATAGAATAGTGCGCCAGATGAATGCCTAACCATCTTATTCCCACATGCCTCAGATTGTGTTTTATTCAGCGCTCAAATAGTGTTTTGCTGATAGACAAACATCTTTAAGTCTCTAGCCCTCTGTTTTGCCATTCTTAGAATGGATGGGTTTTATCTCTACTGAAAAAGAGAGATAGATAGGGATGATAGAGAAAAGATTTCTGGTCTTATGGACTGCTCAGCAAACATGTCATCTTGCACTCTCATTCCAAAACTGAAGTTGGAATCACTCACCAGAGCCTCAGTGGAATGCCTCACATGGTCACCTCCAGCATCCCTGGTTCCTGTGACTATGCCCTACGCCAATGCAAATATTCTTATTCCCATGCTTATCTCTCAGGCTGTGGTGTGTGAATTGGGCTTATTGTCCGCGGCTGACGTGTGAAGGGAGTCCTGGTACAAAGGACTTTGATAGTAAATATTTAGTTTGCCTGTAAATGTTAAGAAACTTTGTGAAAATAATATTATCTTAAAACCCTAATAGTACAGTTACAAGTAATAGATGGTTAGTATTCTGTGCCTTTGCTATACATAGCTGGGACAAAACAGCACGTAACTTGTTTCAGCATAGTATGGAACGTAAGGCACAATGTTTAACAAGATATCACAAGGCTATCTACAGCACTGACTGCATGTACTATAATTTATGAGTTCAACTGTAGGGGAACACCCCCACCCAAGAACGCAACATCTCCTGAAAGTCTTGACAGAGACAAGACATTCAGATAGATCATTTATTGTTATGGCCAGTACAGGGTTGAATTTGGTAGGCCCTGATTTCCCAAGGGATACTCTTAACTGTCTCCCCTGCTAGTATTAATTTGAGAGATTACATCAGTGATCCACAAATGCACTTGCCAGCTCATCGACAGTACTTACATTTTTCATCCTGCAGAGTGATAGAGGAGCCAAATGACCATGTGTTGTCAGGCTGAAAACCTCTGCTCTGCTCAGGATTGGGCGTCAGCATGGCAACAGGAGGAGGAGCTGGCAAGGGACCCTGAAAATGGAAATGCTTGCAGCACATACGCTAGTAGCCTCCATCTATCTGTCTGTCTATCATCTATCTATCTATCTATCTATCTGGCATTCCTTTCACCGCTTTAGTTCTGATTATAAGTTTAGAAATTATCTTACTGTTGCAGGCATTATTGCAATAAGATTAGATTTAGCAAACAGCTGGCTACTAGAAAAGAATGGTTGGCTACTAAACTCAGCCACAGTTTGTGGGCGCCTGGTGACCATCTTATACTCTTGTGACCATCTCCTGGCACAGATTCCATTCCTCTCATTCTATTCTGCATTTCAACCTCTAGCTGACATTTCTGTGGTATGCATTTGCATGACTTAGCAGGAATCTGAGCTCCTAAAAAGTCTGCAAGGTAAGCTGTGTAAGTTTTAAACTGGCGATAACTTGATACTGAAATCTGGCAGTGAAATCAGATGTAACACTTCCAGAGCAGCAAGGCCAATATGAAAGCTCTCTCATTGCATTCAATGCAAACATGTCATTCATCTTCTGGGGTAAACACCACAGGAAAAGAGGGCTTTGCAAGTTTACATCAGCAATTGGCTCTGGATGGTCCTGATTGGCTGCAATCTGTGGTGTCACCAATCTGTAATGTCACCAAAAGACTTCTGTCTCCAAATATATAGAACATTTTTGTATCTTTTACATAATCTTTATAGATTTAAAAAAATACAGGCAGAAACCATTTTGCACATGTTCAGTTGATGGTTGACAGCCGGTGCATGGGTTGTTTGGACCCAGAAGAGGGCAGAACAGGGGGCATAACAAGGCATAATGTGGGTGGGGTGGGCTTATGCGCACTCCACCGACATGCGTGTGACCCAGGAATGCAACCCCTGTGCAAATTAGGGGTTGCTTTTAGTCACAACTATGCCATTAGCTTATAGGAATCAGCATCAAATATTCAATAAATTTCAATTTCTTGAGTGATAGCCAAGTAAGTTGTGTCATAGGAGACCCAATGATTTCAATGAGTTTACTGTCTGACTAATATTGACTATCATCCACAGTCTCCAACTTTAGAAAGAAAAATCCCAACAAAATCCTTTGTTCACTATAACCCCTAGCCATTTCCAACGGAACTATTCAGATAGTACTCCCAAATGTCTGATACAGTAATGCTCTTCCATCATTTGGTATATGACAAAATATGGCTTTTGTTGATTAAAACTATGCACATATAAAATCTATCGATACGAAGAAGCTAAAAATCTAACATCTTTGTTTTTTTCAATGTGACGGTTCAATTTTGTACTTTCTAAAAAGTTTATTTTTAAAATTAGTATGGGAGTAGAAGTCCAACTAGGGTCTGGAGGTTGCCATGTTGCTTACACCTGGTTTATGTAGTAAGCGGAATATGCTGTGTCAAAGAGTGAAAAATGGCTTGTATCGTTGTAGACTAAAACGAGGTCTACTATTTGAAAAATGCAGAGAGCATGCTGTTTATTTCGAAACAAGCATATGTGCTTCTATTTCTGATAATGAAGACAAGAAATTTGCCTGGAGGCACCTGCTTTTATTGGTTGATTTTCTTACAGTGAATGAGAGCTGGTTACCTTTTGCAAAATACTCTGCCAAGGTGGGACATGGCTTTGTATTGGAAAAACAAGCTGAGAAAAGTATCAACAGACATAAATAGAACAGCACTCACAGTGCATTTTAAAAGTGTTGCACCCTCTGTGCAACACACACTTTTCCATGGCATTTTATAGGATTAGCCTTTTAATGAGTCTGGCTGTATATTTGTTCCATAAGTTTAAAGGAATAAAAAGAGATGCAAGTGTATGAAATCGGTTATGATCCAGTGGGCCAAAGATTTTGGATATAATATTCAGTTCGATCAATGGATAAAATTGTGGGAGGAGGGAATGAAATTCACTGCATGTACTACAATAAAAGAAAACGTAATGAAAATGATGTATAGATGGTACGTAACACCAGTGAAACTTGGTAAGATGTATAAAATTTGTAACAAATGTTGGAAATGTAAAGAAAAAGAGGGAACATTTTACCACATGTGGTGGGAATGTAAAAAAGTGAAATGCTTTTGGGAAATGATTTATAATGAGATGAAGAAAATGTTGAAATATACATTTATCAAGAAACCAGAAGCATTTCTACTTGGGATAGTAGGGAACGAAATTAGTAAGAAAGATGTGAAACTGTTTAGATATGCAGTGACAGCAGCAAGAATTTTGATGGCCCAGAAATGGAAGCAGGAAGAAATGCCGACCAAGGAAGAATGGAGAATGAAATTGATGGAGTATGCAGAGATGGACAAATTGACTGGAAAAATAAGGAACCAACGTGATCAGAGATTTTCCGAGGACTGGAGTAAATTTACAGAATATATCAAAACTGAATGTGAGGAGCAATTAACGCTTGTTGGCTTTCAAGAAGCTTTGTGAAAAAGACTGATAGAAATGTTGTTTAAAAAGAAAGGTTAAGATTAAGAGATATAATGTGCAATATAAAATGTGAAGAAATGTAAGAAATGTGAGACGTAGTGAGAGTATGGAGAATTCTCAGATAGGCTGATGGAAGTCAAAAAAGATGTTTATGTCAAAACAAATGTTAAATCTGGAAAAAATGTTTATTGGAAAGTGAATAAAAATTATTTATATATATATAAAAAGATGCAAGTGTAGGATTCTTTGTAGAGGATATGTTCAAGTCAGCTAGTTTGAAAGCACATGCCCCATTGTTCTGCTGAGGGCTAGTTTTGGGTGAAATGTGATTGGCTCCCTTACAAATTCAGCATGGAAGAAAGTACCATTGTCAGTAAAAGCCTTATATAGTAATACTTCAGAATCAACATCTGTGTCTTTCTGCCAATACACTATTTCTCAAGTCTTCCTTTCCCTTCCACACCCATATGAATTCATTGGAATGCAGGGAGGGGAAAAACCTTCCACTGACTCATTAGAGTCTGCCATGTAATTATCTGCAATTAAAAAAAGGTACTGTCCCAAACCACCATGTGCAATTTGGCATGTTCCTAAAAATGATAAACTGAGCCCTTGGAGCAAGACAGTAATACAAATTTCCAAAAATTTCTCGGCAATACATCAGGTCTTTTTTCTTTCTTTTAGAAACCCAGTGTTGTCCCAATGAATGGGGGAATCATATTAGCCCAGGGGCAGAGGGACACCCCAAATGCTGGACTATGAGAAGTAATGCACAGCTAATAAAGTCAATAGGCATCTCAAAGAGTATTGTAAACAGCAGTCTTTTTGATGGGGAAAGGGAGGAGACACAGGTTTCTGTAGTTATAACAGTTTTACATGTAATACTAGTGAACAGTAAAATGAAATATAGATGAATTCACAGCCAATGATACATCAGGGCTAGATATAGGACTGTTTTTGAACTGATTCCACTGCTCCACAATAAAAGAAGTTCTGTTCTTCTTTACTTTTCACAGTTTTCAGCCAATGATCTTGTAATAACAGTATCCCATGGCAAGTAATGTTTTGGAGTTGGAGTTAAAGGATGTGGGGAAGGGGAGATGTATAGAATAACAAGCTCTAGTGGGGTTCAACAGCATCAGTTACCCCAAAAAAGTAATGAATTGCTGACACTTTAGTCAGATTATTGGGGCCCTGAATGTGGTCCACCAACTGGGAGATGGCCACTCCTGCTTTATCTCTTTGAGAAATATTGACATCACCTAATCCATAATTATTGCTCAGGACGAGACAATTTCCATGCCATTGCAGAGTGTATGCAAACAGATTATGAAGTCTTTGTGCCAAGTGAAGAAAAACATTTTTTGTTTTTTGTTTTTGACATTTCATTACAATCTCTCTCCCAAATGATGAATAAGATCACATTTTACACTGGCGGCAGGGAATACTGTAATAACTGTCTGAACTCAACCCACCAGTATGTATGTTTTAAAAAGGGAAAGGCTTCATCAGTCAACACAAGCTCTTTGGAAACAACCTAGTTAACTGTCTGGGCTCTTCTGAGTCTCCATACCTTAGTCAGTACCTGCCTCCATCAGGGTTGGGTACACCTTTGAAGCTCTGGAAATGAGATAGGCTTGGTTCCTTCCAGCACTGCAAAGTTATTCATTAACCACAGAACCTGGTTCTGCATCAGAACCAGATTAATGCTGCATGCTGTAATAACACTGAATTAATACAATTCCTATATGTTATGCTTCCTTTTGAATCTGAAGTACTGCCACAATTCCTTCCTTAGTAACAGAGCTCAAGTGCAAATAGAAATTGGCTTTCCAAGGAGAAGCTGCTGCCTGTTTGCATTTAGAAATAATTGGGCATGTGCATTTCCCTTCTATTCCAGGCAATGTGCATCAACTGGGAGTTCATATTGCCCTATTCAAAAAAATAGAAATAAATTTGTGGTGTTGCAGCCTGGCAAAATGTCTCCCTCTGTTGTAACTTCAGTCTGTGGTGGAGCGTTTGACTATCCTTCCCTGTTCTGGTGTCTTCCAAACATTTTGGACATGGCTGTTCTGGCTGGGACTGGCAAGAACTGCAGTCCAAAACATCTGGAGAACACCAGATTGGGAAAGCTGCATTATATATATTTTTTGCTGTTAGTGGTTCTAGCAGGGAATTGCATGAACCTCCTGCATACTGCAGCTCTGAGTCATCTGAGGGAGGGGCAGTCCCTCCCTCAGTGACTCATCACAGCAGCATGCAGGTAGCTGTGCAGAGCAGAACTCTTTTTAATTGAATCACAGTGTGGCACTTTGATTGTCTGGAGTCCAACCGACTTGAGTTACTGTTTTATTAATAAAACTTGTTTGTGTTAAGACACAATGCATTTACATGTGCCGTTTGAATTGGGGGGCAGGCGAAGGGAGAAGAAGGCCAGCGGGTTCCTTTTGGGGTTGGAGGGAAAGCAATTTATGGGGAGCGGGAAAAGAGCAGTTAATTCCATGGCGGGGCAATAAGGGGGAAACAATTATTTCAAAGCTGGAAGGAATTGGGGGGAAAGAACAATTAAATCTGAGGATGGCAAGAGGAGGAGAAATCTGTTACTCGGAGAGGGTGAAAAGGAGCAACAGAGGGATAGAGAAGAGACCAGAAGAGGAGCCCTGAGAGAAGAAATGGCCTGGTGTACCTGCAGCACCACCATCAGACATTTTCATCTGCCCCACCTGCAACTAAACATGGCTCTCCCATATCAGTCTCTACAGCCACAACAAGCACTGTAACCTTCCAACAGTTTAACTTTGACCTCCAAGGCCTCACTCCTCTATTGTCTCCCGAGACAGATGGATGTCAACAACAGTAGCTATGCACACTCACATCCACATACCCTTCTCTGTCATCCATCCATCCAAGCAACCAAGAGTCATTATTAGAGTTCAGGGATATGTTCCAGCAAGGAAAAAATAACCAAGGATGGTATGATGTTTATATATGTTGGAAGCTGCATTATATATGTTGGAAGGAGCAGGATTCAGATGACTTGGAGCATTTTCTTGTCCCTATTCATTAAATGCCTACATTAACAACTTCATGTAAACTGAAGGTTTTTTTCAAGGAGAAGAAAAACTAATCTCACACTTAAGGAACATTACTTTTAAAAATAGCTTGTTAAAATGTAGGGAAGATATTCAAATGAGACCACTTTCACAGCTTCCATTTAGATGTGTGTGTGGTCATACATTAGCACTGTTCATATAGAGAACGTTCCCATATAGCTCTATAGTAGCTTTTATTAGTGACTTTTGAGAACAATAGACTAGGACAGTGTTGGCTAACACCCCCCCCCCTCTCTCTCTCTCTCTCTCACACACACACACACACACACACACCAGATTGGGCTACAGCTTGCCTTAGGCTATGCTGGCTGGGGCTGATGGGAATTGAAGTATAATGGCGTATGGTGGTCCATAGGTCCCCCTGTCCCTTGAACAGTGTTCACTATCACATTTGTATTGCTTAGCCCATGATAGCTTGGCCATCTTGTTACTATATATATCAAAGCTGATTCTTTATTGCCTAGAAAATGTTCACTGTGTGAATCTGGAAGGAGTTGTGGCAAATGAATAGGGCACCCTTGGAAAGTGGGAAGCAAACAGAGAAGGCTAGATGCTGTATGCAGCATTGTTAGAATGGTTCCTGTCCCTTTGTCCCCCTGCTCCCAAAGCCTTTCTGGAAGTTTGTGGGCCCTTCTGAACAATGTATGATAGATAGTGCATGGAAGGCTGCTGAGGAAGATGGAAATCAAGGACAGATCGCTTTCTCACTTGGGTCAGTTACAGGTAGGTAACTGTGTTGGTCTGCCATAGTCGAAACAAAATAAAAAAAAATCCTTCCAGTAGCACCTTAGAGACCAACTAAGTTTGTTATTGGTATGAGCTTTCATGTGCATCTGAAGAAGTATGCATGCACATGAAAGCTCATACCAATAACAAACTTAGTTGGTCTCTAAGGTGCTACTGGAAGGAACTTTTTTATTTTGTTTCATTTGAGCCAGTTATCCACCCTCCCAATAGCCCCCCGAGCCCCACCCCACATTCCTCAGGAGGATCTCTTGACTTGCTGGAGATTCTTTTCAGTGGCCACAGGGGGCTGCAAGAGGGAGGGGTGGATGAGAAACTTCCCTTCTATGAACCTCCTTAAATTAGGATCCAAGTCATCAATATTGCTTATACCCTTTACACTTTGGACATTTCATATTAGAAAGCAGGTATGAAGAAACTCAAAATGAAAACTACGATAGAACAATTACCCACATTTTCCAGCCAAACCACTGCTCCCTCTTCTTTTTCAGACTGCTTTTTGAAACCCTGGCGAGCCTCTTGAGGTCCAGTGGACCAATGAAAGGTCTGATCTAAGGCCACATCCTGAGATTCTAGCTTGTTAGTAGAGCAAGTACCGTAACTGTATTTCAGTCATTAGTATTGTTGCAATTTGACAACAGCAGTGTGCAAAGTAGAATTGCCCTGTGTTTCAATTATGTCACTTTTCATTGTGTTTATTTCTCACTGGGAGCAGGTTTATGTGGAAACACTGCCTGAACTTGCTGTTAGAATTGGGAACAGCTGCCAGATCATTCCAAAACAGAAGTGATTTTGAGCAAGGCAATTCAAGGATTATAAAGTAAGATAATTAATGAGGGAAATCTTTCACCAAGTATGGCTCTTACATAAACAAAAGGAGGAAACTGTCATGTATTTCTGTGCAAAGGGATCTTTAATCCAAACCAAAAAAAAAAAAAAAAAAAGTTTGAAGATATACAGTTCTAACTAGTTGCAGAATTCCTTCAAATTAAAAACAAACATACACAGGTGCCTTGGGGAAAGATGAGGTAGGGAGTAAATATTCAATGAGTCCATTGAACAACAGTCCAGAAAAGCATACTGCTCTGAACAAGATTGCTATAACTGGAAAATGTTCAATAAAATTCTGGGATTTCCCCCCCTCCAAGCACAGGTGCAGTTACCTAGAGGCTTGGCTTCAGCTATTTGACTCTAGAAATCTCCATTTCATCTGGGAAGGTGAGTTAAGGTAATCCTTAGATAACCGGAACAAGAATTCCTTACCACAACAAGCATGAACAGCTTCATTAACTACGAACCCCAAAATTGGGTATCCCCTCCAAGGAGCTTTACCTTCAAGTCATTCATTGCTCTTTCTTTCTTTCTTTCCCTCCATTTCTGGCTTTCTGTCTTCCTTCCAAATGGCCCTCTGTTGTTTTTCATACCCAATCTGCCAAACACATGACTAGGTCCTATCCCTGCAGGTTAATTGTCCGTTCACAGGGAGATCCATTAAGAAACATTCTTTCGTCAAATCCCACACTCTAGTCAAGCATCATCATGGCAACAGCACAGTGATAGAACCATTCACAGTTACCAGACAACAAACTCACAATAGCTGTTTTACTTAACAGCAAAAGAACCAGAGAAGGAGGAATGATGTCAGCACTTTCTCTTGGGGCTGTTGATGTTTTATGGAAACAGGCTATTGACTGGTCATATAATCAAAAAGCAGTAATAGTGAGGGGTGATTTGATGCGGTGCTCACTGATGGCAAGCACAGATGCACCACTATTGACTAGCTAGTCCTCTTTTAAAGCCATCAAAGCTGGTGGCCATCACTACCTCTTGTGGGACTGAACTCCATAGTTTAGCTATGCACTGTGGGAAGATGTCCTTTGTTTTGTCTGTCCTGGATTTTCCAGCATTCCATTCCATTGGATGTATATCAGTTATAGTATTATGAGAGAGGTTTTCTCCCAATCCACTTCCTCCACACTATCCATAATTTTAAACACCTCTAGCATGTCTAATCTTACTCACCTTCTCTCGCCTTTCCTCATAAAGCAGTTGCTCCATCTGCTTCATTACACAGTGTCATCCTCAAAGAGTAACTCAATGGAAAGAGTAGCTGGTTTGGGTTGCTATGTTGTGGCCTCACAATGACTACGGCAAGGAGCCTCCTCAACATGTGATTTCCAGGTTCCAGATTCACTGGCTAGCCATCAATTTAAGATGCTGCCTTATATCAAATGAAATCATTGGTCCATCTAGCTCAGCAGTAGCCCTCCAGGGTTTTAGGCAGTGGTCTCTCCCAGCCCTAACAAGATATGCCAATTTCCAGGCATAATTCCAAGTGCTGCTTCTGACCTATTAATTCCTACAGGACCAGGTTAGCATCCAGTGATAAAACACTACACAGAGATGCTGTGGCTTCAGTTATATGGCTTGCTGTTAGGGCTGATAGTCATAGGAAGGATGTCTTATTAAAAAATAAATAAATAAGCAGATACAACAAGAGTACAATGCGCTTCAAAGTAACATACTGCATGAAGAAGCGAAAGTTCCATAAAGATTTTGGAACCATTCCATTCTTTCACATAACTGTTTTTAAAGGATCTAGTAGGAGAATGGAAACCAAACCACACCCTTGTTTGCCTAGGGACACCCTGTTTGCCACAGAATAACTCAGCATGTGTGAACATAGACTGCAGATGCAAACCTGCTGCAAGGAATGCAAGCCGACCTGCAATGTCAATGAGATTTCAATAACCTTAGCAATTAGGTTACTTAATATTTGGCATCCCCAGTTATGAAGATCTAAATAAATATTGATCTTGTCTTCACTAGGAATATGTTTTGATGATGATATACCTGCCACTAGTGCTATATTTAATGGCTGCTTCCTACCAAGTGTATATCGAACAGGCATGCTATCAAGCCATTAGCAAGCACTTAGAACAGAGCTTGGCACCAACCTGAAGCCACTTTCACAAGCAACTCTTAAATTCATTTTTGCATTTCCTGCAATTGGTTGGGGTGTGTGTGTGTGTCCCAACAACATACTCAAGTGCTGTGACACCCAATGGGCATGCAGAATTGCCAAAGCAAAACTCTACCAATCCCTTCAAATTCCTCAGATGCCCAAGGAATTTATACATTCACTTCAAGTTTCATTTCTGATGAAATTCAGTGGCAACTTGCTCTGCTGCTGCTTCCCTGTAGTGTCAATATATTTTATATTTGCAGCCATGATGAGCCACTAGAAGCGAAGGACAGTAAAATAAAGATACACAAATCTCCTTTTTACCTGAAACATTAGAAAATATCTGGGTGGGCAAAGAACAGCAGAGCCTTTTGTACTGTAGTTATGTCCTATAATCCCATCAGCAGTTTGAACTGGCAGGTGGTGACATAAGATCACACTGGATGAAAAGCATTAATTCTAGTCCTCTTGGAGTGAGATGCCATCCCAAATGGTCCAGGATTCATTCTGGGATCCATGTGTTTTGTCCTGAGGTGGAACAGATAGTCCAGGAGGCAGGCTAGCTAACAAGTAGTCTGGGGTGATAACAAGAATAAGGGTCAACCAGCAGGACAGTCCAGAGGCAGGAAGTTGATACAGGTCCAGAGTTTACAAGAAACAAGTGGCTCGGATACAAGGCTTGCAGGACCATGGACAGATCACTAGGTGCAAGGAACTTTCTCTAACAGGTCCTAACTCCATATGTCTTATATCCTTCATGGTCCAGTCTGGGATGTGGAGAACCTTAAAGGAACAGTCTTCAGGGCTGAAGCATAGAACTTTTCACCTTTTCTTTTCTTTACCTGGTGCAGTCTCTGTGCCAGTGAACAGCAGGCATTGGAAAGCAAAGTGTCCAGAGTGGTGGGACTTGGTTTCTCATAGAGGTCAGTCTCACGAAGAACTGTCTCTGGGAGTGGTTTGGTATCATGGGTTTCAGACCATTAGTCTCATACTTGAGACCAGGGACTGAGTCTTATTCCAATGTGGGGTTTATGGGAAAGAAGGACTCAGTTCCACCTCTTCTAGGACAACTACCACCTTCTGTTCAGAGTCAAAGCCATGGAACCATGTTGCCTTCAAAACCTCTTTAGGAAGTTCTCTGGTGTGTGTGTGTGTGTGTGTGTGTGTGTGTGTGTATGCCATTTAAGTGTGAAGAAGGGTACCCTCCCCCCCGGATCTGCAAAGCCAGCCAACAGCCTCTGGAAATTTCTTGTCCCAACAAAGTCTGGGTCCAAATAATACCCACAACTGTATCGTGTGGCCACCAATACAATATATTAAAGATAGTAGAAGGACAAATATGGAAACCAACTAATTCAGGAGATGCAGGTCTCTGTTCTTTGTGCAGCACAAGTCTCCCCAAAACTCGCCGCCGCCCCCCTTGGCTTCTAGGGAGCAGTGGAACATAGTGGTGAGTAACCATACCTCACAAGACAGCACAATCCAAGTCCTAACATTATTTTAAGGAACAAAATGCAGATTGCAATGACCAAATCCATCACAGCATGCTTTACTCCCAACTGGATTGCTGGCCTGTCCTCATTCTTTGCCTAAGGCAACTACAAACTAGCACACATGTGCACACACACACCCTATGTATGGGAGATACAGTTTTCACTTTCCATTATTATAATCTATCCTGACTCCCATGCATTAATTACCTTTCCTGACAAGAATTTTTCTCATGACACATAACTACCCCTGAAGGCAAGTTGCATAACACTTCACTGTGCTCGCTACTTGATGTTTATACAGCCTTAAACCTTAAACCCTGTTGAGCTCACACAGTTAGTAAGCCACTTTTGGCTTCTGCCTCTACCAAACTAAACTAAACTAAACTAAACTAAAAAAAAAGCACAAGTGCCACTAATCTGGAATCATGTTCAAACAACCTCTTCTCTGTGTCAGGGGAAACTGAGGGAAGGAATGTTTTCTGTCCTGCTGCACTGAGTGGCAACATGCGCTGGCTCATAACTGAAGCAAGGCAAAATGTAAATGAGAAGCATGGCATATCTGCTCATTTTCAACAGGTTTACAGCCTAGACCTTTCAGAAACCTGACATCTACAATAGCCAGCAGTGTCAAAGCAATGGCTTTAAAAACAGTTCATTTTAAACAGATATTACAAATCTACATTGGCACTGAATTTAATAAACCAAAAATGTTGAAATTATCTTGTTCTGACAAGGTGGTTATGGAGTAATTCTATGTCTCCGAAAGGGAAAGTCTTTGCTAAGAGACTTGTTTCAGCTGCAGCTCTGTCATAATGTACCTAGGTGCTCAGGTGAGGCCTAATATGAATACATTAGAATTCTTCAGAAGATAAGAGGAGCAGGTGAATGCCAACATGAGCTGGAGGTAGATTTTCTCGATTTAAGCCGAAATCACATGAACATTTCAAATCACTTTAATTATCACTTGGGAATGTTCTTTATTTCTATTAATGTACATTACAATCATTCACAAGTTATGCTTTTTCTGGTTTAGACCTTATTCCTTACACCCCTCCAGATAATGTAGGAGGGCACTGTGCTGCTCAGAGCCAGGTGCTGCCTGATAGTGTTCTGCAAACCAGTCTCAGGTACAATCCCTTAAAATATTGTGTCTGCCTTTCTGTATTACCTGCTTTTCTGCCCCAAGCAGTGCAAAGCTATTGTGTTGTATACAAAGTCAGCATTGTTGTCAATTTCACATCTTGTCAGCAAAAAGTACAAGTTTTTAAAAAACAAAAAGGTGTACACTAGTGTGACCACAATGCCTTATAAAAGAAAAGAAAAAAACATTGAAATGCTTAAGGATTGGGAACGTGGAGGCAGAAGGACACAAACAACTGAAGAGTAGATTTTCAGCTGTATGACAGAAAGCATGGTGCTCTAGTTACCTCCCCCCCCTCACTCTCACATACACGCACGCACACACGCACACACGCGCACACACATACACACTATTAAGGGCAGCGCTATCTTTCTAAAAAATAGTGATGCTGGAACTTACCACGAACGCCTCCCTTGTTCTCTTATAACGGCAATGGCCCTCGCCTGAGAGGTGCCGGAATAGAGTTCCAGCGACTTCTGGCTGGGGGGGAAAAAACCTGATTAAGGGGGAGACACTATCAAAGTGTGAAATATTGTCACTTAGATTTGGCCTGTGGAGTCAAAGCAAAGTCCCAAACTGACTGAAAATCTTTATAGTCCTTCTAAGCCAGTTAGGTAAGCCAATGCAGCACCTATACAGTTGGAGTCATCCTGGAACCAAAGAACACCTCACAGTCCAGGGAACGGGCTCCCTGTGTGCAGCAGCAACACAGAGGTGTGAAGGTGCCCTGTGCCAGCCCTAACAGCTCCTAGTAGAGTACAGGGTACCAAAGCTATGGATAATCCATAGTGCCATTGATACATTTGACATTATGTTCCACCTAGAACCAAGGTGAGATGATTGATACTTCATTTGAACTGAGATGGTTGAAGAGACCTTAGCAAGATTTCAGATAGCTCAGTCTGTGGAGCACGAGACTCTTTCAGGGTCGTGGGTTTGAGTCCCACATTGGGCAAAAATATTCCTGCATTGCAGGAGGTTGGACTAGATGGCCCTCATGGTTCCTTCCAACTCCACAGTTTCTATGATTCTAAGAGCAAGAGATTTAGGACAAACAAAATGAAAAGCTAAAAAAAGAGAAAGATTTCATATTAATGGAAAAACTGCCAGCAGGAAACACACATCCCTTCGTTGCCACATCAGTGGGCAGAAATGTTCTTATTGTCATTATCATGAAGGCAAAGGAAGACGAGTGCCCGGAACTCTGCCTTTATGTGGTTAGAATCAGAGACAGAAGCTATTTTAAGTTAAGGGAACAGAAGTTACTACAAATATTTTTGTGGGACTAAACTAAGACCACGGTTTCTTTTCCCCTAAATTTACATTTCTTTAAAAAGCTACTTACAGGGGGGGGGGACAACAACCCAGCCACACTTTATTAGCCAGTATGAAAACAATGACTTGTTTTTTCTAAGTTTTGATCTTATATTTGAGCAGCCAGTGCAACCAGCATGTGATGAGATAATTCACACAACCATCATTACTGAACTAGTCAAAACAAGCTCAGTTTTTAAATGGATTTCCATAGGGGGAAGTAGACTCATATGTTAGGGAAATGTTCTGAAAAGTCTTTGAAAAGTGGGTTAAATGCATATGGGATTTCTGTCTTGCCATTCACACGTTCTACTATTTATAAAACTCATTGAATGTGTTCAAATTTCCATAGAGAGGAGGTGATTGGTTTTGATTCAAATTTAAAAAACAACCTAACAGATTTTTATCTAAGACAAGGGCATTCTTCTTTGAAGTTAAGTAAACACAGGGGAAGGGAGCAACAGAAACAAGTATGATAGCCCTGTCACAGTTCCATTTGCCCTCCATGAGCTGGAGAATGAACACCTGAATCTGAGAGCCTTCTTGAATTGTTCCCCATGCATTTTAGACTACAAATTTAGTTGACTAATCTAGCAGTTAAATCAAATTAAGCCTGATTTTCTTGAATCCAAAAAACATGCAGGAAGCACCCGCAAGTACAGGTCTTTCCCAATTCAGAGGTTTCCCCTTCAACAGATCGGGGCAGCTGGAATAGTGAGGCAGGTGGAACAAGCACTATCATCTCCACTGCCACCTGAATCCAACCCTCTCAAATGTTTACTGAACTCCAGAGAAGAATGTCCAAAGACGGCTTGCGTGAACTGTGAAAGTCTTGAACTCGGATACCAGAACACACACACACACACACAGAGGGAGAGAGACAGACAGACAGACAGACAAACACACAGACACACCTCCCTCTGCAAAGATTTAAAGGCAATTGTTTCACCTACTAAAATATGTGAAATGCTCTGTGGCAAGAGGCTGTTCTACTTTGCTGCCCCAAACTTTTCCAGACCTCCGATGCAATTGGACACCAAGGCCCCAGCCATTACAGCTGACATCAGGGACTTCTAGGATGACACTGCAGGCAGCACTTAGGCCTTTGTGCTCATAGCCCACAGTGTCTGTGGGGAACAGGTATCATTTTCAACTGAATTTAACTTTGGAACAGTTTACAGGAACAAACAGGGAAGCTGAGAGTACGGTTTGAGTGGATCTGTGCAGGCAGAGTCTTGTGGAAATACTTTACTGATTGCCCAGCTTGCAGTCTGAACAGTTTATTGTGCCAGCACTCAATCCACTTTCAGCATGGAGACAACAGTTCCTAGAAGAGGAGTTTAGGAGCCCATCATGGCTGCAAAGGCACAAGGGTCAGGCCAGCCATACTTCTGGTACACGGTATCCTCACAGGATTTAAATGCTGAAGAACTACAGTCTTCCCTTGCTACTGTTCTCAAAAAGGTGTGAAACAGCTGGAATAATAGGAAACAGGGCAGAGCTCGAAAAGTTTGGTTAACTTTGACCAACTCTGCTTTCGGGGAATGGGCAGGGTATAAATAATAAAATTATCATTCTGCACACTGAAAACTTTAGCTTTCAAGGTTTCCACCTGAAACATCTTTCAAACTTTTAAAAGAGCATTTAAAAAAGCATCTCACCTAAATGATTGATTTATTAAATATATTTGCATATTACCACAGGTGCATATTACCACAGGACAGGTGCCTTTTCAGATGCTGAAGGAAAAGTCAGAATTCACAATTCAGGAAACAAATTCTGCGGCTCAGTGTTAGGAAGAAAAGCCATCATTGATTTTTTCATCTGCTATTCCAGTAACAACAGAATTTAAAAACAACAACACAGAAAATAAACAAGCCAGCCCTTTATGTTTCAGCTGCACCTATTAAAATTGCCCCAATTTATCAACTACAAATTGGTTTATTACTCTAGCAATTAACCTAAATAAAGCTTGCAGTTCTGGTTAGAATGCTTTTATTCATACAGTTAAGTACAAGCTTAATTGACTAAGGAAAGCCTCATCTCCTGCACAGCGAAATTATAACAATATTTCTGTCCTTGACACCCTCTTTACCTCCAATAAAGCTTTTATAGAGGTTTTCTGTGCCAAACCTCAGTTACCTTTTAAAACCAGGATTTGAGACCAAATAGAATCTTGATATCCTCTGAAAGATGAAGAAATTGCCCTTGCATTTTTATGGTCAAAGAGTCAAGAAAAGAATTTTTGTTATCTCAGCACCTGGCCTGCACAACCACCATGTTTCTGTAATATACCAGCTTATACAGACACTGAGCTTGCCAGTCTCTTTCTCCTGATCATGCCAATTATGAGTCTTTTCTGCAGAAACGCAGATATGCCAGACATTAGGCAAAAAGTAGAACTAAATCTGCAAACATGTTATGCCAAACTCTTTGAGTTCTTGTGTGTGAGGCTGAAAGGAGAGCCTCAGAGTCGTGCCGCAGCTTAAATTGGCTCCAGCCACCCCCCCCCAAGCAACCTGATTGGCCGCCTGGCAGCTTGACGTGGCCTCTCCCAGCGGGACACGGGACACCATCCTGCCCCCATGCTGAGCAGGGAGGAGGCTAGGTGGCCCGACTGCAACCCGGCCCCACCCAGAAGTGGACCCAATTTCTAAGATCTTGCATATGACTTGCAATGTGCCCTTTTAGGGTTCTGTTAACTCAGTTATATCATGTGTAGTTTGGCATGACCTGATATGATTGCTCTTATTATATACCCTCTTAAATTTTCCTCAACAGTTCCAGCTTTTTTTATTATTATTTACCCTCACCCAGACTGCCCTTCATGGGAAAATGTTTCTGTGTCGTGTTGTTTACATCACAGACACCTATGTCTAATTGTCTGGTGGTATTGCATTTCAGCAGTCACTACAATAAGGGATTTTATGGAGGTGTTTCCTTCATGTTTACTGTTGGTCTTTGTGTTGTCAGACTAGGAGCAAATGGCTCTAAATCTCTCCTATACTTTTGGGGTTTTTTAGGAATACATTGATGCTGAAAAGTGTATAAGGGAAGAGAGGAACAAATTTAGTCCTCCTCTCAGGGAAGAGTGAAAAATAATCAGTACAGCTTCAGTAATCCATTTGTGAACATCTGATGTCTTCCCATGGAACTCAGCCAGATGGGTGGGGTATAAATAATAAGTTGTTGTTGTTGTTGTTGTTGTTGTTGTTGTTGTTGTTGTTGTTGTTGTTGTTGTTATTTCAGTGGGCATTATGAACATTTTTCAATTGAATTATACTTAAATTCTTAACATACAAGATATGTATATAGGAAACTCAGAAATCAGACTCCAAAATGTGGGACAGTGCATGACATTTGTGTTAGCATGGAATTTCTGGTTTCCCACGACTCACTTAAGTTAATAGGTGTTCAAGCTGAAATCATCCCCCCCCCCCGAAATAAGCCCACTTTTGTTCCAAACAGGTTCCTCCAAGACAGGCAGCAAACCTACACCCACACACCTGGGAGTAATTTCCTGCTCAGTAGACATGTATAAGATCGTGCAGCTAATTCTTTGTCCATGTTCTACAGCATGGAGGACAAAATGAACTGAGCAGCGGTCCCCTAATATCACCCTGCCAGTAGGAGCAGAACTGAATCACCATGCCTCTGACTCCCAATCCTCAGAGTTGGTTCAGTAGGATACCATGGTTGATAGTATCAAATACCACTGATAGATCGAGGAGAAGCAACAGGGTCACACTCCTCTGTTCCTCTCTCAAGAAAGGTCATCCATGAGGGCAACCAAGGTTCAGTCTGAAACCCAGACTGAACCCAGACTGAAATGGGTCAATATAATTTATATCCTGCAAGAGCATCTGAATTTGAATGGATATTTTCCCCTCAAGCACTTCCCCAAGAAGGGGCTATTTCAACCAGGTGGTAGTTGTCATAGACCTCTGGGTCCAGAGACAACTTCTCAAGGAACGAGTCTGCACTACCACTTCTTTAAGGATGGCAGTCTCCACTCACTCAAGCAAAGTGGAGGTTTTTACCCCAGTCTGTGTCTGCCTTGGATCTGCAATTGATTTCATATATGAAATGGTTTTAATTGTTTTACATATGAACCTGATGTAACTTTGTATTGTTGATGTTTTTATTGTTAAATCACTTTGTGATGTTTTATGGGAAGTGATTCATAACTGGAATGGAATGAATGAATAAATAAATAAAGCTTCATTTACCGTATGCTGGGCCCACTCAGTTAACCCTTTCCAGCTAGACTATATCAGCCGTGAAGAGCAAGGAACATGATTCAACCACGGTGTCTGCAACCAAGGCTGCCCAAGCTGAAACTAGGCAAAACAATTTCTAGCCAGATGGTACACAGGACATCTCCCTATGAACTGTATCAAGAGTGGTTCAAATGCAAGCAACTTTACCCTCAAAGTGCCCTGCAAACCTGTCACAGCAGGTGTCTAAGGGGGTCTAGAAAGGAAGAATTACCAGATGCTTCCCTCTGCCTATGACAACCTCCAAGCCACATTCGTTCTCACAAGGGCCAAACTATTTCCTCCACCATTTATTTTCGTATTTTTGTTGTTGATTTCACCAGAAGCAGCCTTCACAAAGGTGGTTATCTGACAAGAGGAAAGGCAGGGGGGTTGCTTAATGCTCTTCCTTCTGGTCAATTATCTGCTCAAACAGCAGTTTTTTCTCTTTGTGGGTGAGGGAAAAGTACAGGGATCCATTTCTCTACCTCCTTATCCCACCCCCACATACATCGAAGAGAAAACAATTTTGAGTAGCCAGGCAATCCCCTTCCTCTTTCTATTCTCAGATTCAGTAGCAAACAAACCATATCACCATATTTTCCTTCACATCCACCATCAAAATGTCAACAACAGAATTCCATGTTTTCCCTGAGTATGTGAAATAAGAAGTGGTGGAGTGGCTATTATACAGGGCTTAAAAAGAGGCTCTCTCAGCCTTGCTAAAAGTTGGTTCTGGATGTGATGTGATAAACACTTCCCATTGGAAATCTATTCTGTGCAGTGATCAAGTAATCTACCACTCCAACACCAACTCCCTTCTGTTGCCAGGTACGACCATATATACACATGGAATCACATATATCTCATTCCTTTAAATCTTCACCCCAGTACAGAACAAAAAAGCAAACTATAGTTGCACACTAGAGGCCTTGTGGAACTAACAGATATAGATAACTTATTAGGAAACATAAAGGATAGTGAGGAACAAATTTGTTTTTACTTGTAAAGAGAGTGTAGACATTGTAATGTTGCCACAGGAACTATTTAATACAGAATGCTCTACTTTAAAAGCTTCAGTAGATATCCAGTACAAAAAGGCTTCCAAAGAAATAATATAATATGGTGGGAAAACACACTCCCCTCAAAAAATGGATTATTCAATATCCTAAGGCTTATGACATGGGTGCTTCAGAAAATTAGCCTGGAAGTCATGCCCAGCCACCAACAACTACTACTAGACAACAAAAACTGAGTTGCATAAAATCCAAGCATCTGAAACGATATTTTGAAGTTGCTGGATTGTTTCTTTGAATGAAGCTATAAAGGTAAAGGTAAAGGTACCCCTGCCCGTATGGGCCAGTCTTGACAGATTCTAGGGTTGTGCGCTCATCTCACTCTATAGGCCGGGAGCCAGCACTGTCCGCAGACAGTTCCGGGTCACGTGGCCAGCGTGACAAGCTGCATCTGGCGAGCCAGAGCCACACACGGAACGCCGTTTACCTTCACCCTGGTAAGCGGTCCCTATTTATCTACTTGCACCCGGGGGTGCTTTCGAACTGATAGGTTGGCAGGCGCTGGGACCGAACGATGGGAGCGCATCCCGCCGTGGGGATTCGAACCGCCGACCATGCGATCAGCAAGTCCTAGGCGCTGAGGCTTTTACCCACAGCGCCACCTGCGTCCCTGAATGAAGCTATAGTCTATGGCTTTATTGCTGGAGCTGATACAGAAATGAACCAGGGAATATTACACATGGCAATCTGCAGGAAGATGCATTTCCGAACAGTTTTGAAGTTGTATGCTATTTCGCAATATGCTTTGGATTTGCATTGCTATTTTTAAAGATATGTGCTATGTCCAAACCTCTTTCCCACTACTTTCTGCATTTATTGTGGTTGGCTTCTTGTCTCAGGCAAGAGATCAATCAGGAAGTTAACCAGGGGCCCAGATGCTGCTGTTGGAAAAACACATTCCATAGCTTGGCTTCTGCATTTCAGTCCTGCCAAGTTTCCCACACAAATGGCCACAGATTTTGGCTCCCTCCTGATGAAGTCGATTGAAAGGAAAGACTAGAAGAACATGCTCTGCTCCACAGCTATCAAAAATAAGCAGTGCCAAGACAGTGCCCTGTCCTATGCTTGCATTCATTCTGTTATTTCATTTTAAAACCTTTTTTCCTCTACAAAAAAGTAGTATGTTCACCTGGCCAATATTGCTTGTACTGGAGGACAGTTGAGGGGATGCTCATCACATTTGCAGACTGGGAGGGTAGCTAATGCTGCAGAAGGCAGAATCAGAATTCAAAATGACCTTAACAAATTGGAGAACTGGGCCCAAGCTAACAAAATGAATTTCAGTAGGGACAAATATAAGATTCTGCACTTAGGCAGGAAAAACCAGATGCACAAATATAAGATAGGGGATACCGGGCTTACATGTGAAAAGGATCTAGGGGTCTTGGTGGACCACAAACTTAACATGAGTCAGCAGTGTGATGCAACAACAAAAAGCTAATGCTTTTCTAGGCTGCATTAACAGACATATAGACCAGATCAAGGGAAATACCGGTAATAGTACCACACTTTTCTGCCTTGGTCCGATCATACTAGAAGACTGTGTCCAATCCTGGGTACCACATTTTAAGAAGGATGTTGACAAGGTAGAACGTGTGCAGAGGAGAGCAACCAAGATGATGAAGGAGCTGGGTATGTTTAGCCTGGAAAAGAGGAGACAGAGAGAAGAAATGATAGCCATCTTCAAATATGTCAAGGGCTATCACATGGAAAAGGGAGCAAGCTTGTTTTCTCCTGCTCTGGAGGGCAGGACTCAAACCAATGGCTTCAAGTTACAAGAAAGGAGATTCGGACTAAACATATGGGAAAACTTTCTGACAGTAAGAGCTGTTTGACAGTGGAACAGGTCTCCCCCAGGTCTCCTTGGATGCTTTTAAGCAGAGGTTGGATGGCCATGTGTCACGGATGCTTTAGCTAAGATTCCTGCATTGCAGGGGGTTGGGTGACCCTTGGGGTCCCTTCCAATTCTACGATTCTATTAAATAATCATCTTTCTCTTCATTTTAAAGGACTTATGTTGCATCAGTAACATTTTATGACATTAACATTAATTGACAATATCTGAAACATATCAAAGTTGCTGAACCAGCTACAGAACCTTTTTTTAAAAAAAGTTGGTGTTTAAAAAATATAATAGCAATGAATGTGAACCAGAGCTGAAAGCAGATTTTTTAATGCTTGAACTCCCATGTCCACAGAGATATTTATTTATTCAAAGTTTTATATCCCATCCTTCTACTGCATTTATATTAATCAGCATGGTTTAGAAACAATCAAAATACTGCAACCACTAATAAAACAACAATATAAAACCTGAACAATATTAAATAAAAGACAGTCCTATACTGGGCTCACCATGTAAAATCTTTCTGCCTGACACAACTAAAGCTTGCCAGAACAGGAATGTTTTTCTATAACTAATGGAAAGTGGCACAATCTGGGTGTAGTCACAGAAAGCTTTTTCTTTTAGCCTTGCCGGTTTAATTTTTCCAATCTTAAATTCAGTTCTTCACATTTCTATAGCAATTTGCAGTTAAAAAAAAATCATGAAAATTCACCAGCATTTTAGTGTGAATGCATTTTTGTTACTAATGTACACATTTATGCAAGCAATTTCCACTAATATAGTGCGTGTTTGTATGCTGTTTTCACTAATATATTTATTTGCACGCCCAACTTCCATTTTTGAAAATATTGGTTGCAGAACTGCATCACAATATTTGGGTTGATGCGAATTCCAAACGATATCTGTATTTCTGTTCATATATTGTTTCAGAAGGGGACAATTTCTTAGATTTAAATGCAAATTGAATTGAATATCTCCTCGTCCCTACTAATGAGTAAGCAGCCATGTCTGAAGCATCTGAACCTGAGCTTAACTTGCCTCATTCCCCTTTTTATCTGCAACTCCCTTGGGCTGCAGCAATGAATGAGAGAGAAGATCTTGTCTGAAATGATCCTTAGTTTCCTTGGCAGCAACTTAACTACCCTTATTTAGCCCATCCTCTGTAAAATATGCAAACTAATAATGTAGTGTTAATTGAGCTTCTGCAGGGCTAGATAGTACATCAGCTAAACTCTGAGAGCTGAGGCTATTCAAACAATAAATGAAAACCACTTTCCTTTCCCCTTGGTAGTCACACTAGTCTAAATTCAGTACCAGGGGTATCTGGGGCAGGAGGGCGGCATAGCTTATATGCAGTTTTTTATGGGAAAAGGTGGTGTATAAATATTAAGAGGAATTTAAGTAAGTTGGTTTTAAGATGCAATCTTTTGGCTAGACAGCATCATGGGTGGACTTTGAAAAAGATTGTCTGAGAAAGATTTTGTCATGATCATCCCCCTGTCCCCCAGACTACCTTGAAGTTAAATGCTGCATCAAACCCAGGAAAAAAACAACCTGAAGGAAATTAATCTTATTGCCAGCATTTAAGACCTTAGTTATTTTTGTGGGTATCAGACCTCTAGTTGTTGACATATTACAGCTTGGGAGATTTACTACTGAATGTCAGGTAAATCGATGTAACATGAAAGTTCACGTTCATCAAATGCAAGGTTTGTAGCTCAGTGGCTATATACCAATCAACATCTAAAAAAAAGCTTAGTAGACACCCTTAACTCAGAGAATATAGTTCATACTTGGGGATTCACAGTTGTTTTCTGGACATAGCACACCAGTAAGTTCTTCCATGCTAGCCTATTTGAAAGGAGCTTGCATAAGACAATATCCTGCATATTTGTGCCCTCTCTGTATAGAAGACTTGATAGTTTATCCTTGAAAAAAATACAGCGGTGCCTCGGGTTACAGATGCTTCAGGTTACAAACTCCGCTAACCCAGAAATAGTACCTCGGGTTAAGAACTTTGCTTCAGGATGAGAACAGAAATTGTGCTCCGACGGTGCGGCGGCAGCAGGAGGCCCCATTAGCTAAAGTGGTGCTTCAGGTTAAGAACAGTTTCAGGTTAAGAATGGAACTCCGGAACGAATTAAGTACTTAACCCAAGGTACCACTGTATATACATCAATGTATAAGGACCAATTGACATGGCTATGTATTTTGCTCATGAAGGGCCCAAGGACATGTGTGTGTATGTGTGTAATGAGTCTACTTTACTACGGTCTAGTCATCAAGCCCATTACCACGAGGAGAACAATTCAGTGAAATTTAGATCATGGGTATGTATTTTGTGAAAAATTCCTATGCCTATATGGGAAATCCGGTTCTTGTAAAATCTTGTGACGTTTGCTGGAGCCAATCAGAACAGTGAGCTGCTGGCCCAGGCTATCGTCCCTTTATGACCGCTCTCTCTCAAGGCCTGTAAGCCTCAGAGTTCCATAGTGCCTACTAGCATTTCTTGTGCATAAGCAGGAGGAATGAATAGAGAGAGGTAGCTGACTGGCAGCACAAAGAAGGAACAAGCACCACAGTAATCAGGGAGGCAGAATTTGCTGGCCAAAAAGAAGACGGCCCAGTGCTCATGTCAAAAGCCCAATCTCTGCCACAGTAATCTACAGCTCTTAAATGATGTTTTGCAGCTAAAAATAAAAATAAGTTAGGACAGAGTGAAGAAAGCTATGCAGTACACCATACATTTGAATACCCATTCAGAAGGTCTTCACTGTCTGGTACAGGGGTTGTCACCCTGGTCCCTACAGCCCACTAGTGGGCGTTTCAGGATTCTAGGTGGGCGGTAGGGGGTTCTACGGCACAAGCTGAATCATTCTTCCATCGAGCACTGGTGGGTGGTAAGGAAATCTTACCATCAAGAAAGATGCATTAGTGGGCGGTAGGTATAAAAAGGTTGACCACCCCTGGTCTAGTATATTGCCTTTTGGAGTCTGTGCTGTGGAGCTATTTAGCAATTTACTTAGCATTTATTTCAGGATCACATCATTTTAAAAGTAATAGCCTTTCTAATTCACCTCCTGACTTTATGTTTCAGACTTATGGAACATGTTTCCCCCCGGTCTATTTGTATTGCAAAAATGAGTGATAAACTGTTTTTCAACAGTTAATGTTAGCACTTCTTAGTCTGAAGCGTTTCTTTCCCATCCTCCCCTTCTTCACCCTGCCTTGTAATCTGATCTTCTGCTGGTTACAGAAGGAAGTCATGAATGCTTGCTGGAGAAGTCACAGTTAACCCTAAGCCATGTGATGTTTCAGGCTAAGCTGTCCAAGAACTCACTTCCTCGACAGCTCTGATTCAGGCTCCCAAAAATGTCCTGCACAGTGAATCACACTTCCTTTTGGAAATGACAGGACTTCCTCATCAAGTTGTTCTAACTTGCTTCTCATCTTTGGTAGCTATCAGGAAAAAGGATGAATTGCATGTTACATTTTTTCCATGGTCAGCTGGGAGATACATCCTTTTCAGAGAGGAAAGAGCTCCTGTGAGTCAAAGGATGACAAGCTGAAAATTAGTACCAGGCGCAGAGCTAAATGACAAACAACAATTACCTAAAGCCCTCTTGAGGTGGAAAGTAAGTGTGTATATTGGATAAATGCCTCATTGGTCAGCTCCGAGGAGGGAGAGAGAGAGAGAGAGAGAGAGAGAGAGAGAGAGAGCTGTTCCAGAGAGCATTTTCTGAGCTAAAAATAGTGGCATTGGTGACCATTTAGTTATTTCATTTACAACTAACCCTACAGACGGCCTTCTCAGCAGTGGCATCCTTCCTGTGGATGTCAAGGAGATAAAGAACTTTTAGAAGACATCTGAAGGCAGACGTATCGGGAATTTTAAAATATTTGATGTTTTATTATGTTTTTATATGTGCTGGAAGCTGCCCAGAGTGACTGGAGAAACCCAGTCAGGTGGGGGAGGTATAAATAATATAATTGTTGTTGTTGTTGTTGTTATTCCTCCAGGAAGTTCAAGCTAATGCACACAGTTCACCATTTTATTTTTACAACACCCTTGTGAGGTAGATTAGGCTGAGGGATAGTGATTAGTCCAAGCAAGGGTGGAATTTGAACATGATAGTGCAGTCTTATATATGTCTAATTAGAAGCCCGACAGAGTTCAGTAGGACTAACTCCCAGGTAAATGTGTGTATGTAAGCCTAGTCTGACACTCTAGCCGCTGCACCGCACTGGTTCTCAGCGCATATATTCCTTTTGCTTATTACTATTGTGTCACTGAATTACCAAAGCAGTTGCAGTGTACAAAATAGACGATGAAAAAAATGTTTCAGGTTTCTTATCCCTTATGGAACCAGATTGTCTCTAGATAAATGGTCCAAACACAATGAAGGTTCAAATACCTTTTTTTTTTTTTAAATGAAGACACATAGGTGAGTTGTCAGTTTCTTACTGTATATTATTTATAAGAATGAGAAATGGTTTTAAAGAGAGAGACCAGCATCTGTTATTTTTCTACAGAAATATTATATTTATTAGGGGACAGCAGTGCAAAAAATAAAATTATACAAAGTGTTCCATACTAATTTGCGACACCAGCAATGCATGGACATATTTTTCTATTTGCGACACGTTTTCCTTTGTTAATTGCCATGCCATTTACTGAACATCAGGTATTTGGGATAAATATCTAACCATATGGGAAATAATCATTTACATCATATGGGAATTTCAAGTAGCATTTTGTGTGTGTAAGTGTGCAGAAATTTTTAACTCTTTCACTGCTGTAGCAATGGACTCCCACTTCTCCAATACACAGAGAGATTCTATGTGTTTCACGCTAGAGATTTAAATACACATAAATCATGAAATGCCCTTCTCTGAAGATTTTGTCTTTTAATCCTTCTGGAAGGAAGGAAGCATAAATGTAAACAAGTTTTTACTGAATCACTGATGTGAAATTGCTCTGTCGCTATTATGGTCTGGAACTCTTTATTCTCCTAGACCCTACGAACCATTCTAACTTCACCTCATCACCTTCATTGTTCACAAACACTCTGTCAAATTATTATAATTTTTATCATCAATATGCTACTAGAGACTCTGTAAGTACAAAGGTAAGACATACAGTACGAGCAATTTAAATATAAAAAGGCAGGAAAATGCAAATAAAAACTGTATTGTCCTTGGCAACCATCACCGTCATGATAGATTTAGAACATCTGAACTGGTTCAGCAGTAAAGTCTCACCAGTAGAAGCAGGATAGAAAGATGCAATTGCAAAGCACAGTTTGGACATTATTTTTCAGGTTTCCCTCAATGAGGATCTGCATCCTTTTTGTAATTTAAAGTTTAGTGCTTTTATTTTCTGTTCACAATACTACAAAACAGCTTCTGAGCAGTATCCAAACCTAGGGTTGCCATATTTCAAAAAATAAAAACCAGGACACCCTGAAAGTTCTTGAGACCCCACAGTTGTTGAGGGTTTTCCAGGACATTTGTCCGATTTCCAAAAAATAATCCAAGGAGGCAAGTTCCAGGACATGTCCTGGAAAATCAGGATGTATGGCAGCACTACCCAAACCACAGTCACTGCCTGGAACCCAACTAATAAGAAGGATTTCTTTAAAAGGAAAAGGCAAAGAGGCACAGCAGGACTCTTAGTCCTATAGTTGTGGTGTCTCTGAGATTAATAATTAGCCACAGGAGTTACTTTCAGTCAATTCTTCTAGGTACCTTGGAAAGCTGAATTAGATGGTTTCCTTTAAGGACAAAGGATGGTAAAACAAAGTTCGTAGTAAACTGTTAGCTAACCTACAGCATGATTAGACTACTCTAGAAACAATATGGCATCTCACTGTCACCTGAAATTAAAGTATTGCACCAAGACCTGTGTTGAACTGAAGTTCATTTGTATTTAGGGCAGCTAACAGTTCCATGAAAAAGACTCCTCCTTTAATTTTTATCAGCCATCATTGTGAATCATAGGTGTTGAAATATCATCATCCTTTAGCTGCAGTCATAAATGCAAACTGAAGAACACATGTATGGGAGATTGAACCTTTTTATTAGACACAATCACCACAAGATTCAGAATAGGCTTCATTGGCTGCTGTCAGCTTCCAAGTACACCTTGATGGGATTGTACTGCTCTTCTACTGTGTAAAACAAAACAAAAAAAGAGTCAGATCAAATTAGCTCCCCAAAGGGAAAAAAGAACACAGGAAAAGTTGGGGGAACCAAACAAACAAACCAGTTTGCTTATGTGGGGTGCCTATAAATCTCTGGATGGGGGTTTAATATGTAAATGGGTCTTTGAGATATGACAAATGTGTCATGGACAGTGGGTTGTGTTGTGTTGTTGTTTTTTAACTTATTCAATTTTCCCTAGAAAGGGTAAATCCAGATTAAATTGAGGTGGGGAATGTGGGTTCACATTTTTATGCCAATTATGTAGAGTAATACTGGGGGGACGGGACTTGCATGCATGGAGAACACCAACCCCACAATAAACACCCATCTGCAAGCACCTGTCGTATGGCTGCTCCATAAGAAGTGAACAAACAAAGAATGGTAATTCTGGGCTAAACAGCTACCATAGGAACAGCCTAAGGATACTATCTGATATACCCACCATCCTGGGGTAAGCCCCATTGAGCTCAGCTCGCCCCACTTCTGAGTAGATGTTACAAGACTGCAATTTGGCATGTAAAGTCTCAGTTTGGTAGCTCAGACTACCAGACTACTACTGATCTCATCCACCGCAGGAAAACAGAAAAATAATTGGGTGTTTCTGTTGCATGCATAAGATCCGGCAATGCTTCACAAATGCATTGACCTGTGTATTGTTGTGAAGCAAGTGTTGCTTCCTAAATTGACAGGTTATACTGTCTGAATCAGACTTTATCAGAGAGCAAGACAGAAGAAGAAAAAACAATGGCACAGTCTTAACACTTTCTCAGGTTTGCTCACATTATCCTTTTTAGGCGATGTGGTAGCGTATTTCTTTAATGCACTGCAGATTCTACTCCTCTTTAACCTTTAACCATTTCATCCTGTATCAGCTTCACAAAGGCAAACTTGGGACCAGATTCAGATGCCCATTTTTAGCAAATCAGAATGCTTGTGACCATGAACACAGAACATCTACACAGTTCACACAATGCAACATGTTACACAATTTGGATCTATTAGCAATCACTATGGAAACAAGGTTTAGCAACAGACATACTGCTAGTCTCTTCTTTTAAATAGGAAGCTGGATTTGTTTTCCTTATTGGCCTGCTAGCTCATAGGACTTGCTAAACACTAGAGTTTGGGAGGGTAGGCTGTATGCCTGAGTCCCTTCTAATTCCAGGATTCAACAAGGATTCAGTTGCTTGTATAGCCAGGCAAGTTTCTTGGTAATGGCCCTGAAGCATGGGTCATTAAGGTAACAAAGGAAGTGACTCTTGTGGCAAAAAACAAATGGGTAGGTCCCTCTCCTCACTGGGCTATTAGTGTGAAGGACAAAAGACAAAGGTCAGAGTTTTGTGTATGAGATAGAAGCAGGCAGCTGACTGGGCAGTTGAGAGACAGAGCCATGCTTGATTTCTACTGGAATCCAAGGCTGTGGACATGAGAGAAGCAAGAACTTATTGGGGGGGTTAATGCTGTGAGCACCTCCACTGCAAGCTCAGGCTGTACATGTAAATAAACCATATACGGTATCCTAAAGACGCCACAGTCTCTGCTGTCCCTCATTCCAAGAAAACCGAACCCTGAGTAAGGACCTGAAATTCCTAGAACCTTACACTGCTGGGAGACTGAGGTAGCACACAACAATATATTGATTCCCCCCCCCCCTTTACCAAAGAGCCCATAGCAAATACATGCTAAAATGAACCAGATTTTTTTTTTCAACGCAGGTCTTGTTCATAAAATGACTACAGTGGTACCTTGGGTTACAGACGCTTCAGGTTACACACTCCGCTAACCCAGAAACAATACCTCGGGTTAAGAACTTTGTTTCAGGATGAGAACAGAAATCATGCAGTGGCGGTGCAGTGGCAGCAGGAGGCCCCATTAGCTAAAGTGGTGCCTCAGGTTAAGAACAGTTTCAGATTAAGAACAGACCTCCAGAACGAATTAAGTTCTTAACCCGAGGTACCACTGTATTAACGAAACATAGGGATCAGTGCATCTTTAATTTATTTGTCAGAATCTGCTACTAATAATTACTGAATTAGATTTTCTTTTTTGATTAGGAAGAAAATGCAAGCTGACAAATTTATCTTAAAATTACTTCAAGGCAAAAAAGAAAAGAAAAATTACTTCAAGGCCTCAAATAAATTTACATGAGAAAAAGGTTGACAAATGTTGAATTGGGCCCTCCATCTGTGCCTTTAACAGCCACTTGTCCTGCAGCAATTATTGCTAGGCCTGATAAGCTTCACCCTTGGAGTTCTGCATATCAACCAGCTTTTAAAAGCTCTAGAGTAAGTTAGGCCAGGTATTGCCTGACTACTTAGCAGCCATAATAGAAAATGATGGAGGGAGGGAATCTGTTCAAGGTTTCCTCCAAAATGACCACTCTCATCTTTCAGTCTGTGCTCTCGTAGGATTCAGGAAAGCTATACACCAGCTCTAACTTATTTGCCAGAGAAATAAAATTTGCATGCAATAGAAAACAGAAATATAAAAATCTATGACCATTGTGTGAATCCAGACGGCCGTTATCCTATGAGCAGATTTAACTTCTGTATGTTTTTAAAGTATGGTTGCAATTTTTTCTCAGTCTTATTGTTTTATCTTTTTTAAAACTGCTTTGAGGGTTTTCGTTTTACAATCAAGTGGTGTATAAATTTTAAGAAATAAATGAATCGTCATGGTGGATACATAAGCATTGGTGGGCTGTTTTCACCCCATTCTCCCCCTTTTTTGCCTCTTTCATTTTTTAAAAAAGTGTTCTTTCTTTCTTTTTGTTTTGTTTCAGCACTCACCATCTGTGTTCACTGTTAGAAGAGGTGATTATTGTCCCTAAGCACCTGCCTGATCTTGTCATGTGCTGGCACCAACTATGTTGAGGCTTGGGAAACTGTTCATTTCTCCACATCTTAGCCAGGGGTGGGGGAGATTATGTGACTGCGACATTTTGCTTGGGCTTCGATTTATGTCTGTCAGTCTATTCAGAGAAGTGTAGATGGGTGAATGCAGAGAGAGAGAAGGAGAGAGAGAGAGACAGAGATCACAACTAGACAGATCTTAAGAATATTGTAGGTAACTGATGTAAAGAGTCTTAAATATTTTGCTTCTGGCAACTATAAGTACATGTGTGCAATGCTGAGGCAGTCTGTTCCCCACAAAAATATTTAGTTTTGATTCAGTGTCAAGGATTCCAAACCTTTCCTTTCCTCTTTCTTGGCCATCTTCCTCCAGTACCTTGGTTAATTCTGGCAAAGACACCTATTGCCCCAGGTATTACACAGGCTTCATGTCTAGACATGTTCCTTCTGCTCCATCATGTGGTGGAGGGAGTGTATTTTCTGGTGATGAGCTCAGCTTCATAAACCCAAACACACACTTGTTTGTTTTCTTTTCATTTGAGGCAAAAAATAAAATAAAATACTTTTAACAGAAGCAGCTTGCTGCAGTGAACATAACTTCTCCCTGTCTAATTCCAGAGTCTTTTGGCCTATTCTGCAAAGGAAATGCATTAAGAGACCCTTTCTTACTGTTAAATGTGCCTTAGCTAATATGAAAATCAGACTGGAAGTAGCTTTTTCTGTGATGCTCTTACTTAATAGCTTCTCTCAATGCCGGAACTGGAATGTTCCAAGTTCATAAGGACTACAGCCCTTTTACTAAGTATCTCCTTATAAATTTCTAGGAAATATAAACTGAAAATGTTGGGTTCTGCTTCCTATTGATTTAGGTTTCTTTCAAACTGAAACAGGCATTTCTTTTATACTCACTTTTCACCCAAAATATAAAGGTAAAGGTACCCCTGCCCGTACGGGCCAGTCGTGTCCGACTCTAGGGTTGTGTGCTCATCTCGCTCTAGAGGCCATGAGCCGGCGCCGTCCGAAGACACTTCCGGGTCACGTGGCCAGCGTGACGAAGCTGCTCCAGTGAACTGGCACCAGAGCAGCACACGGAAACGCCGTTTACCTTCCCGCTATACAGCGGTACCTATTTATCTACTTGCACTTAGGGGTGCTTTCGAACTGCTTGGTGGGCAGGAGCTGGGACCGAACGACGGGAGCTCACCCCGCCGCGGGGATTCAAACCGCTGACCATACGATCAGCAAGTCCTAGGCACTGAGGTTTTACCCACAGCGCCACCCGCGTCCCACATATACACTTGTTCAAATTCAGGGCTTCTCTCTTCAGGGTGGGGTTGAAATGTTACAGTTTTCACATACACAAAATACTCAACTAGTTTTCTTTTACAGCAAGCATCCATCTACATTACATGTAAGCACAATAAGTCACAGTTGATAACTTCCTGGGTATATTTGACCCTTTGACAGGTGTCATATGCCCTATCAATGTTGAATTCAAGTAACTCTCTTACATTACCTGAGGAGCGTGGGAACTAGTTCTGTGTGGCTGTGTGGCTCATACCAGTCAAGTTAATATAAATTATTCTTTAAATAGGCAAGAAGAGGAGTGATGTTCACCACATCTCAGTTCTTGTTTCAAGAAGCAGCTGGGAAAATGTAAGTGCTTAAGAGATATCCATGGGCTGGGTGAGGGAGGAGGGTGGAGGAGGGAAGAAAGTGCCAAAATGAGTAGGTAGGTGAATGTGTGTTTAAACCATTTCCAACACACTTAAAATGTTGCACGTCTTTTACCATTTTTGGCAAGCAAGGACAGAAGTAGAACTCCAGAAATGTGGGACTGTTGCTGGGCAACAGCCTTTCGCATTATCTTACTGCATCCCAAACTATATGGAATAAGGAGGGGAATATGCAGGGATGGTGAGGAGGGAGGGATTTTTCCATTAGGGTACTGTGAAAAATGTGCAGGTGTGTGATGGAATTAGGTTTTAGCCAGCTTCCCACTCCCTCTTCCAAATGGCCCTTCAAATATACTTGTCGGCCTGTTGGCTCTCTCTCTCTCTCTCTCTCTCTCTCTCTCTCTCTCTCTCTCTATATATATATATATATATATATGGAATCTGTTGGAAACAAATTCTGGAAGAATCAAAATAGTAAGCCTGTAGCAGAAGTGCCATACAAATGGGTTTACTCTAGTGTGAGCTTGTTTTTGTAGGCAGCAAACTTCTTCATTAGATACAGCTGAGTGACAGTGAGAAATGACAATTTTTAAAAAAGCAGTAGGCTTTTCCATTGTTCAATGGAAATCTCAAAACAGTCCCCTCTACACGTTTTTCACCTGTTTCCAAATTTCACACAATGCTATTATTCATTACTGCTTGGTGCAAGTTAAGATAAAACTCTCAAATGGCTGAGAGAATATATTTCTTGAGGATACATTTCTGTAAGGACCATTAGCATTTCCCTGCCTCCTGAAATTTGTATCCCCTCTCTAATAATGGCTTCCTGGGGTCTTGTGGGTTTCAGAACCACATGCTTCTGCCCCAAGAGCTTGTGTACTTTCAGTCTTTAGCACTCATAGTCTGCGGGTTTGTGTACCAGCTATGAAACACTGTGGGTGCTCATTTAAAAAAGGAAACTATATAGTGCCAGCTTGAGAAGGGATGACAATTACTAATATAACATGAGCACTTTCTGTTTATATGACTAAGGCTTAGTCACATACCTGGGCTGTGGCTCTGCATTGGACTGAAAATGCCTGTGGAGGACACATCCCTGCATTTTGGCAGCGGCTGAAGTTCAGTGCATTTTTCAAAGATGAAATTCTCAAGAACAGAGGGGACAGTTTAACCTTGTGGTTATGGTTACGAGTGAGCAAGGAAGTCTTAATTACACTGGAGGAAAAATCCCTTAGTCATAGGGACTCTAGCATATTCTGGATCTTCTACAAATAAATAAAATCATTTGGGGTTTTGTGGTAATAAGCAAGCTGTTAAATATAAGCATTCAGTCTCTCCCCCCCCCCTTTTGAAATAATTTCCTGAAGCTAAAGTTCCCTATTGATCATTTCACACAAGATACAGATGAGAGTCTGGAAGCAGAGATGCTGCATTTCGTCAACGTATTGAATGTGGTGGTTGAGTTTCTTGTAAAAAGATGCCACTTTGATTTGTTGTTTTTTAAAATAACAGGAACATCAGAATTTTTTAAAAAAACAACTAATGGGATTATTGTATTCAGTCACCCTGACACAGCTCATTCCATGTTGGCATACTCTCCTGACTGCCAAATGCAAACAATATTAACCAATTTGTGCTATGAAAACCCATGGCCCTACTAGGATGGATTCGCCCCCACCCCCGATGTGTGATTAAATGTTTTTCCCTACTTACCCATATTCACTGGTGGAGGTTAAGCACTCAAATGTCCCAGTTTGGTTCATTATATGGTTCCTTCTTGTCACTTCTCCCCTTTTCTTTAAATAGGGTGAGCACCAGACACTTTGTTCCCTGAGGTGGTGCAGCAAATAATGCATTCCACCCGCAGTGTCCGCAGATCGTGATGCAACACGTATAAGGCTGGTCAAGTTATTTTATTTCTGAGACGGAACACAGGATGCTGCCTTACAATGAGTTAGACCATTTTGCTCAGTAGCATCTCCACTGACTGGCAGTGGTTCACCAAGGTTTCAGACAGAGGACATGCTCAATCCTACCTGGAGATGCCAGGGACTGAGCCTAAATCTTCTGCATGCAAAACAGATGCTGTGCCACAGAGCTACATTTCTTCCCTAAACCACCACAGGCACCTGTTTCTGGCAATAAAAACACAACAGTAATGAATCAGATCAGGAAGAAGAAGAGGAGGAGTAGGAGGAGTTTGGATTTGATATCCCGCTTTATCACTACCCGAAGGAGTCTCAAAGCGGCTAACAATCTCCTTTCCCTTCCTCCCCCACAACACTTTGTGATGTGAGTGGGGCTGAGAGACTTCAGAGAAGTGTGACTAGCCCAAGGTCACCCAGCAGCAGCATGTGGAGGAGCAGGGAAGCGAACCTAGTTCACCAGATTACAAGTCCACCGCTCCTAACCACTACACCACAAGTTGCTGTCATTTCGTGATACCCAAACTCTGCTGCCCAAGGTGATTGCTTCACCCTGGCTAACAACAGGGCCCTCCAGCTTGATTTTCAGAATATGGTTTGAAAAGATCATCATTAAAGCAAGGAGGCCTGCACCATGTACAGCTTTATTTGATTTGTTAATCTCTGAAGCAAAGTGCACAAACCTAACAATTTAGAACTACACATCTTGATCAAGTAAGCCAGGAGCATCACTAGTCTTGGATATAGTCAGATCTTTCATCATGCAATGATAGCCCTTGGCTAACAATGTTTAGCTGTTCTCTTAAGGTGTTGCATGTGAATTTAGAGAAAGTATTCTGATCAACACTAGTCAAATGAGTTCAGATTCTACTCTTTGAGATGGCGACACTCAATATTAAGTCAGTGACCTGATTCAGCAAGAGGCCCAGCTCAGGAACGCATTTGTGCTTTATGACAGCTCACATGATACAGTGTTTATAAATAACTGTAAACACACACTGTTTAAGTGAGGTTTATAGGTTAAACAGAGACACAGTATGTTCTGAACTTAAGAGGCATATACCGTATACGGAAAATCATTACCAGGAAAATAATTTCCAGGTTTCAGTGTGAGATCTAAAAGTTCTAATGCTAAACCTCAATCAAACACAACAATTCATCAATATCAGTCTAATGCAGCTAGGATAAAGGAGACAAACCCTTAATCCAATTGAGCAGCAACCATCTTTGCTGCAACTACAATGCTGTTTTCTGTGTTAAATGCACGGACCATGAAAGGGATCTATGCATCTCCAAGCTTTAGAGAACATGTTCTAGGCAACCATGATTGGCTATGTATTTCTGGCCCATGTATACTGTGCTTGGAGACAATTATCTTCTGTTTAATGCCTGTTGTGTGAAGTTTCCCCATCTTTCCATTTAGAATACATGTCTGCCAGCATCTCTGATCTCCGTATCATAAAACTAATGTTTTATTTGTAATGTATCCAGAGCCCCTCTTTGGTCTGCTTTTGTGGGATTAATTTCTGTTATTACCCAAGGCAAAATGCTTGAAGCAGAGGCAGATTTAGGGGAGCGCGACTGGTTTGGTCGTACTGGTTGTGGAACATTGAGGGTGCCACAACTATTACTTAGAATGGAGTGCAAGAGGTGGGGAAGTACCAAATTTTGGTGTTGCACAGTGCACTACTGTACTGAAATTTGAAACCTCAAGGTCTATCACTGCTTGAAGTGTTTGGCTTATCAAATCTGCTATATTTTGGCTTCTTAAAAATGTAATTAGTTGTACAGATGATACCTCTTTACAGAAAGTCTTCCAAAAACTGTATCAGCTATTTTTCAACAGTTGTTTGTTTTTTACCCAACATCCCAATATATGATGCTAGTTTTTATCTTGTACTCCTCTGCTCCAGTGCATTTTCCTAACTTGCAGAGAAAGCTCAGACACTGGAATCACCCATGCAGTCATACAACAGTGGTGAATATCCTTCCTGTCAATTTCACACTTTTCTGGTCAATACAGAAATACCATTCTAATCTCAGGGTTTAAAGACATGAAAGTTAGGGTTTGGGTGCTTCCAGATAGGGCCTTAATTTGTAAATGGGTAGTTGAGATATCGCAAAGAGGCAGATGGCATTTTTAGTTATTATTTCCTGGATTCCCCCCTGAAAGTATAAATGGGGAATAAAAGGGGAAGAGAAATAGAGGCTGGCATTTTGATGCCAACCATGTCATGTGGCTGCAGCAAAACATTTGCATGCATGAGGAGCAGCAATCCCATAATAAGCACTTATCTGGAAGAACCCTGGGACACGACACAATTTGACCCAGACTGTGAGTTCAGTGAATAAGCAGAGATTTGAACCTGAATCTTACATGTGAAAATCAGGCCACGGAATGCTGGTCTCAAGGGATTTCACTTTTAGAGCCTCTTGAAATTGTTTATATATGTGGCTTGTTCAAAATGCTATGAATACAACTCTTGGCTACTTTGTTTTGCTTATTAAGCAGCATTTACGACACAACTGGTCTTTAATGAGCAAGTGGATACTAATGGTTCCTGCTTCAGTTCTTACAGGCAACATGTAGCTCTAATTGCTCCATCCTATTGTTTTCATGTTAACTCCAGCTTGTTAAATAATTGATTTTGTAATGCCAGTCTAACTTCGTGTGTGCAAACAATACATACTGCAGTACAGGCAGACTCTGTTGGAGCCACCCCTGTCTACTTTTTATCTATTTTTACCATATGAAGCAAGCTTTATGTCAAAAGTAAGTAAGATGTAAAAATAGATCACATATAGCAACTTGTATGCAGTTTATGAGTGCACGGTAGCACAACAACTTGCACAACTGTTGTTAGTGATGTAGTTGCCATTTGTGCAACCACGCTATTGAAGCCGTTTGATTCTGGCTACAGCCCACTTATTCTTACTCATGCCAGCTTTGTCCCTTCCCATGGCCTTCTCTTCACACCTAGACAGCTTTCTTCAGAGAAGCAGCTTGGTTGTGGAAGAGGGGAAATTGCAGGTAGGGCAAAGGGCATTCAGAAAAGAATTGAAGGAAGCTAGGAGGAGGGAACGGGTGTTAATAGGCAAGTATTTATCACAAGGAAAGCTGCAGAACATTAACAGATGGAAGAGAACAGATATGCAGGATGAGACAGGCTGTAAATTAAGTGGTGCCAGTACTAAAGCATAAAGCCTGCTTCACGAAGTTGCCAGATCATCTTATTTAATAAGCAGAATTAGACTTTTATGTTAAAATAGCTGCTTACATTTTTAGCTGCCTCTCTTGGTCACAATCCACCATAAAGTTAAAATGCTGCTGGTATTTATTTTAAGCTTTTTTATTTTCCTGGCTTGTTAAAAGTACATATTGTTTTATTAAAAAATACATTTAAATTCTACTCTTATATTCTTCACCTCCCCCCCCCCCGGGTCTCCAGCTAAATCACCCCTGACCATCAGCCATGCACATTGCTACCAACGGGAGTTGAAGTCTAAAAACTTCTGGAGGCACAAAGGTTTCCCAGGCAGTCCTGCTTTAAGTCTGCTTTGAGATGCACAAAAGCAAAGAGGCTTCTTAATTCATTCCTTCTTTTTGGGTAGGCACACCATATTTTATGTAGGGGCACAGAATGAAATTATTGTTTCCAGCATCCTCCTCCAATTCATCTTGGAAAATTACAGCTTTCACAAGTATACACAAAATGCATCTCCTCCCCCTCCAAATGATTTGCTTAGAACAGGAATAATGCAGAAACTGGTGAAAACCTTCCACCTGCTCTTGTTTACAGAGTATCCAGTTGAGAACTCTGTGTACTTAACAAGAACATCCAAACATTTCAGCTGCAGCAGGTGCTCTGCAAGGAAGTCCTGTGATACGCTCTCCTCAACTCTTAAGTTTTCACATCACAGGGCATGTAGTTTCTGTGGATCCATCTCCATAAATCAAAATAACAGATGATGAGCTAAAGTAGAAGGAAGACATGCATTCCAGTTTTGCATCTGAACAATCACCATCACCATCATGATATCCTTATACACTTAGATGTGTTAGCCTCAGCTTCTCTAACAAGGCCAACAGCTCTTATTTGAGGGCACATCCATTTTCAAATACATTGAGAGGCAAGGCTGCAGAGGAAAAGGGAATGAAGGTAAGGGAAGTGACAGAGCTGTGTTTGCACCAGATCTGCAAATCAGGCAGCTTAATAGTTGATGGAAAAGAATAAAGCAGGTTGACTATGAGGTCCTTGAACTGCATGGGCATTGTATCTGTTGTAAAGGAGGAAAGGGAAAAGGAAAGGAATGGTGTTGGGTATTAGAAAGTGGCAGACCTATGAGGACTTCAGATGGGGAGGGAAAGAGGTATGGAAGAGAGAGAAGTGAAATTAATTTTCCTCAACTTTGAGGTGGGGTAGAAAGGGATTTTGGCGATGCTGCTGGTATCTCTAGTTGAAATGCATCAGCAGAAATTGAACTGTGCACTGGAATACCTGCTTGGAGGAGCATGCTTTACTTTTTATGCAATCACACTGAGACTTTTGAGTATGGGAAATAAGAAATCTAAGTTGATAATAGGAAATACATATTGAATATATTCTACATCTAGGTAACTAAGGTGGAGATGCAAAGAGCCATGCTTGGTCTTTCATCTCTGCAGGAGAGAGACGAAGGAAAGATATAGCCTCTCCCAATGAGGGATGAAGAAGAGAAGGAAGCAGGAAGACTAGGAATCAAGAGTGTTTCTCCTCTCTCTACTCCCTTCTCCCATACTTCAATACAAGCTATGTGGCCTCCCAACACTTCCAACACATGCCACATAGAGGGCTCATCTAGACTTCCTTTTGTGTTGTGTTCTAGGCACAGGTCTGGGATTTAAAACTCTGTGTCAGAGCATTTTTCTTTTCCCAGCGCTTTCCCCGGGAAAACCCATGTTCTACCACTGAAATGAAACAAATGGCATTCAAATTTTTGCCACTCAGACACAGAGCTTTAAAGCATGGATCTGCGCCTAAAAGTAAGTCTGGATGAACCCATAGAGACAGCTCTTGAGGTTAGTCCCTGTGGCTCAGTTGCTGCCCAATGGCTCCTCAGGTTGAGCTGTGCTGTCAACCAAAGCAATCCCTTCCACCTTTCAGCATTTTTGGCAAAGGTAGGAAACATCTTTTAATGGAAACAACCATCTCTTACTTCTCTCCCCGCCCCCCATTTATCACTTCTGAACCTGTTCACATAGTCAAGAGAGTGTTGAATGTTTATATGGTGGTGAGCAGAATTGGGAAGATAATAAAACAAAGTATTGTGTATGCTTCTTTTGTGTTGGGGTAGACCAAGACTCAAAACAGAACAGAGTGGTACCTTGGTCCTCAAGTAACTTAGTTGCCAAACAAATCAGCTCCTGAATGCCACAAACAGTTTTTCAGAAGCCAAATGTCTGACGCAGCTTCCGCTTGAGTGCAGGAAGCTCCTGCAGCTGATCAGAAGCCGTGCCTTGGTTTTCGAACCATTTCAGGAGTCAAATGGACTCCTGGAACAGATTAAGTCCAAGAACCAAGATACCACTGTACCAGTAATCTGCCCATGCGGAAACACTGAGTTGGAAGGAACCTCAAGGTCATTTAACCCAACCCTTGGCAATGCAGGAAACCGTAAAGTTGGTGAGTCCAGGCAGGTGGCCCTTCAGTGAAAATGCACGAGGACTTAATTATCTCATGAATGTTAATTGTGCCAAAGAGCAGCATGATCGTACCAATATAAAGATGACTTGACTTTAAAAACACAACCAAAATCCAATAGCTATTTTTTTTAGAAGAAAAGTAAGCAAGCAAGGAGTTAAGTAAAGTGTTCAATTTCTTAAAACAGGGTTGTAATTGCTAGCCCTCCCCTGGGGGGGGGGGGGGGCAATTAGGTAAGCTTATTAGTGAGAAGTTTACTTAAAGTACTTGGTCCTTTTTTCTAGCCATGCTCAACCCCAGCAAGAAATCATTTCACTTTGATCTTTGCCTATAGGTTGTAGATAAAGCTGCTTATGGTTCAATAAGAATTTTACAACTGGAGAGTTAGATCACAGGGTTTCCACTGGCTAGTCATTTTGGTAAAACTAGTGATGCTGTGGGCAGTTTAAATCATTTTAGTGTCATTTGCCTTTTGACCTAGCTGTGTTCAGTATTCACGCCCTTACAAAATGAAACTGGCTTCTTAGCATCAGACAACTATTGGCAAGTAGAGTCACTATGTCTATGTAAACAAGCCATAATTCAGAGGACACTTGGCAAAATCACAACGACGACTGTGATCCACTAGACAATTGAGCTGGTGTTCTTGCATTTAAACTAATGGGACTAAAAATCAGCTATAAGCTATGTGCACAGGGTCACATTTGTGAGTGTGGATCATACTGTAAATAGAGTTGTCTTCCTATATGATTCAAGAAGAAAACCAAACCAAAAGAAGGACTCAAACACAGATTGCTTAAGAGAATTTCAGGCAACAGAGAAGCTGCACTTAAGGGAACAGCGGCTCATATTTCCTGGTCTCAGCACAGACGATACCCTTTACAGCTGCTGATGCTGCATTGGTAGCAGTTATAGCTGAGCAGGCTGGACTATGGAAACGTAGGAGGAAAATGTGCATATGGTTAGTTTTCCTATTTAAAGGAACTTTTTTTTTTTTTAAGCTATAGCAATCTCTGCTATATGAAGCAAATGATCCATTAAGTCCAGTGCATGATTAAATGTGGAATCCATAAATGAAGAACAGCAAAAACAGACAAACAAAATTTGTTATTCCACGTGGGAACGCATAGTTGTCATATGCAGAGTGATTGATCTGAAAAGTAGCAACATTACCTTGACAGACCTTAATTCTAGAACAGTATTTTCAATTGATGACTGGAGCTAACAGCCAAACTCCTTTTTGCCTTGACTGAGAAGAGCCTGGCATTTGCAAGTGTTACTAAGCAACAGAAAGAACAAAGGATACATGATTCTACATAAAACTTTCTATTTAGTGAAGATAAAATACTTGTTCTAATTGTATTACTCATGCAAGTGCTTCTCTTTCCCCAAGTGAGAGAAATTGCCTTCACTATGCCTTTATATGTAAATTCACAAGCTAAAACTGGTAAATCAAGATGCCCTGCCTAGATTTTGATAAAATAGGCTATGAAACATAGTGATTTTTTAAAAACCAATAGTAAGTCATCCTATAGGACGCAGGTGGCGCAGTGGTCTAAAACACTGAGCCTAGGGCTTGCCAACTGGAAGGTCGGCAGTTTGAATCCTCAAGACGGGGTGAGCTCCCGTTGTTCAGTCCCTGCTCCTGCCCACCTAGCAGTTCAAAAGCATGAAGTGCAAGTAGATAAATAGGTACCGCTCTGGCGGGAAGGTAAACGGAGTTTCCGTGCGCTGCTCTGGTTTCACCAGAAGCAGCTTAGTCATGCTGGCCACATGACCTGGAAGCTGTCTGCGGACAAATGCCGGATCCCTCGGGCTACAGAGTGAGATGAGCGCACAACCCCAGTGTTGTCCGCAGCTGGACCTAATGCTCAGGGGTACATTTACCTTTACCTTAAGTCATCCTATAGTCTTAAAGTACTCTAATTCAATGGAGCATGATATCAGACACCTAACCAGGGTGGTTAAAAAAGAGATTATAAATTAACCCTTTTAACATTTTATTTTCAGTCATATATTTTAATTTGAAAATGTAAATTAAAAAACCCAATTCAATCATAATAAGCATTTCTTTAAAAATAATCTGATTTAAGAAGAAACCCATATTTGATATAAATGAAAATCTTTATTTCTGTATTAAAACTGAATCATGACCATGCAACTATTGGCAAATGGTTTTATAAGCAGCAATATGCACGAACCTTTTGCCCACTTACTGTGCCCTTCTCTTCCCTTTGTGGCATGCATCAATGAAATACAGAAATCTGTCTGAGGAAAGCTGGTGGAAAGTATTGTTCAAGATTTTTTTAAAAGGCCAAGTCTTCCTGAAGCAGAACCAGCAAATGCAAGCTCTGCTTCACTAACCCACTAAAATTATTTACAAGTGTCAGCAAGCGTATACAGTGGTACCTCAGGTTAAGAACTTAATTCGTTCTGGAGATCTGTTCTTAACCTGAAACTGTTCTTAACCTGAGGTACCACTTTAGCTAATGGGGCCTCCCACTGTCGCTGCCATACAATTTCTGTTCTCATCCTGAGGTAAAGTTCTTAACCCAAAGTACTATTTCTGGGTTAGCGGAGTCTGTAACCTGAAGCGTCTGTAACCGGAGGTACCACTGTAGATACAATATGATCTGGTTGGCATTGTATACTTGAACTTTAAAAGTGTGCATGCACACGAAAGCTCATACCAATAACAAACTTAGCTGGTCTCTAAGGTGCTACTGGAAGGAATTTTTTTATTTTTTATTTTGTTTCGACTATGGCAGACCAACATGGCTACCTACCTGTAACTACCTCACCAGTCGTGAGTAAACTAAGCAGTCATGAGATAAGAAGAGAGGTCCTCTTGTGGATCAGGAACTGGTTATGTAATAGAAAGCAGAGGATGGGAGTAAAGGGACATTTCTCCTAATGGACAGATGTAGAAAGTGAAGACACCCAAGGATCAGTATTGGTGTGCTGTGTTTTTTAACTTGTTTATAAATGATCTGGAGCTAGGGGTGAGCAGTGACGAGGCCAAGCTTGCTCAGGGTCATTAAAACAAAGAGATTGTGAAGAGCTCCAAAAGGACCTCTCCAAACTGAGTGAATGGGCAGTAAAATGCCAGATGATACACTTTCTTCACATATATGCTCATGGGGTCTGAACTGGTGATAACTGACCAGGAACAAGACCTTGATGTCATAGTGGATAGCTGAAATAATATGCCGACCCAATGTGTGGGAGCTGTGAGAAAGGCAAATGATCCCTGTGCTAGGGATAATTTGGAAAGGATTTGAAAATATACTGCCAATATCATACCATTACACTAAGCTACAGTGTGACAGCATTTGGAATACTTTCTTAGAGTTTTGGTAGCCTCAGTTCAAAAGGGATATTGTAGAGTTGGAAATCGTTCAGAAAAGGGCAAAGGGAATAATTAAGGAGCAATTCCTCTGTGAGGAAAGGTTGCAGCATTTGGAACTTTTGGGGTTCAGAGAAAAGGTGAGTAAAAGGTGACATGATAGAAGTGTATAAAATTGTGCATAACACTAGAACTCACTGACGTCCAATGAAGCTGAACGTCAGAGGATTCAGGATGAGCAAAATAAAGGACTTCTTCATGCAATGCATAATTAAACTATGGAATTGGCTCCACAGTGATTGCCACAAACTTGGGTGGCTTTAAAAGAATTAATCTTTGGATCCATGAATTCATCTATCAATGGCTATGCTCTGCCTTTACAGTTGGAGGCAGCATGCTTCTGAATACCAGTTGCTGAAAACTACAGGAGAGAGAGAGTGCTCTTGCGCTTTGGTCCTGTGTGCAGGTTGCTTGTTAGCATTTGGTTGCCTACTATGAGAACAGGATACTGGACTAGATGGGCCATTGGCCTGCACTGTATTCAATAGTGACAAGCCGGTTGCCCTAGAAACACCACCAGCAGGGCACGACAGTGTGTTGTGTATAATAAATTAAGTGGTGACTTCCCATCACCCAGGAATCTCTTTGCCACTGGCTGACAAAACCTATCACCTGAAGAACAATTAGCAGTAGCAACTCTTATGGCATCATTCTTGACAAATGCAAGCAGCATGATTTAAGGACAATTCAGGAACCTGAACCGCATGCCAACAATGGATATTTCAACACCATTTGTGCAACTGAAATGTGGTGGGGAAGTGAAACTGCTGAGGGAGGTGACTCATTGCTAACAGTAGCACTGACATGAACTTATGTAGTGTTCATCACTATGAATGGGGCAAAGTAGGGTTGCTGGACAGTAGCTGCTCCCAAGGGCCCATGATCACCAACCCTCTCTAATTCTCAGCTGTTAGTCTAATTGTCTTTGCTCTATGGCAAACTATACGGCAAACCACAGAACCAAAACAGGGTTCTAGATCTGCTAAATACACCAATCTCCAGAACATTGGTAGGAGGATTGCAGCTAGGGAAGCTTCTGTTGGAAAGTAGCTACTACAGAAAGAAATGTAGTAGCCTTTCTTCACTGCTTTTGGGCACTTTGCAACAGTGAAGGGTGGTTGCAGGAATGTTACACATGGCTACAGTATAATGCAAAATTTAGGGATGGAGAGATTTGTTCTGTTCATATGTTAATCAATACACAGACTGAAACACAACCCTCCTTCAAACCCTGTGCTTCTCTGAATTTTGCAATGCAGTTTTCCAATGACAACAAAATGCACAAATAGTAATAACTACCTAAATATGTTTACACCTAGGTTCTATCAATATGGTCTGCTGAGATGGCATGCTGTATGGCTTCCACCCAGGTAACTACTGCAACATTTTGTGCTTGGCCAATTGAGAATGTTTTGCTGTCATGTTGCATATTCATTATTCTTTTATTAACAGGCTGCTATGAATATGAGGCATATGAAGTTATGTGATGGTAAGTCAATTCTGTGGCATGTTAGATGCCACTCTGCAATCTCTCTGAGATTACCCAAGTTTCACCACCCCTACCATGATCATCTGGGTGATTATATGGCATAACTGCACAGCATCATCAAACTATTGTGTCTATCATCAGCATAACAACAATTCATGTTTCTGTGACTGTTTGCCCTCCACACTTCTTGAGATACCCACTTGGAACACATTTTCCATGGCAGTGTGGCTCACAGAATCAAGCTATTGCTTGTCATATAATTGTGGATTTTTAGCTTACACTTTCTGAAGGGCAAGAAGCAAAATGTCAAAACAGAAATCCACTACACGCAATGATATACTGTTAGAATATAGGTCTTGGGAACACAGTGGAGCACAAGAGTTTTATATTGATTCTGAAATTTGATTCCAAGAGCAGACCTACACATTCATAAGAATCATGAGATGTAGCCCTAGACAGACTGCACCACTTCAGAATGCAGGTGGGGGAAATGACTTTACTGAGTATTTCTCCATGCCAAAGACTCCCTTTCTTAAGAAATGTAGCCTTGCATTCTAACTTTGCCTCCTTGCAGATGCATTAGTTCTGATGCAGAAAAGCATTGAGTTATGAAGCTGTTCCACTTGCACTCTAAAGCAATAAAAGAAATCATGGAAGACTGTGTTATAACAGTGTCTTACATGCGTAGAGTTAAAGGGCATTTTGATATGTTCTCAGTATAAAAAAACTGATCTCACTGGACTAAGTATGTTAAATGCCCCTTTATAGTTTGCTCTTCTTTTTATCCAGAAAATGTAACAACACTAACGCAAAAAAATTATCTTTTAAAATACACTACATAGCTTGAAACGTTCAATTTATTCTTCAAAAGAGAAAGTTACTAAGATTAAAAGAACACCAATGAATGAAAGGCTTTAAACCATTTCACAGGAGAAGTAATCGCAACATGACATTTTTCATATACAACTCAACTTTATTTCACAATGAAAAATAGGCAGAAGGATGCAGAATGAAGGTGTCAGGTACAAATTTGCTCTGCAATTTCCAAGCAGCCTGAAACCCAGCAGACAATGTAGCTGTTGATTAACAAACACAGAATTCTACATTGTATGCCAGGTTCAGGCCCCAAGACTGGCTGCTCTTCTTTGATATGTTACTAAATCAATACTAAAATTGATGGTGCCCATCCAAATAGCATATGGAGGGGATCAGTGAACTACTACTAAAAATAGTGGAGATCACTATGCTCACAATCCAGTCTACTGTGGCTTCCCATTCAATGCCCCCCGACTTTCCATTAAACAGCGCCCTGCTGGGAACCCCCAGAAGCTGCTGTGCACAGGTTCAAATGCCACATTTTAGCAAGTGTGCCCAATATAAGTGTGAGCCAGATTACATTATTACATGTCTCAAACAAATATACATTTTGCTTCTGAACTGAATAAAAACAACACAGTTGCAAAGTCGTATCGAAGTTCATTTGGGGAAACATATTGTTACAAAGAATTCCTGCTTGACTGTCTGATATTTGAACAACAGACTGCGATTATTGTTAGAGACAGCAGCTGGTTGCTGTGCATTTTGCCTAGAATTAGCTACTGTTTATTGTAAATCGTGATCGTTTCTATAATAAAATTATAGGCCTCTACATGAAAGGCCTCCTTAAATTCAATCAGAAACATAAAAGCATTTCACTGGAAAGTGGGATCATTTTATTGAAAACCATTTCTAGACATAGCTCTGGACACTACTGAATAATTTTATTTTGTATCATGGAAAAGTAACAGCAGTTCAAGGTATCCAAATAGTCATCAGTGAAGAGATGCCACAAGATGTCTTCAGAGACCCAGTAGCCAGATGTAGCTGCTGATTGAGAAAACAGAATCTACACTGACTACTGAGCGAATGAGGAGCAACTAAAATTTCTGGACAAACAGCACCTCCACCATTACGCCAAACCTGTGGAAAAAGAATAAGAAGTAATTATCTAGATTTTGTATCTTGGTAAAAGAAACAAAAACTAAACACAAACCTCAAACCCACCACTCCACACGTTTTTAAAGAATTACACATTCCCTCACACTCAGGCATTGCAATAAGGCTTGCTAAGTTAGGTAACTTTGACTAGATCCTTTAGGAAGCACATTTGAAAGTCTTAACATCTCCTCCATATAAGGAAATCTGTAACACATCATAGTAAGAAATAGTTCTTATACCAAATTATCATGTTTCAGTGATGTATAGAAAGGAAATCTCATCAGAAACCTACCAGCCAGATATATATATATATATATATATGCAGGTTTTGGTGTCCTCGGGTGTCTTCCCGTGTAAAAGTTGGGGTGTCTAGGCGACGTTTCGACGAGGTCTCACTCGTCATCTTCAGGCTGGTGCTTTCGGCTTCTTGTTACTGGAACAGAGCAGGATCTCAGTGTTTGAGTTCCTATAAATACTGTTGAGGAGGTGTGGTGTATAGCCTCCAATGTTCTGGGCAGAGAGGAGGTTCCCAGGCTAGTGTGCCTTTTCTTCTTTTGTTCCTTAATTACTTGAGGGATATCTTGAGTGATTTCTTCAGTTGGAAAACCAAGGGGTCTATGAAATACCCTGCAAAGTCTGCCCAGCCACGTACATTGGACAAACAAACAGACGAATAAATGCACGGATCGCAGAACACAAGAATGCCGTCAAAAAAGAAGAAAAAACTTCCTCTCTTTTCCAACACATGAAAGAAACAGGACACGAAATTAATTTTGCAGATTCCAAATTGCTCTTTAACATGGAACATCACCACAAGAGAATAATCATGGAAGCCATCGAGATAGAGAAACACCCTCACAACATGAACAAGCGTGACGACACATCCCGCTTGCCAGACATCTGGAAATTAGCCCTCCCCACAAAATCTGACACCAGATCCAGAGGCACACAGAACGCCATCACCAATCAACCACACCAGACCCAAACCCAGACCCTCTCCACAGATAAATTACAGACACCATCCAGTAGCCAAACCAGGGTGGCACCTCCGGATGCTGCACCCCCCTGCAATCCCTACACAGATCTGGCTGGCACAGGCCACAAAACCACAGCTCGCCCCTATACACGAAGCCAAGCCAGAGCACAACCAAGTGCAGTACAGCCATCTTCTCAGAAAAACTCTTCACAAAGTTCAAGAGTTCAAGACACGAAGGCTTTAGCAACTAATCCACACCTAATGACCCACCTAAGTGGGATTCAGGAAATCACTCAAGAAATCACTCAAGATATCCCTCAAGTAATTAAGGAACAAAAGAAGAAAAGGCACACTAGCCTGGGAACCTCCTCTCTGCCCAGAACATTGGAGGCTATACACCACACCTCCTCAACAGTATTTATAGGAACTCAAACACTGAGATCCTGCTCTGTTCCAGTAACAAGAAGCCGAAAGCACCAGCCTGAAGATGACGAGTGAGACCTCGTCGAAACGTCGCCTAGACACCCCAACTTTTACACGGGAAGACACCCGAGGACACCAAAACCTGCATTCCTGTACCCGTGAAAATCTACGAAAGCATATATATATATATATATATGTTACCTGTTTCACAAGATACAAATCCTAGTACTTGTTCTTACAATTGTTCAAGGGTAATCTCAACATGGCACCATATTAGACCAAAATCTCAATACAATATAAACAAGGCAATGGAAAGGGAAGGGGTGAAAGAGGGCAGCTACTTTAAGATTAAGATACATTTCTTTTTAAACAAACCACTCATTGAATATACTACATAGTAATCAACTGTGTACACATCACCTGAAGTAATTTCCAAGCACTTGCTAAGGCAGATCGTACTCAGTTTTTAAAAGATATTCAATAAAGTTATGCAATTTAGCACTTGCAATTACTTGTGTTGTAGAAACTTTCAAAATCAGTAATAATTTTAAGAGATTTGAACTATTATCTACATCCTATAATCTAACCTACAATTATTCACCCAAGGGGATTCCCTACACAAACTAACAAATTCTAATCTTACAGATTTCTTTCCTATCATTTGCCGCTTCCACATTTTCAGATTCAGAAATCTAAGATTGAATATGGCAGTATTTGTTTTTATAATGGATGTTGCTACTGTTCTAACTTTTAGCAACTGATGAACCAGCTAAATTAAAAACAAGACAACTAAAGAGTGGATACTCATTCTCTGTTTCAGTCATTGGTTTAAGATGGGGAGTTTTGCAAGTGCTTAAGTTTGACTGGATTGTGCCCATAATGTGTTTGTTCTGAAACCCTTAATGTCTAATCTCTGTGTAAGAAGAACGTACCAACAACTAGTCCAGCAGCTTGTCCTCACAATGGCTTTACGATGCTTTGGGTCTACATTATAATTTGCACTAGTCAGATTTGAGGAGTTACTTAGTGAAGCTAGTCAGTTTCACTAAGTAGTTACTTAGCAAAGCTATAGCCATAGAGTAATTCATTTTGTTGAACCAATAAGAGCATCCAATGGAATAAAAAATAGGTCAGCAAATAAAATTATTTTAAGAGACACTCCTCCCACACACACACTAGTACTCGTTTTCCTGTATATAAGTCTCCACTGTAATAAATGAACATGACTGTGTGCCTGGTCAGGCCTAACAGAGCAAGTGTTTAAGATTCACTACATCATGATACACAAAATCCTCAAACCTGGCTAAATAGTTGAGATTCAAGCAAATATTTCCTGCTGCTATTCTAACAAGAGCTGAAAAACACTATTCAAAGTCAGAAAACATGTGCATAGCTTAAATGAGGGGGGGAATCAAATCCAGAGCACCCCTTAATAGGCTCCTTTTTAAGCTAATAAGATGTCTCATTAACAAACAGAAGAAGGAGACTGCACCCAAGAGAAGGTCAAATAAATATTAAGCAAAATACAACATCATTATTGTGCAACAACACAAAGGCAGCTGACTCAAGGGCTTGTGAGTCACATCCCAACACACTCAGGCCTGTTCTAGCCTGAATCAAAGCACAAGTTTGCCTGGTATGATTTAACGTTCTTAAAACTGATCAATCACATGTACATTAGACTGATGCACACATCAGGTGGTTTTTTTTAAATAAATCTGGGGTGGTGGTGGAAACAATTAAAATGTATGAATTATGTACACACACATAAAGAAAAACAGGGAGAACACAGTTTCCTGCTTGAACTGCCTTAAGTAAATACAGCAAACAGACACACTTAAACTTTGGAATTAAATTTTAAGTTCATTTGGAAGGGCAATCTGCTGCAATTAATTGTAATTATGATGGCTCCAAAAACTACTTTACAGTACTGGCTTCTTGAATGAATAAAACTGTTGCACCTGAAGTGTCTGCCAACCCACCAGATTCCTACCACTTCTCACTGCCAGCTCTCTATGCAACCCTATTGCATGAGCAAAGCTCCCCCCCCCCCCCCAAACTATGAAGTGGACAAGCCACTGCTTGTATATGAACTGTACTTATATACTTTGGACCTCTAGCAAAGCTTGCGATCACTATGAATGGCAAACACCTTAGAAGTCTTACAGAACTTCACATACATTACAACAACCCTGTGAAGCAGGTCACTTACTGCCCACATATTATATAGACTGGGACCAGAGGCAAAAAGAAAAGTGAGCCCAAGGGCAGTTAGTGAGTTTGTGGCTGGAGTAACATTTGAAATGGGAACCTCTCAGCTCACATCTGGAGCTAAATGTGGTATTGAGCAAGTGATAATTAAGTCACCTGTTTTTTAAGAAAGTAAGTTGAACAGCATCCAGGGGAACTACAGTGCTGGGTGGATGGGGGGCATTTATTCCCCACCGCTTCCCAAGCTGCTCTTTGTCCCAAGGGCACCTGTATGTTTTGCCACATAAGGGTTTTCCAAATAAAATCTCCCCTAGGAAGAAATGATCAGCACCCCCATTACCCTCTAGTCCCAACTAGATATGACCCTGGTTATTACTGCACTCCCATCATTATATCCAGCTGTGCCCTTAGCCACTACGTTACACGAGCTTTCATTACGTAGGTCAGCTAAGCAAAAGTATATGGTTGCCACCTGCCAGATTTCAAACAAGCTGCCACCCAGATTTTATTTGTAATTCAGCCTCAAGTGTGTGAAGCAAAGGGTAATAATAGGTTTTGCAAACATTAAAAAGAAATATATACAAATAAACTGTGGCTTTTTTCTCTTCCCTGAAAGACAGCTGGATTCACAGTGTCCCAGAGATACTCTAAAGGCAAGAAATGCATCAAATCTCTGTAACATTCTGCCCACCTCTCTATTCTTTGTTTATTCATCATCTTGGCTTCAGTAATGATTTTATTGTTGTAAGGAAGAAGGTAATGTTGACGGGGGAAATTGTAAAATGGAAGGCTGCAACATCCACAGTGGCCAGGAAACCCTGGGGTCCTGCTGCCGATTGGGGACATGGAGGTTTCCCCCTTCCCACGCCAGGTATTGCAGCTACGTGCTTACCCTGCAGCTGAGGGAGGGGGACATGAACCCACCCACTCTTTGCTTTCATTGTGCACAGCCAGGCACATGTGCAAACTCCACACCTTGTTCCTCTCCATGCACTTGGCAGGAGTAAGGGTATGCTACTTAGATGAAGAAGCACACATGAAGCATTAACTCCTTTTATACTTGCATTATGCAATATTTAGGAAATTTTGCTTCTTAGTTCAGGAATTCAGCTAAACAGATTACTGTGTGGAAAATGCACAACACAACACTCATCTAGACCAGTAGGAGGGTGCCGATTGCATGAATCATAGATGTAGCTTTCCCCCCACCCCTCCAAAACAAGATGACATTTTTGTACAACTTTGTGTTATCACAGAAGTGAGCTACCAGTTGAAACCTGGGTGCCTAATTAAAGCACATTCTTTCAAACTTGATTTGCTACTGTTACATACTGAACTAAGAGCCTGCATACCTTAAGAAAGGATCTATGATTTTTGTAATGATTCCAGCTCTTGAATAGCTGAAACCCTGTGACTGTATTGGTCATACACACTCCTAACAGCTGATGGTCACTTGACTCACCCTAATTAATAAAGTGCTCCATAAATTAAGTTTCAGATTGAACTAAATGTAGCCAGGGAAATTCCTGTCCAAGGCACTTTTAATCACTCTGCCAGATAATACTAGTATGAGCAGGCCTGAAGAGGTGGGTGGCTGGCACAACGCTCTAGAGCGAGTTCCCAAAGGCAAAACCACTGGCATGCCCATAAAGACAGACTCAAACTAGTTTTAATTGCTGATAAATGTAATTAAGTAGCTACCTTTATCCTTGGTTATCAATAGGAGGCTCCCTGGAGGTTTGTAAATGATACTTACAAGCAAGCTTGACAAAATATTTCAGATTCCTTAGGCACCAACATAAAATTTTTAGGAATTAACTTTACAGAGAACTCAACATGGCATCAAATTCCTGGGCATCAGGTGTCTGGGCTTCTTCCAGCTCCACAGCAGATCACAAATACGTCGAGACCGTGCAACATGCTACTTTTTTCTGTTGATGAAAACTCATTTTGTCTGGCAGTAGTGGACAAACAGCAGCAGCCTTAACCAATATGACCTATTACATCAGTTGAACACTGTAAATACAATATATAATATATAGCTGTGGTCCACATGCTGTGGCTCACCACTTCCCACCCCCAATATATCCAATATCCTGAAAATCCATGGGCCACAGTCTAGGGATAGACAAACCTTTCTGTCTCAATGTATTTCCATTTTCTATTGCATGTGCTCAGTGAGGCTTATTCCTAGGGTATATATGTGTGACATTGCTGCTTTAATGCTAGATATCAGCACTACATCTCTAAGAGCCAGGTATGTTGCTGTGAGAGCTGCAGAAAAGATGAAGGCGCCAAATTTGGATACTTATTTTTCCAACTCATCCTTGCAGCTCATTGGCTATGGGTGGCTGAAAATATATAAAGCATGTACCAGAAGCAGCTGCTTGCCTAGTTTGGAAAGTATGCATTAGACTGTAAGAGCTCAAGGCACTGAGCATTTCTGAGAGATGACCAATTTCATAAAAATCACCCTACATCTTATGAGTCCATTCCACAGACAAGATTTTCAAGACTTCAGTACCACAGTCTATCAGGTAAGATATAATTTCATAATATTTATATACTGCTTGGCTGTAGAACAAAAAAGCACAAAGCTGTTTACAAAAAAATGGCTTACATCCCATGTCTCTCCATAGTTCTTCTGCACATTGTATTTCCGCTGAAAATGCAAGAAACAGAAGGTGCTCATATGCCCTGTTCCTCCATTCTCCTCCAGGCTGTAATGTATGCAGCCAACCTTAATCAGAATGGACATTTGTGTGAAATGTCCCCACGATAGGTGCCAACTTCTAGGGACCAAGGTCCCTTCACCACCCCCACCCCCAAGTTGAGGGGCATTGCCATTCCAATGGTATGCATGTGCTGTGTCTTGTGCTTATGCGGGATGGGGCTATCCAAGTTGGTACCCCTGCTCCCCACATCTGGGACACAGGTATCTTCTCTTGGAGTAGGTGTGTTATATCGTAAAGAAGCAGAGAGAGAGAGAGAGAGAGAGAGAGAGAGAGAGAGAGAGAGAGAGAGAGAAGCAAGTCATTCATCATTTTACTACTGCTCCTCCACCCAGAGTACATTGCTAACGTGCAAAGATAAGCCAAGTAAGGGCATTATATGCTTGATCCTCTGAAACTATGGGTTCATTTAAAGCTCTGTGAGCTGAATAGATAGGAATGTCACTGAGGAACTTAATCTAGTATTCTGCCAAAAAAAGAAAAAGAAAATCTTGCTTTTTAAACTGGTGAAAGCTTCTTGATAGACAAGAGAAAGGTGCTGACTCCAGAAAAGATTACAACAGTAAATAAAACATAGTAAATAAAACAGGAGTGATGACATAAAGGTGTGGTCCAGTGTGAGAACATGGTTGAGCAGCAGTAACTCCAAATCACAATTGCCAATGACTTTATGAGCCCCAGGCAAACCTTTAACATCTCTGCCAAACTTACCAACCTGGGCAACATTTCCTTCACAGGATCTTAGAGTCACATCAAGATTCCTTGTGGGAGAGGAGCTAACATTCCCACAGATTTATCCAATACTTGCAATTGATGGGTAGCTTGAAAAGGTTAAGCAACCAACCACAATCCTCCTAGAAGCCATCTCAGAGTCAGGATCATTCCAAGATGCACCCAGTTTAATAACATTAGCAAGCACAGTAATTTATCATTACAACAGATCAGGGAGTACTTTGAGAATTCCTAAAGCATCTTGTGAGTACAGTCCATTTCTCACATCTAAAAACTTGAGAAATTTCCTTGCGATGCTCCTTAGCTTTCAGTTTACTGTAAGCTAAATTTCCCCCCTTGCAGAATTTAGCAGGCATGGTATCATCAAAAACTCCACTTCCCTACCCTCCTCTTAAACCTCACCTGCCTTTTTCCCTTTAGCATTCTGCTTCCTGGATTCAGAATAATAGTAATACAATAATTTATTACTTATACCCCACTTATCTGACTGGGTTGCCCCAGCCGCTCTGGGCAGTTTCCAACGTAACACAGCAAAAGATCATACATTAAAAAAACTTCCTGATACAGGACAGCCTTCAGATGTCTTTGGAAAGTTGTGTAATAGTTTATTTCTTAATAACCCCAATGCATAAAGGCAGTAAGCGACAGGTTCCAAAAATTTTGTAAGCTAGATAAATAAAGACTGTCAGTTTTTAAGAAGATTGTTGATAAATATTCTAATCTTGTTAAGGTTACCTAAATAAATATTTAGCTCTCAGCCTATCAATTTTCCAATGGCAACAGAATACGTATATTGACAAGGTAATCCTCATTTGCTGCAGGCATTTTAAAAGCTGACTAGAGTATACAGCAATATCAATATCTAAATGCCTCTCACTGCTAAAAGGAAATCTGTAGATTTGATGCAACTGTGGGAAAAGTGCAGGTTTGAGGTAGATAGTTTTATCTCAAAGCTTGCCTAGGAGACTTTCTTTGTGTATTACTAGAGACTGGTTTCCAGCTATGATTAATAAAACTAGAGTCAAATAAATACAAGGATGAACCAGAGACCTGAGGGTTTTTAACTGTTTAGGTTTTCCAGCAGGAGGGGTCAATAAAAGCTGTTCATTAGTGTGATACAGGAGCCCTTTTCTAACAACAAGCTAGGGATATGATCATACACAGGTGGAAAGAGAATGCTGAGAGCAGCATAATGGTGGTAGGCTCCAACCATGACCTATGCACATTTGTTCAAGTTCTGATTAGATTCTGTTTTTCAGCATTCCCAATCATCTGGAGATCATACATGCATTCTCGTACATGCATAGGAGATACCTCACTGTGAGTCCTGCAAGACTGGCTCCTTGCTCCTCTGGCCCATCTCCACGTGGGGCTTTGACTGCCCCCAGTTACAAGGTCTGCTTCTGTTGCTCATGATATCTACAGACCATTGGGGTGGGCTACTGCTCTAGAATTCTTGCTAGGGCAAGTTTTCATTTTGGATTTCATTCTGGTTTTTCTAAATATTTTTTATTAATTTTCATAAACAGTGACCAATCAAAGCAGTAAGAGATAGCCACAGGAAAGAAGAGTCACCAAAAGATTGGTTTGTTTTTGCTGCTAATCTGGGTTACTCTTGAATTGTTTGATTTTATTGTATATTTGTTAATATGAAATGTTTTCATTAGTTCATTGCTTATATGACTATTTGATTTTTATGTACTGTAAAAGCTACTGATTTATGCGAAACATTTTGATACTGTGAGACACCTTGAGCATGGTTTACTGTGGAAAGACAGCATATAAATAAATGATGATGATCTTGAATGAACAGGGTCAGGGACAAAACTTGTGATCCCACTCCCTTCCGCCTATGTGAATGGATATCCTCAATTTGTTATCTGAAAAGGGCTAACTTCATTTCTAAAGATGACCAGCAACTGCATCCTGCACAGCACTGAGTCTGTATCAATTTTGGTGGCTGCTACCATGAAACTATCAATAAAGTCTACAGAGATATAGTAAAGAAGTAGTGTACAGTAGCAAGGCAATATTAATGCCAAGCCCCCAAATTAGCAGCCACTAAGCAAAGCAAACTCAAATGATGAAAAGTCATGCACATTTTGTATTTTATTGAAATATACAAAACACTCGCTGCCTATTGAATATTTCCCTCTCAGGCGGATGGTAAAAAAGTTTAGACTTTTTCCCATTAACTTCTCATTATTCTATGGCTAGGAAATTATTGATGAAAGGAAAAAATAATAATTCATGTAATTATACGGGGATGCAGAAACAGGAGAATAACATTTCCAATAGCCATTACAATCTGTATGTTTGCTCTCTATAGTCATGGAAAACAAAAGGAGCTCAAGCCAATGAGAAATCCTGAAGACAGGAACAATGGAGGACATAAAGCTCAAATAGATTCACCACATAAACAGAACACATGGGGGGCATGTGGAAAGGTGTAGAGATATTGACAGAGGCAGAATGTATCACGGGATAAGTTCCATATGTGGGTTGAATTTAGAAGACAATGTTGAGGCTTTTGGCACGAGCAGTGAAATTTTCCTAATACTGTTAAGAATAATTTTCAAAGATGGTAGAAACAGTATTTGCTGAAAGATGACCTGGTAGGTGTAAGAAATTTCAGCAAGCCCACACAGTATGGGGATGGAGGAGGGAAGAAGATGCCTAGAGATGGAGCATTGCAAGGATTGAAAAAACAGTGATTAAAAAAACAGCTACAAAGAAATTACTGGGAAAATGGCATTTGAAGTGAATGAAGCAGAAGGAAGAAGACTAACCCAAGAATAGGAATAATAAAAGGTAGAAGGAGATAAAGGGGGGAAGCAAAAACATTGAGTTGACAGTTGGCTGCAGCATCAAAGAGGCTTGAGAACATGAATTCATAGCCAATGGTGATGTCCCAATTTCAACCTTTCCTCAAGCCAAGCTCAGCAGCACGGTTGCAGTAATAAAGAGGTTAGAATCAATGTGTGGAATTAGTATTTTCCCGAGCTCTCCACTAACAAACACACTGACCAATAGGAACACAAGAGCAGTTCACACTCTAATAGCAGCCTGCAAGAGAGTGGGCTATAGAAACCAGCATAGATTATATTGGAAATCAAAGCACTCTGGATTCCTCTTATGTAAAACTGTAGTAAAACTTAGCATGCTTTGTCTAAAGGGATATTATCAGTGTACTCAAAACTTTTCGAACTGGGCCTCCTTAACTTACTCTGCCTTCAAATCCACCAGTAGCCATCTTTTGGCAGGTGAGCGCACAGGTGAGTGTTAGGATCTGGGACACCTCTCTAACCTTGGCATTAGAAGACAGCACTACATCTCAGCCTCCCTATAAAGATAGCTCACAAAAGGAAGAGACAAGGGAGAGAAGGAACTGCTGTGGTCAGAAGGACCCAAATGGCTTCTGCTTCTGCAATCTCCACAGTTAGTGTAAGTTTTGGTAGCTGCAGCACAAAACTGTTTCTGCTCAGTGTACAGTGGCTTTACCTGCTACAGGAACTTCTCTCTCTATGGAACCTGGTGGTTTTTGTTCAGGTGTCTTGTGCTCCCTTTTAAGGGAGACTACTTCACAGTATGCAGGAAATCTTCTACTTCTCCTGTGCTGCAATTAAATGGGCTCTTCAAATGTACTAGAGCTAGCCCAGAAAGGGCAAATAAGAACTTGTTTTGAGGGATCACATTTTGGTCATTGTTGCTGGCACCTCCACTTACATTTGAACATGTTTTCTTCAGTGAATGAGTGCAGTAGTTTCCATTGGTGGATCTAAGCATTCACTTTACCAAGAAAGAACTTTGCCATCATAACGACTTCCTGCCATCTGCTTAGGAACTTTTACTTCTTCGTGAGTAATGTACATCTGTTTACATTCTTACAGGAATGTACTTGTACATTTGCTGTATGCTTTGACATCTAATTCTTTGCTTTCACTTAGTAGACAGACTCCTTTCCGGGAACTAGAAAAAACTTCTTAGTTATGTGCAGGAAATGTACCTTCTGCAGGTGTAAATACAATCCAACCCCTACTGTAAAAGGGTCTGGGCAGGTGGCTGTGGTTTGGCAAGAATGGCATGGTGAGCCAAATGGGGATGCCTGGCAGCCCTGATTAGGGGATTTGAACCCTTGTCTCCCTGCTCCTAGTCCAACATTTTAACCACTACACCACATTGGCTCTTATCTTATTCTTACCTGTTTTTGCCGACAACTTTGAAATGATTAGGACTGAGAAGCAACCTGTTTCATACTATGGAAGGCTTAGCCCAAGCAAGACAGACTTGCAGTGCATCTTGTGATTGAGAAGGCATTCTAGAGCAGGGGTGTCAAACTCAAATTCATCGGGGGCCGCATCAGCAGTTTGATCACCCTCAAAGGGCCGGTTGTATCTGTAGGACTATGTGTCCACTCTTTATTATCATAAATTATTGTCACTGCATTCAATTATTGATAATAATAAACAGCATCATGAAGCAAAAATATTTCCTGTTTGAAAACAAATATATTTACATCACTAAATTCTGAGCACATTAATTCTACATGATATATTGTCAAATTATTATAATGGCCACAGATCTTCAAATTCTAAAAACAAAACTTTGATCCCATGCAAGAAAACAAGGTTAGGGCAACTTTAAAACAATTTTAATGTCCAGTCGTTAAAAATATAGCAAAACAGGAAGGGGATGCACAAAACTAATAATTAAAATGGGGGGAGGGAATGGAAAACCTTAGCATCATGGGTGTAGCCAAGGGGGGCAGAGGGGTAGCTGCCCGTCTCTAAATCAATAAAAATCATTCCCTCACTTTCCTCCGCCATGAATACGGAGAACTTCGTGGCCAGCGAGAGGCTCGTGACGCGGCCTACGTGCGGCAGGGGTCGCAGGGGCGCCGCGCGCATGAGCTCCGCTTGCGGGCCTTACTGGAGCAGATAAAAAGCTGGGCTCGTCATTTCTTTCCCCGCTGAGGGAAAGCGGGAGTGGGGGCGTTGCTTCGTCTCCAGAGGCTCCGCCCACCCGCCTGCCTGCTTTTCAGGCCGCGCATGTGCTGAAGAGGCGGCTTTCTTGTGTAAAAAAAAAAGAAGTGAAAATAAAAGGTGAAGGCTGGCGGCCGGCGGCGGCTACACGGGCCACATGACGAGGTCTGGCGGGCCGGATTTGGCCCGCGGGCCTTGTGTTTGACACCCGTGTTCTAGAGTATACCAGTACCGTTACAAAGTTCACTTTTCACAGTTGATGTTGGTTTCCTTTAAGATGCTTTGAAAGTGACTCGGCTGACCACATCCACATTCTGAAATACCATTTTTGAGAACTCCCAACGAAGCTCCAGCCAAAAGAACAGGAACTGACTCATTTTACAATGCCTGTTCAACATGTAATCAGTTTAGAGATTTTTGGCCAAAGTTACAGACAGGAATCGTGAGGAGTCAAAGTAGGAGACCCACTTACCACTTAAAACTGGCACACATGCCACTGAAATTTAAGTGCAAGAAAGATGGCCGAAAGCGGTGCAAAACCAAACTGCACACAAGCCACCCCAGATTTATTATTACACAGTTAACTGCACGTGTACCTTCTAATACACAACACACAAACACCGGTAAACCACTCCTGAATGCTACATCACCTAACAATAAATAAACAGAAAAGGATGTAGAAGGAAAAACACGTCACTATTTGAAGGCACAAGTGGTAGAAATTACAAGCAGATGGCCTATAGACTCAAAAAATGGAAGGTGGAAAGAGTCAATTAAAACACAGAAAACAGGTATGTGGTGTAGTCCTCTTCAATGTGGTAGCTTTGCACACATAGACAAATCATCATGTGGGGATGCTTTCAAACTACCAATCCTCACATTCACCATGTTCAAAGGAAGGGGAGAGAGAGAGAGAGAGAGAGAGAGAGAGAGAGAAATGAGGAGAAAGAGCACATCCTACATTCAGGATAGAGCCTACATTACAGCCCATGTGAGAAAGAAGACAGAAGTCTGCTCCACCTTTCTATGGTAGAGACCACCAAGAACCTCCAGGCAAGCAGATCTGAGCATTCCAAAGAAAGAGAGAACAGCAAGTACGGTATATTCAGAACTAGAATCTGAGGAGTCAAAGGCTTCCTATCTCTTGTTCCTTAAGAAGGACGTCTTCACAGGAATGCTACACAGAAAGGGAATCTCAAAAACAGCAGAAAGTTCATTGCTTATGTACAAGTGGATGGGCAGACCTGAAAGGAAAATGGGAACAAATCTGAGGAAATGTTGATAGAATCAACATTTTTTGGAGGATTCAGAAAATGAAAAAGCACTAAGCTGCTGGAGACACCTATACTGTAACCATTCCCAAGGTAAAGCATCTTGGATTCCAAATATAAGCAGCAATATTAGAAAGTAAGATGATAAATGTAGGACTATTAAAAATGAATTCATCCTTGATGCACCTCACACCTGCACTATCCTCCCAGAATACCCATGTTGTGCCATCTCTGTAAACCTTCCTTAAAAACTCATTTCTTATGTGAAGCTTTTGACTTCACCCCTCATGTCTTAATTGAGCATCAATTTACAACTGTCGTGTTTGGTATTAGCTATACTGAATAATTCCTCTGAAAAAAATCACCACTATACAGCAAGTGTGCTGTTTGTCAAGCCCATTGAACCAATATTTTTTCATGTTCACTAGAACATAATGTCTTTTCTGCATCCTTAAGAATTTTTTTTTTAAAATTTTCCAGGCAGTGCAAGAGCTTCTGAAAAACTCAGCTATAAGTGATAGACAATGGTGACTGCCATAAACAGCCAGACTACTATAATATCTTTAAAACTCAAACAGTGTTCTAAAGTGGAGCTATACACACATCTATGCTAGAACTGAGATCCTGGCTGTGTTTGAAACCAGCGGAAACACAGCTTTAAACTGCTTTTGTTTTAAAAACACAGTGACAACCAATGCCCATTGAATGTTCTTTACCCCTTCTTTAGTAGGCATCTTCAAAGTATGATAGCCCCATATCAAAAAGCTACATATCCTGAGATGAATTTGTCCTTATTACAGTTCAGGAAAAATGACACGAAAACCAGAGGAAATTAAAAGCAACACAACTTGCTTGTCAAACTTAATATGTGACTAGCACTTGCCTGGGGCTACTGAGACTGGCATTAGGAATACAGAATAATTGTCACTGTACAAAATGTAATCTGGCAATAAAAGATCCCAGAAACACACTAAATTATTGTTGTAATTCCCACTGGATAAAAGATTATAAAATATACAGTATAGCAAATAACTGGCATTTAAAAAGGATCATCAGCATGGAATCCATTTCACTTGCAGTAAATACTAGTAATACAGTTATTTTAGCATGCCAACTGAATGTGTGCTTACTCAGAAGTAATTCTCACTAAGTCCAGTGTGTCTTAATTCTTAATAAACATATTTAGGATTGAATCCTATGGTCTATTAGAGTAACTTTCTCATATATAATACATCTCTAATCAAAACAACACAAACTACATCTGGGTTAGGGAAGGTCTAGCTCAGGTAAGTTTTGATAAATTATATTTACTGGATAGTTTATTTGTTTAGTCAGTTATTCCAAATATTTTTAATAGAATTGCTACTTAATTAAGGGGCACACACTACACTTTTTGCAGATACTTGTTACAGATGCATCATGAATTCTTTAAATAGAGATACATCTTATGCAAAAAGTTATTGCAGATAAGTATAGTTACTTTTACTGGACATAAAAAGAGAGAACCATACCAATATAAGTAAAACGATTTTTCCATGCTGCCATACATCTTACCCCTGCTAGCATACCTAAGAGCTAAATCTGCCACCACAGAACCAGAGCTTCTCAATTCCTAGCTGGATAAAATAAGGTGCTATGATCTGCATTTCCTGCAAGAGCTATAAATGAATTATTGGAGCCACAGCAGCATTACTGCTACACAACTCTGTGATCCCTAGAACCCACACATAACTGATATTTGCTGGGTCTACAAGTGTAGCAGCACAGAGACATCTTGTGCAGCACAGCAAAGCTATGGATCAGGACCTAAATATGTAACATGTGAACTCATCCTAAGTAAGATATAGGATACTTAATGGTCAAAACCAATACACAATTATCAACATGCAAGCCCAGTAAAATCAATGAGCTTGGGCACTCCTAACTTCAACAGAAAGCACATAGGTAGTCCCTGGTGTTTTTCCACACACCCACAGACAAACAGCAGCACCAATGCCTCTCTCAAAATTCCCCTCCTTTTAATGTGGAACTTTGGCATGATCACTTCTGTCATGCCAGGTCACTAACCTAACTTTGGAAAGGCCGAGGGCATGAATGCCCTTGCTACCACTCAGACTATAGCAGGGAAGGGGAATCTTGTAGTAGGGATGCATTTCCTCACATCACTTAGCCTCTGTCCTCTGTCTTTAAACTTGTAAAAAGCAAAAGGCAAGATAATGCATATGGTGTTCCATTCATCGTAGGGAAATGCAATGTCATAATGGAAAGTGGTTAAGCATTTCTGACTATAAGGGAATTGGGGGGGGGTCACTATGAGATGCTTCACAGGAAGTGATTCATAAATGAAATAATTTTAAGAAGCAAATAGAAACATTAATCTAGTTGACGTACGGTAACTTGATTTAATTGGGGCACAAGATATTTAGCCTTGCACATGTTGTTGGGTCTAAATCTTAGCAAATGCTTTTGAGAGAGAGAGGACAAAGTTAGTGCAGAAAGTGCTTAAAGGAACGTTATTTTGCCGGCCGACTTCTAAAAAATGCATGTGGGCACAATGGTTCCTGCAGCTGTGCCAGGACTGTACACAGTCCTGAGGGTCTTGCCATATGGAGAACTCCACCTTAACATATTTGAAGATTATCTGAATTACTTGGGAAATTGTAACACTAAGCCTTAAAACCCTGTGCTTTTAAACCAAAATAGAATAAGAGTATTCTGATAGAACTTACAGGGATGCATGTTTATGACTAATCTTAGGCTTGGATTTACTCAGAAGTAAGGCCCATTCTGTATAAGGTACAGTACAAGGCAGATAAGTGTAAATAGGACTGTAGCCTAGTTTACAGCTGATGGCATCTATTTTTATTTCAGTTCAATCAACCAACAGGATGAAAGTGAACTATCTTGGACTATGTCAGCACTTGAGAATAACTCATTCTTTAAAAAGGAACAACCAGCACCATATTAGAAATGCTTAACTACTGTGAAGTCTTTACCTATTAGAATTTAATCAGGAAGGACAATTGCTGAACTACTACAACCACAATACTTATATATTTATCACTTTTCAAAGAATTATCCCAGAAAGCTTAAGGAAGATGGATCCTGTCTGCTCAGGTAGTTAAGAAGATAAATGTGTAATTAATGTGTGGCTTGTTTCAAAATTTGCAAATGTCACGCAACTCAGAAGAGCAAAACCATTAGCCATTTTGTTTTATTGTTGTTAGCCGCCCTGAGCCCGGCTTTGGCTGGGGAGGGCGGAATATAAATAAAATTTGTTGTTATTATTATTGTTATTATTATTATTATTATTATTTTCCCCTACCGCAATATGCATTCTATAATACTTTGTTTCAAAAAAATTATACACCACTAGGTTGTATAAAAGTAAAATCTTTAAGGCAGCTTACAGAAAATGAAAAATATATTGCTAAACCAGTAACTTTACAACTTTAGGAATACATGACTTGCTTACAGAATCAGCAAGTCTGTAGCCACTTCTAACAGCTTGCTCCACCTGCTTTGTATGCTCCCGCCATACCATGTTAGATGAATGCATTCCCAAGGGTGCTTGGTGCTCCATTAATTTTGTACATCATAGTGCAGAGGTGAGGTCTACATTAAATAGGGTCTACATTTCTCCTGCAGAAGGAAGAAATGGAAACTTGCTCATAGTAGTCATGGCCAACAGTTGGGAGGAGGGACGTTTATGGGCAGAAAATAGATATGGTATATTAATTGGAATGGCACGTGGAATTATGGAAGATGACAGCCAGAAACATTTAATTTTTTTCATTGCATACAAAATTGCCCATTAAGGAACGGGTGAAAAGTAGGCACATTGCTGGTAGACCTCTGAGCTCTATATCTATTTATTGATTGTTATAAGACAGATTTTGCCTACTGATAAGACAACCATCGCCTATCCTAGTACAGCTAAGGCCATGACTCACTTTGGCCTGCCCTGTTAATTTATTGACACTAAATTGGTTCTTATGATCCTTTGGTGATTACAAATGAGCCACCAACTTTGTCTTACTATACAGTCCTACACAGTATAGTGTATTTTGTGTGTTGTAAAGCAGATATAAAAAGAATGCGATATTTTGAAGTGATATTCTAAAATCCTGATCCAAATATTATGAAAAATTGTTATGCTATTTCATTCATATAGGTGTAAATGCAGATCAGGTAATCTGAATTTACAAGGAATCTTTCAAAATCAACTGGCAATCCAGTGGCACCAAATCCACATGAAGGTACTCATGATAAGGACATTGGTAGAAGATGAGCACCATACACCAACTATCTTCATTTTCTAAAGAGATCCTTTCAAGTTATATTGCAGTGGTTTCCCCAGCAGTGAAAAGATGCAAGAGAAGAATCTATATTGCTTGAAACATTCATATTATTATTAGGGAGGGAGGGGTGAGTTAATTGCTCTTGTGAATGAGGACAGATTCAAACAACATTTGAGTTCAGAACTTCCACAGAGGTACTCAAATAATGTTATCTGACTTTGTTCACATAATAGATTCTCAGCTGTTCCCAGAACACACATATGTGGGTCAAATAAACTGGGCAATCTATTTATGACTACAATTACTGTAATTCTAGCGGCACTTTTTCTAGCAACCACCAACCAGTCAATTTTTAAAAGAATGGCTCTTTTATAAGTTCCTTTTCACTCATTCTCTCCAGCATCCAGATTTTCAGAGGGTCTTCCTGGCAAGCGGAATATGAAAGCACTGCTGTTCATTAATTAAAATCACATTTTAAGTCTTCCTCATTGTCAACTACATCAGAGGTCAAAGTGGGATTTGAAATTCTCTACAGAAATACAATGCTTCAAAGAAAAATTAGGGATCAGAGAAGGCCACTTTTGGAGAGCATTTAACTCTGTCTTCACTTTTAGTACTTCAAAACAGGTACATCACACGGAGAGACTTTTCAAAGTGCAGTGATAACAAGGTAATTTTGAGTGACAACATATCTTGCTTCCTTTAAGTGCAAGAATGTGGAAGGAGAGTGGATAAAATTACCTGTTTCTTAGATTGCCAACATAGGAAGTTTTCACTTATTATGCTATCTTTTATGAGTGGCAAATACATTGTGAAGCCTTCCAAACAGTTTGCTTAAGACTAGCAAGCCTTTTCCAGGTGTTCATTGGACACACCTTAACTAGAACAAGAATGATTGCCAAGGTGGGGTTCTCATTCTTCCTGATTTACTAGGGAACAAGGCTGTTAAAATGCATGCTTATCTGAAAGTCCTTTTTTTTATTGCTCCTCGTATTAAGAATTTCCTGCTTATTTTTTACCTTTTAGACAGCAATCTATATTTTTACTGAAAGGACTCTTTATCTGTGAGCATTTAGTAGGAAAAAAGAAGGAACTATTCTGAAAAGTGTTAGAAAAATACAGAACAAAAGCAGGTCCTTTCTACCTTTTGCCATGTGTCTCAAACAATGGAGTACTGAAAACATCACTAAAACAATTAACCCTGGCTATACAAACAAGGGGGGGGGGAGAGAAAAGAACTGTTTAAGACTAGAGACAGAACATTTTACACAGTCTTTACCTAGACCAGCCTCAATTAAGTCATTTCCTTCAAAAGTATCATTAAAATAAACTGAAAAATAAAGGTGAGACATTACTACACAGAAGTCTACTGGATTCTCCCACCCCGCAATTTAAGTAAACTTAATGTTATTGACTAAAAGGTAATTGTTTCCTCTATTTGTTTCAACACAACATGTTCTAAGAAAACTCTGAAAATGAGCTAATTGAAGGAAGTATGACTAACAGAGAAAAATATTTTTCTGTTAGCTCATGACATTTTTATTATACTGGAAACTTCATTCAAAACTTATGAACACTCTTTCAGGTTTGTTATGTCCTGTACTATGTACTTGCTTTTCTCTGCAGCATTAGTGTCAACATATTCAACAAGTTCCACTTTATAAAAAATAAAATAAAATAACAGTTATTGAAATGGGGTGCCAATTTGTGCTAACTTTTTTGTATTAGAACATGACAGACTGATATTTCAGGATGTCTTCCTGTCAGTATGTATGTTGCAAGTAGTCAGTGGAAAGAAAAACTAGCAGTTTAACTAGAGTCTCTTTCATTTCTAAAGACAGCTTATTATGAATTTAGACAGACGGTACAAAATAGTTCTGCATTGGAGGGAGAACATACTATTCAATTTCCAATTAACAATTTCCTGCCTCCCCACAAAAAATCCTGAAAACATTTACCTTTTCAATCAGTTGCATGCCTCTTCCCTAAAACATCACCACAGAAACATTTCAACGTTTTTTTTAAACATGCTACACCAAAACAGATTAAACAAATCATTTCTATTCTCCATTTCAATTCAGTTATTAGTTAGAAACCTGAAAATCTGGACGTAATTTTAAACACAAAATAACAGACTATCTGTTGCAGAAGGTAGCACCACTTCTCACTTACCCATTCCGAGCAAATAATACTTCCTGGTGAAAAGATTTTACAGCTTCCGTTAACTAAAAAGCGTTCAGCACTACAGCTAGGCAAGACAGATTACAAAATGCTTTTGTCAGAAGGCAGCGTGAAAGTTTCTCCCCCTACAGTTATGCTCCAGAGTAAAGAGTCATCAGCACTCCATTCCTGTGATAAAAACAAGGTAAGGACAAAGGAAGAGAGGCTCAGACAAGTTCCTGTCAAAGATTCTTAACTGCAGTCTTCTGAAAATAGTAAGCAATCTTAAAGTGACAGTTACCAAACTCCAAGGTGACGCTCATTAATCCAAATTGGCTGCAGCTGGCTTTATTGTCTACCATTTGGCTTGGTCAAGCCCACATGAGTGTTAAACTTTATCACATGTTGCTGAATCACCGCCTAGTCTCATCATTACAAACTACATGTAACTAAGCAATGCGAGCGAGGAAAGCTTCTACTAACTCGAAGGCAGGGAGTTCTTATACACAGCCGCCAATTAGCTCTTGCCCAATCACAGGCTGCAACTAGTTGCCTCAGTCACATGACAGGGCAGTCCTCACTACAGCAGAGAGATTTCTGAATTAGTTGGGGTTACACAAAGGACACTCATTGGGAGGGGGAAGCAGTGAGTACAAAATGAAAACGCCCAGGCTGACTGCTGTTAAGTGCTTTAAAGCAGGAAACTCCCTCGCTTCATGCAGACACACAAATTCAGAACAATGTCTACTACACATGAAAATTAGTCAGGACCCCTCAAATCTTGTTTTATAAATACATTACACCTATTTATGCTGCCCACTGCCCTGCCAATTTTCCTGCTTTCACTTAATTAGTGATCACTTAAAACTGATCCATTTCATAGAAACAAGCAATCAGGTACGATTAACAGCATTATGATCTTAAGGAAAGAAACTTGCACCACCACAAACCACATTATTTACTCTTCATGAACGTAATTAGATGTGTGTGTGTGTGTGTGTGTATTAGCCTGAATATCAACTTGAACAATTATTTTAAATGCAGATTGGTGACAGTCAAGTATATTCTCATGTTTAGAAAAACAGTTACCCTTAATTCATGCTACTCTGAATTTCATTCCATGCATTTAATTCTATTATTTACTAGCCTCAAACAGTAATAGAATGAAATCACTTTTTCAGTACTGCTACTCCAAATTTTCACAAAACATTGATGCTGTAAAATAGCTATTTCAGTATTGCTCTAATAAAGTCAAAATATATAAGATATGTAATTTAGTTCTGAACCTGAAGATTTGCATATGGTTAAAAACATCATATGGTTACTGCAGCTGCTGTAAAAACTGGAGTACCTTGTAATGTTTCGTCCTCCTGTTATAGTTGGCCAATCCCAATTTATGGGCACGAACCATATGCCAGGACAAACCATAAGAGATGACTCAAGTTGCCTCGCCCCCACAGTACAACAGCCCTCTTTAGCAGGGGAAAGAACAACCCCTTATAGGTATGACTCAAAAAGCCTTATGCTATATTCAGAAAATGCATTAAAATTACTCTAGAGTGCTTTCATATCCTGGGATAGCAATGCAGGAATTTGATATCCCAGACTAAATCAGAACAGCTTGTCCTGGAGTAACTTCTTTTTACACCAGAATTATCTCCAGAGCACAACATGCCACAGAGAAAAATATTCTGTTTGAATAAGCTATAATGTGTGCAAACATCGCATTACAATCTTGGATCACTCTAGACAGCCATGTTGGTACCTGCCTGACTAGAGCAGGAGCCAGACTTAGAAGGCAAATAAATTAATGCATACATATGAACCAGTCTAATTACCTAGTTGTAGATCCTATTAAAACTCAGCTTTATACAAATTACATGAAAAAAAATTAATGCTCCGAGAGAAACACCTATTTATATATTTCAGGATATATTTCCAATCAACCAACTCTGGACTGTCAAATTCTAAATATATTATCTGTGATTTCACTTTGCTGCAACCTGCATCTGCATGTTACAGATGCATTACTACTTAGTTGTGTCACATGGTTGCAGTAGAATGAAATATACAAGGCATACTTTACAGCCAAGAAAATGTATGTTTGTTTGTTTGTTTGTTTGTTAAAATATTTTAACACATCACCCTTTTATAGGCTACCCTTTCTTGTTTATATTTTATTGCTTTTGGGGAAAATAATTTCTGGAAATAAAGGCATTATTTAATGCCTTTGTCATAAAGTTATTATGACAGAAGACCCTTATAATAAACACCTTATAATAAATACATTTCATATTAGAACCAGCAAATGCCTTTCATAAATGATGATATGGAATTGATTTAAGGCATGTTAGTACTTGGTGGTTCTTGGTAATACCCACAGTATAGCATATAAATAAATATCAAGCTAAGTCTTTACATCAAACAAAAGCTTTGAAAGTTATTTTAAAGCTTCTTTTAAATCTTATCCAATACACTTAAGAAGAAATTCAAGGTAATTTAAATTTGAATAGTGTTTTCTTACAATTCTAAGGATAATCTGTATGAAACTGAACTCACAACAACTTTTAACAGAATCTGCTTACAAGTTCTGAGGACTGTGTATTTATTTAAAACATATGCACCATAAAAGAGCTATTGTCTTGTAAGACACATTGCTCTCACTTTCTTACTGAGATTCTACACACATACACAAATCCATCTACAATAACTACTCCAGGTAAATTCTTAACACATCAGAATGAAAAGGTAAAAACACAGTAAAACAAGAATTAAAGAAATACAAACAAATCCCCCTTAAATTAACCCCACTAGACTTTACATTAGTTTATACATTTTAATAAATATATAATGATGTAAACAACCATCTTTGTCTTGCACCCATATAACCTCTATCACAGGAAAGAGTACTTCATCCAGCAAATTGTAAACAGCAACAAACACAACAATTAGGCAGGTGCCCAAGGCACACAATAAATTTAGGGATTACAGCACAATTTTGGTCTCAAGATTGCTAGAATCCAGTAAATAGGATGCCCCCCCCCCTTTTACACTAAGTAGAATTTGCAAGAAGAATTTATTAAACATGCAAAGAAAGACCTAAGTTTCTCCTCATATATAAATTTAAATGCATAAATACATAAATAGGTGTGGACTACTCTGGTCTAATTTGAATGGGGGTGGGTGGGAGTAGATTAATGGTGAAATAATTCTCAAATGTGGACAATCCCAAAGAAAAAGGACATCGATTTTTTAATGGAGTGCTGCTTTTATAAAACGTGTCTCCTTTTTACAGAATTTCCAACCAAGTAAGATTCTTTGGGAACACTAAACCAAATTAGAATTTTGCAACCTAAAGCCTTCTCTTGCTTCAAAAGAATGATGCAAATTATATGATGTTCTTAACTAATGTGTTAATAGAATTCTATAAATCATACTCCAGATGAGTATCTTGAAGCCCATCTATATTAACACCCTAGTGGCCCAAATACAGAAATATAAGGATCGTGCACCAAGCTATAACAAGGAACTGTATCTCACTGCAACTTCAGTGGTACTCAGCCAGCAGCTGTGATTCTATGTCACAGAGAGAACCGGCTGCAAAGCTAGGGGGATCAGCAATTTGCTGCATGACATAACACACTGTTATAAACGAAGATTTGGTTGTGATAAAAATCAATATTTCAGATCCAAGTACATTGGTATCTTACAACCAAGAAAGACCCATGTCTACGTGTGCACCCTGCTCCAAGAAAACTCTGTATCTTGTTAGGAGCAGAAGACCAAGATCACATTGTGCAGTACACCATCCCATCCCATTTGACTTTCTCAGAATCAAGATTTGTCCTTTCCTTTCCTAGCTCCTTTCTTCACAATATTTAGGCAACTCTGGCTCCAACTCTGTGTACATCTACTTCGACAAAAACACTAGTAAGCAAAGTGTCTTCCCTCTGAATAGACATGCACAAGATAAGCTGTCAGAATCTTTTATCTCCAGTGCTTTGAGAAACTAGGTTTCTTTAACTTGCACACTTGCCCATTCTCAACCTCAACCATTTCCCTCATGATACATAATGTTTTGGTACACGTTATCAGGAAGAAAGAGGTTGGATGGGCATTTAGCTATTTATAAAAAAACATTTATACACCACTAATTCATTAAAAATATTATCTATACAGCCATTCAGTAAAAATCATATAAAAATTTAAAATCCGAAATCAGATAACTACTGTGGGAAGATATATTCATAATTGCCTGCATTAGCATGATCGAATAGAAAACTTTTCAACAGGCATTTAAAAGGTGAAACAGAAGTTTCTGCTGAATCTCTATCAGCAGAGTGTTCCAAAGTAACACAACCTCAAGGTTACTAACACATGGGCTACAATGATCAGGGTATCCCTGTCCAAGAATAGCTATAGCTGGCAAACCAGACAAAGCTGGTAAGAGGCACTTGTAGCCACAGAGGACACTTGGGTCTCTAGTGGCAAATGTAGCAAGGAGTACCCCCAAACTACAGACTTGTTCCTTCAGAAGGTGTGCAACGCCATCCAGAACAGGCAATCTACCTATCTCCTAGAAACAGGAATCCACCTGAAGCAGCTCAATTCCCCCAGGATTCATGTAGTTTATTGACCTTCATCCAGACCATCGCTGTGCTCAGACACCAATCCAGAACTTTCACAGCCTCTCCTGATTCACCCCTGGTCAAGAGTAAGCAGCCTTCAGACCATATGGAACAACTCTGCTGGACAGCTCCTCAAGCACTGAGCTCACCATCATGTGGTAAGACCAATTATGAGCCCAGACACATGACTGGTCTGCTTCTGAGCACGATTTATGCCACTTACACTCTAGCCCATGCCTGGTCCATGGTTGGCATGGAGGCCATGAACTATTGAGTAGAACCTTAGACATTTTCAGAATGAATGTTGAAGTCACCCAAAACCACAGTTATGTGCTCCTCCAACATCACACCCGAGACAACCTCAGCTAGTTTACTCAGGGATGAGAAGCAGGGTGGGTTGTGCACCAACAGCATCCCTAACCTGTCTCTTTGGCTCAACACCAGATGCAGGCCCTACAGCCCTGCTCAAAGAGAGATGGGTTTCCTGGGGATGGGAAGTGAACTCCTATGGACTACATTCACACTTTCCTCCACCACTCCCGTCTGGGCTGATGTCATATGGAGTACCAGGGTAGGCAGAGCTGAGTCAGATCTGGTCCACCCAGCTCCCCCACCCAGGTCTTGGTGATACAGATCAGATCTGCATGCTCATCAACAATCACATCATGCATCAGCATGGTTTTATTACAGACTGAACTGGCAATTAGCAATAGAACCACCAGACAGTTGGGAACAGTGGCAGAGCATCCATTAGTACCACGCATAGGAGCGAGCTCAATGGGAAGAAGTATCAGGCGGAAGCACCTATCACCACCCCTCCATCCCTATTAAACAAGGAAATTGCTCAAAACATTAACAATGTAATCCTAACCATGTTAACTCAGAAGTCTTACTGAATTCAATAGGGCTTTCTCCCAGTAAGTGGCATTAAGATTATAGACTAAATTACTAATCAAGTAGCGACAAGGTAGAGCAGACAATTTTGTTCGTTCGTTTGTTCTTCCCCCCTCCTTTTATTTACTCCTATAGTGCAATCCTATAAATGAAGTACTCCAGATGTTTTGGACCACAAATCCGGACTGGGCCGATGGGATTTGCAGCCCAAGACATTTGGAGAGTACCAGGATGGCAAAAACTGGTCTATTCAAAGTTGAGCCCCACTGAATTCAGCTAATTGAGCACAGGGTTACAGACTGTCTTTTTATGTAAATATATAAACCAAATATTTACACACTACAAACACACATTGTGTTTTATATACCTTTTTGCTGCTGAATAACTTGTAAATATTTTATATGATTCATGCTCTGGTTATTAGTCACCAGTAATTTTTTATTAACATATTTTAAACTTTCAAAAACATTTCAAGGCTTATATTATGCAATTACATTGATTTTAAATACTTCCATTTTTTCTTGTTATGCTTGTGGGTGCTTTGTTCAAATTGAGTTAGTGGGTACTTTTAGATTAAGTATCCTGAAATATAATTTGTTATCTTGAGGCGCCTCTGAAGAAGGCGTCTTGCTAAAACATGTTGCACTAAATGCTTTCCATTTCTATTATCATGTCAAGGCTTTGCCAAATTTTGGTCAGAAAGACTTAACATATTTACTGTGACATTAGCTTTCATGGAGTAAAAATGCATTTGTCGGGCTACTTGATGCATGTGACCCATGGAAGCTTATGCCACAACAGACTTACACTCTAGGCAAGCAAAGAAGTATAACTAGAGTAACCAGGAAACATATTAGCAACATTCAAAACCTAAGTCCCCTCCTAGGTGAATTACATTTTCAATAACATTCTGGGGCTGGGGCTCTGCAAGTAGAGACCAGCATCCAACGAATATATGGAAGATAGAAGAGAAGTTTATATTTGCCTAAATTTGTATACAAAATGCCTGCATGCAACCCCAAGGGGTTTTGCTTCCCTCACTCCCTGCAGGTGTTTGGCTCCTTCCTTGTTCTCTTAAAAGTACTAAGAGAGATGTTTCTTAATATGTATCACATTCCTGTCTCTTGTAGTGATTGTGAATTCTTAGCCCTACCCAATTAGGAACCATTAAAAAAAACAACCTGGTACCTGTCTTTCATCTTTGGAGAACCCAACACCTGCAAGGTGAGGAGGGTGGGAGAAGAAAAAGCAAGCACCCTCTTTACTTCTTCCCGCAGTCTCTTCTTCCTTCATATCTTTGTAAAGGAGCTGCAAAGGGAAGCTACCTCCTCTATGTTCTGCACCTTGCATCCAGTAAATTTCAAGTTGTGTGGCTGATGGGACCCCTCTGGGAGGGCTTGTCCATTGTGGCTTTACTGTGAGTACTGTGGCTTTCCTTTAAAAAAAAAAAAAAAAAGGGCGATCCAAATTCTAATAACCTGCATTTGGCAAATCAATAGGTATTATATACCTATAACTCCTCACATGAACCAAATTGGATTTAAAAGGTCAGAAATCTAAAATGATAAACTGATATATTCTTCATGTAGCAAAAAGTTATTTAAGATTCATTATTAGGGTGACTATAGTAGGAGCTATGCATATCTGTATCATCACATATTTATTTACTGTATGTTTACAAAAAATACAAGAACACCACATTTAGCATTGGGAACAGAATATCATCATCATCATCATCATCATCCTTCCTCCCAAATGAGCCATAGGCAGCAGGGAACAAGGCAATAAAAAAAAATCCAAAATTTTGAAAAATGTTTCAGACAAGCCACAACTAAAAATTCCAAAGTTGCTAGAAGCAATGTCTTTTGACAATGCTTGGGTAAACAGGAACGTTTTAACCTTTTGCCTCAATGCTAATAGTAAGGGGGACAGATGCAGTTCACCAGAGAGGAGTGGACTCCATAAGCTGGGCACTGCTGTGAAGAAGCCCCCATCACAGGGCAGCACCAGCTGGGCTGCACCAAGCAAAGAATCTCAACATTCATCCTAAAACCAAACAGGTTTCTGTGAAAATGCACCTTAAAAAGACAATGCTGACAACAGACACATAGTGAACTTTTCCAAAAGCCAAGTAGGATTTCCAATAGTAATAGGCAGCTTTTGAACAACATGTCAGGCAGCTGTAGTTATAGAGTTAGCTAGTCTTTTATATTATGTTACAGACGTATCTCGGGTTACGAACGTTGCAGGTTATGCGTTTTCGGGTTGTGGACCGTGCCTAACCTGGAAGTGCCAGAATGGGTTACTTCCGGGTTTCAGCGCTCGCGCATGCACAGAAACACAAAATAACATCACAAGCATGCGCAGAAGCGGTGCTTCAGGCTACGAATGCTGCGGGCTGCAAACGTGCCTCCCGCATGGATCACGTTTGCAACCGAAGGTATGACTGTATATACATTTAAGTTTATTTTTATGCTACCTTTCAGCCGGAGGAGGCCCCCCCAAAGTGGCTCAGAAAGGATAGTATAAACAAAACACAACTTTCAAAACTTTAAAACAAAATTTTAACACTTCAAATATTATTTTATGTTATTTCATTTTTAATATTTGTATTCCACCCTTCAGCCATAGATCTCAGGGCAGTTCACAGCATAAAAATACAATAGAAAAACACAAAATACATAATAAAAACAAGAACAAACCAAACCAATAACACCACCACCCACAGGAAAACCAATGAAAGCAGTAAGAATTGAATTTGTTTTCTCTTCCCCACCCACCCTGATTTGCGCAAGCAAGTCCACAGCTGACTTGCATCCTTTTTATCTATGTGATTTACTTACTGTAACAAATAGATTCTTGTTTATTGTTTTTCATGCTATTTTACTGAGATTTCTATTTTCATGCATGTTGTTAGGAACCTTGAAATTTCCATTATGGGATGTAAAATTTTTCTTCCTCCACAAAATGTTTTTACACACACACACACACACACACGGATTTTCATTATGAAAGAATCATTGGCAGATTATTCACTGAAAAACTGCATTACTTGAGAAATACAAAGATTCCTTCTTTCATCTCACTGAAATAATTTTTTTGTTTGTATCATTATACTGCGTGTTTAACACTTTTTAACGTCTGTAGACTTAAGTAACATAACTCATTGGAAACACTGTTGTTTTTTAATCCTCCATTTTAAAAAGCTACTCAATGAGAGTTCTGAAATGAAGTTGTGTAAATATTCAATGACTGAGACAGAGGAGTCATCAGGGTATGAGAAGGAGGAGCTGAAGGGGGCAAGGTTCTGTGCCAATAACTTAATCATAACCACGTGAGTAATTCAGGTTTGGGGATGGTTAACCCCCCCCCCCTTTTAAAGGGTATGAATCAAGTTAAGTTTGTTTTGCTGTGGGTGAAGGAAAGGAGAATATAATACTATGAATCAGAAAGATGATCAAATATGTGGCAAAGACAGCTCAATTATAGTTGCTGCCTTTCGTCTCAAACTGCCTATCCTAAGAAGTCAGAATTTTGCTTATCAACAGAAATGATAGTTTTCAGTTTCCAAGATTCCCTATAACAGGAATGGACAGAAGGTAGAATATACTGGTCTCTGGTTGATTTGTAGCAGATTGACAAGGTTCTCTAGCTTCCAGCTGTTCAACCAAAACAACAACAAAATGACTTTTCCCACCTAAATCAGACTGCTGAAATGAATTGACTTTTCAGGAATTGACTTTTGTGTGAAGAACTGTGAGCTAAGTTTAGGCCCCCCTACTGAAAACAGAACATGCTCAGAGGCACTCTTGTTTTTTAATTCTAACTGTATACCTTTTGCACCTGACTCTCATTGGTAGATCTATCAAGACTGAAGTTTTCCCACTCCTTTTATATTCTCCTCCTCTTATTGAATGTTATCACTAATGCATTTTAGCCTCCAGAATATCTTACTGTACTGGGATGCCCTTCTGCCTGGTCGCTGTGGTAATGAAGAGTAAATTATAGGGCTGAATGTCATTCTGCCTACAGCAGTTTGAAATTTGTCCAGCTCTGAAATGGATTTTAAAGTCAAACTACGGCAAGTACAGATTTGGCAATGCTTAGAGGAATAAAATTATCATTCTATCAATGATCTTTTAAAATGACGTACACAAAAAATAAAACGTTCAGTTTGACTTTGACTTGTTTTCCCCCCTCTCTAGTTGATTCTTGGGACTTTTGCGGTTTGTTTTAAAACAGCCTTTAATAGTCTGAAAGGATAACAACTTGTTTTTCATTTGTAATGCAATTAAAATTGTATGCTTCAAAAGGAGAAATAATTATTTCTTTAGTAGCAGTGGGGAACTCATTCTCATAAAACTCACCGGAACTGAAAGACCTGCGAAAGCACAAGGTCACCTCACATCTGTACCTCACAGACAAACTTCCAGAATCCAAATCACAGTAAATTACACTGAATAGAACCAATACAACAAATAATGCAGCAATCTTGCCAAAACATACTTGGCACAATCCAACCCAAGTTCAGTATATTGATGTCTCCTTGATTTTACTGGGATGGCTGAGCACATGCTTAAAATCTCTCCCACTGGGGTGAAAAAGTCCTGAAATACCAGTTGGAATGTGCTCAGACCAAATGAGACACTGCAATAGCAAACAGAGAGAGAGAGAGAGAGAGAGAGAAGAAATGGCAGCAATGCCCAAATCCATCCCACCCCCAAATGCGAAGCTCCACTTGGGCTGGTCCTAATCTGTCAATCTAACTGACCTCAGAGGTTTGTTATGAGGGCGAAACCATATGAGGAAGGGCAGGATAAAAACACACATGCGATAAAACAGAAATTTAGACACCAGTAGGGACGCGGGTGGCGCTGTGAGTTAAAGCCTCAGTGCCTAGGGCTTGCCGATCGAAAGGTCGGCGGTTCGAATCCCCGCGGCGAGGTGCGCTCCCGCTGTTCGGTCCCAGCGCCTGCCAACCTAGCAGTTCGAAAGCACCCCTGGGTGCAAGTAGATAAATAGGGACCGCTTACTAGCGGGAAGGTAAACGGCGTTTCCGTGTGCGGCTCTGGCTTGCCAGAGCAGCGATGTCACACTGGCCATGTGACCCGGAAGTGTCTTCGGACAGCGCTGGCCCACAGCCTCTTGAGTGAGATGGGCGCACAACCCTAGAGTCTGTCAAGACTGGACCGTACAGGCAGGGGTACCTTTACCTTTTTAATGAACCACATGGTACTCTGCAAGCATCAAAAACAAACCCAAAGAGTTCACACAGAAGCAGATAAACACAGGAACAGCTGAGGCTGCCTTATATGGAGTAAGATCTAGCTCAGTACTGTCTACACGGACTGGCAGAAACTCTCCAGGATTTCAGACAAGCTTTTCCCCTGCCCAATTTGAGATGCCAGGGATTTGCAGGTGAAGTAGATACTTTACCACCGACCTTACAGACTGGCAGTGCTATGCCAGCAACAGCCACCATCACTGGATGTAGAATTGCAGCGCAGGGGCATCTCTTAGCACTATAAACTACTTATTCACAATGTGTGCTAAGTCCCCCCCCCCCCAACATAGAATAAATTATTAGGTACCTAACTAAGAACTGGCAGACACACTTTTCATAATGGAATTGTACCTGGTAGACAGGTCATGGACATAGTGGTGCCATGGTGTCTGTGATGGCTTGCTTTCCCCCCGCCCTCCCCACCTAGCTCTCCTTGATAGAGAGAAAGAGACAGAGAGGCCAAAAAAAAAAAGGCAGCCAGCAATCCTTTCTGTATTTACTTAGGTGGGTGAATGAAGTAGGGTTTAATGAACTCAAATTCTGTCCTCCACCCCCAACCCATCCACTCTCCCCTGCCCCCCACCCCACCTCCAGCTAGAAAGAGAAGGAGAGCGAATGCAATCAGACAGCCTTTCAGTATCCCAGTGAGGGACAATATATAGGATTTTCCAGATTCATCTCTCTTGAGGTGGGGGAGAAGGAACAGAGTGAGTATATGACTTCTTACATTGAGTGGTCTTTTGCAAACGTAAGTTAAGGAAGGGTAGAGAATATGTTTTCACCCTTCAAAAACATGTTTATAGGTGGAGAGCCTAATCCAGTTAGTGATGGATGAAAGAAAGAAAGAAACAAAGAAAGAAAGAGAACTCTTTTCCTTGCCTGTCTTCCCGTCTCTAGTAATATGGGCGAGTTCAATACTCACATGACTTTTTCTGCATGCTGATGTGATGCACTTTATATTCTTGAGTGGTTACAGAGGGCATTTACTTACAGAAAGGCATACACCTCACACAACAGCTCTACTTAAAAGTAATGCCCTCAGTTTATAAAACAAGTCAACACAGAAACAGAAAACCCTTATTTTTGTTTATGCCACCCAGTCTGAATCTGTGGCTTTGCATGGAGGCATTGGGCAAAAGTCAGACCACAAGTATGCAGTACCACTGTGAGTAGAGAGGAAAAAAAGATAATGTTTGTATTCTGTTTATGTAGTGTGCTAACCATCACAAAGCTTTTAGCAAGGATATCAAAACTAAAACTAAAAAAAAGTCTATATTTCTTGAACTAGTTAATCAGTTATCACTTTAAAAGAATATCTCTTAGAAAAATAAACACAGTTTACAGCTGTTAATCCTATGTACATGTGTGTGTGTGTGCTTCATTCAAGGAAAGCTCTGTGGGACACACATGAACACCACAAGCCCTATTTGGGTGTTCAGTTCCTCGATGTGATTAAAATCATATGAGGGAGAGCAGCAACCTTGGCTAGCCCTGCCACCTCTGCAGTGCCCCTGTCCCATCTCTGCTGCTTCTGACATCTTAACAGGGCTCATGCCTGCAATAGGGTACTTGTGAAAGCTTCTCACTCAACATAAAGCTATACGTAATCAGGGATCTGAATCATCTGTGCAGCCTCTATAAGCGGGTTCTAAAAAGAATTGTACAGAACTGTCTTGTACAGCAATGAGACGATTCTTTTTCAAAGAAGTGAAAATATTCAGACGACAGTATTGATGACAGTGCTCTAGATGCCACTAGATGAAACTGAAGGACTGCCAACTTTCTATTGTACTGCAGGAACTTATTTTCCTTGCATATTTTGGAGAGCAACTCAGACTTAAACTATATGTGGCATGCAGTCATGTGTATCTTTCTGTTTATGGGGAAAAACCATGACTCAGTGGTAGAGCATGTACTCTGCATTCAAAAAGGGCCCAGATTCAATCCTTCCAGGGAGGACTAGGAAGGACCCCTTTCTGAAACCCTGGAGAGGTGCTGACAGTGACAACACTGAGCAGAGCTGATGGACTCATGGTCTGGCTTGGTCTACACCAGTAATTGGTGGTTCTCCTGACACCCTTTAAAACTGAAGTCACACGCTACCTCTTACGCTTTTCCACCTGTATGAAAATAGGACATATTTTCATCTACAATGAAAAAACAGCAGCTGGGGGAGGCAATTTTGAGGAGGAAGACTGATGAAGTTACTCTACCATTCCCCTCTATCCCTCTTCTTAAGCACTTTGTATTCTGCCTTTGTTTGTTTGTTTTTTAATGGACACAGGATAAAGATTTACATAACTGTGGTCATGTCTAGTTTGGGCCCCCACATTGAACTATGACAGACACATGTTTCATTACACTACATCAGGCTGATGGGCTAGCATTTCCATGTATTTTGTGCAGCAGATATACCTAAGATCACCACCTTTTCCCCAAGCAGGGCCTGACAACAGAAATCAGGTGATGCTTTTTTATGGCATGACGATAATATTACAAAGAAGTCTTCACCTGCTCAATTTCTGCTTTTAAATGTTATTGAAAGGTGCGGGAACTGATCCCAGCACTGCCGCACAGTGAGTCATGGGGCAATATTCACTTCCTCTGCCCTTCTTTCCTCAGAGGATGCTCTGCACAGGTAAGTTACCTTGCCTCCAGTTGCCAGTGATGTTGCTCAGACGCAGGGAAGCGCACCACATGATGGTGTCATAATGCAACTGGGGATGGATGGGAAAGTTATCATTTCATGCAATGCTGAAGTAGCAGATGGGCCATAGAGAAAGAGAAAGAAGATGGCACTGCAAGAGTTACTGAGGCTAAAAAGACTACTGTCTGAGATGCCAGTTACAGGAATTTAAGTGCACTGTACACTGCTGCCTTATGCTACACGAGTATGCTCACACCGTTTAATAGTACATTTATTTTACATGCGAGAAAAACAGAAATGTTGTAGAATCAAATCAAATATCTTTAATACGGTCAATGACCAGCAAGCAATTTATAAAATAAAATAAAATATGGCAATATAAGTACTACTGTACTACAGATAACAGTGGAGATATGGCCAGATCAAAAGAATTGGAACTTATGTTTATGAAATGTTGTAGAATGTGTGTAACATGGCACTAAACTTTCATTTGGTATCTAAAACATTCACAAAAACAATATATCGGCATGTCGAATGTGCAGATTTTCTGTAACCAATAGTAACAAATAGTAACAGTGTGAATTATGACATACTTTCATTTCTTTCAGACTTGAAAAAGAATCCCACCTGGCTTAGAATTTTAACATTTGTTATAATCAAGAATATGAGATTGTATCATTCAGGACTCAAGAAAAAATAATGTATGCAACAACAAAATCACACAGGTATTTAAGTCCTGTGACAACTGTTACATTGCAGAGAAATGCAAAAATAGAAGGAAAGGTTAGAGAATATAACAGCTTTCCTGCCTTTCCCACACAACAGTCTTCATGTATATACTTACATTAAATTCAGATACCAGATCCACACTAGGCTCTCCTCTAACCATTATTTAGATTAGCGTCTAAACCATGATCTGAAGCTTACAAATTTAAAAGAGTCAAGCTAATGCATACTTTGAACAAAGATGAAAGAGCATGACTTTATCTACTACTGCATATTCCTGGATAGTTATGATCAGTTAATATGTGAGGGGAGAGGCATTCACATGGTCTGATTAGTACCTAGGTCATCAACATTTGCCATCCGTTTCCTCCTCCTTTCCTGAACCTTTTAGATATTTCTTTCTAACACAAGAATGCCTAAATTTGGGTTCCATTACTTCCAAGTTAGTATGAATAGAATATTCAACTGCTTGAATTTTTAACAAGAACTTTGACATATAAATTTAGAGCCCCAAACCCCCCACAAAAACCCACAACTCATTGTCTGATAACCATATAGCTTAAGGGAAATTATTTTCCTATGAAGCTCAAAAGTGAGATCTAATATCCTAATATTGAGTGGCAAGCTGATAAGAAATACTGGATGTGACTGAGCAGTGCCAAATGTAAAAGAGTGAACAATTATGGTAGGGCATATTCTAAGAATAGGGACGATATAATTGTAAGGAACTTGGAAAGAAGTGTATGAGAAAGACTTAATTGTATAAATTGTGTTAAAAGGAATGTTGGGACACCCATAGACCTGAAAAGGTTCATACAACACAGAAAAGTTTAGAGAGTTGGCAAAGATCCGTCTACAAACTGAAACATATAAGAAAATCAAACTCTTGACAGTCTTATTATGCCTTTAAATGGAGAAATGTTATGTGCTTAGGAGGGGGAGAAGCACTAGTACAGACAAGCTGTTCACTATTTTAGAGCCAAAAATTTGGGAATTATATATGACACAGATTACCCATTCAAAACTACACCAGACTTAAGAGTTACAACAACAAAATACATTTTGAAAAGCCTTTTTTAAAGAGATAAATTAATGTCATACCACCCAAAGGGGGGGGGGGGAATGCATTTGAAATACTGGTTTGCAAAAAGTATTCATGTGCAAATATGAAGAGCTTGGAGCAAAATGGATGATTGCTTTTGTATTTCTGGAGACGACACCTAAAACACACAACACCAATCATTTATTTCTGTGTTGTGTGCATGCACATGTGTGTACTGTTGCAAAGTCTGGCTTGCTATAGGTTTAAACTTACTACAATCACTCTAAAACTCTCTGCAAGCTAATTTATAACCTGCCATCTTCACAACTACTGTGTGAGGAATGCTTTTTCTAACTGGTATTTAATACTGGGGCTTTAAATATAACCTCAAACCCTCTATACTAGAGCAGGGGAAGGGAGGGGTGGGAAACAGAAGCTAACCGGCCCTAATAAAATGCAGCCTGTTTCTTTAAGGAAAAGTGTCACAGGAAAAGCACAAGAAATGCTACAATCTCCACCCACTGTCGTATAAGAACGGCTGCCTACACACACCACACACCCTGCATCCTGAAACCCACCCTCCTTTATAAACCCAGTGCATTAGGTGATGGAAATTCAGGATATGCAACCGCAGTACCTCCTAAGTCATCTCTAGAAAGGCTAACACACGGCATTTTTGTGACCTCTGCCCACTTGATCATGCTTCCCTCTTATATCCTGTGAGTGGGCTGTCTAATTGAGTCAGTGCTTCCCACAGCTCTTGCAGACTGCAGCAGCCGCCCTTCTCCTGGAAATAACAAGCCCTGGTCTTTTAAACATTCCATTCTTCTCTAACACCAACAATGTTTCCTGCTCCCCTTCCCTTCCAAACACCGGGTCTTTCAATACCACGCTCCCAACTCCTGACACCTTTCTTTAGCTATTTAGTGCTTTTAAAACTGTATGCCTGGGGTCTCGAGTAGTTCTTTACACCTTCTCACTTCTGAACTGCAGCTATAGAAAACATATTTTACTTATACCCCTGAAGTTCTCTGTTAAAGAATTAATACACTTATCAGTAATAATGATTACCGTATTTTTTGCTCTATAAGACTCACTAAAAAGTAAGGGGAAATGTGTGTGTGTCTTATGGAGCGAATGCAGGCTGTGCAGCTATCACAGAAGCCAGAACAGCAAGAGGGATTGCTGCTTTGACTGCGCAGCAATCCCTCTTTGCTGTTCTGGCTTCTGAGATTCAGAATATTTTTTTTCTTGTTTTCCTCCTCCAAAAACTGGTCTGGTGCGTCTTATAGAGCGAAAAATACGGTAGGTAAGTGTGCAATGGTGGCTGATTAGACTACTGTTAGTCCCTTGCTATATTTATCATTACCCCCCTTGCTTCTTCTTTCCCTCATTTTCAACCCCCATGTTATTGTATTATTCCTTGTGTTGTTTACATTGTATGTAAAACAATAAAAATAATGGTTTTGTAACATTTATACAGAGAGAAAAAAATCAGCAAGGCTTTCACTGCACTACTGTTTTCAGACTAATACCAGCAGTGTTTCATGGCATCAAATGACTATTGGGATATTCCCAAAGGAGTACCAATAAGAAAGAAAACAAATGACACTTCAGCAGGAGGTAACAGCTAGTTTCTCATATGTTAATGGCAGACACAATACAGGTAAAGCACATTCAACGCAAATGAGCACCTCAAAGAATCCTTGGAACTGCACTTTCCCCCTCACAGGGCTATATATCCCAGCACTCTCAACAAACAACACTTCCCAAGATTCTTTGGGGGAGTTAATGTGCTTTAAATATGTATTTAATGTGCTTCAAATGTATTGTGTGGATCTGCCCGCATTCATGCTGGTAAACAGCTACCCATTTCGCAAAGGTTTCAAGTTATAGGTTTTTGTTTTCAAGTTTTCCCATTTGTAAGAGAGATCAGGGATATGAGTACGAATCAGTAAACAAAGCCACCAATATGTCATGTGGCAAAGTCCATTTGATCTATTATGGTTTACCAGTTCTACAATGTAGACGACACACCACTATATTATAATTACAGTATTAAAATTACAGTGCCTAAAACAGCCTGGGCAACAACTCCAACTACAATGAAAAATGAAACTCAGAAGTAAAGTTTTCCCTCCTTCATATTTATATTCCCTCTTCATATTTATATTCCATCCAACAACTTGTATTACTCTGTAAACTCAGTGGCTTATCATTCTCTTGTGTTGATGTACCAGGCAGTGAGATATCTATCTATCTATCTATCTATCTATCTATCTATCCATCTGTTAGAATGAAAACTTCTTACCCTGATAACTACAAAAAGCCAAGCTGACTATAAGATGTCAATAGCATTTCTGTGTGGTCTTCAAGTGCTGAATGAGATGCTTACCCCTTAAGTTAACACAGTGAGGCGAAGCATTGTGGCATCTCTTTTGAAGAATAGGAACTGAGGCTGAAAGCTAGCAACACACCCAAGGCCAATCAGGTTCAAATTTCAGTTCTGCTATAAACTCACCAACCCCAGCATTCTGTCTTCCTAGAGTCTATTAAAATTCACTTTGAGCAGGTCGGCATAGGCAGCAGAATGTGGTAGTGAAGTCCTTAGTACATTGAATCACTTCAGATTCCCACTATAGGTTGGGAAAGCACATTATTGAAAGCTTTGTTCAAATAAAATACTTCATGGAGGTAGAAAACTAGCTCAGCAGGGAACACACTGGGCAGGAACCTGTGTCTCTCTGATGTACTAGGCTTTTTGTTTTTGTTTGAAAGGAATGTTTATCCTTGGGATCATATTTAAAAAGTAATATATTACCTATAAGTCTGAAGCAGTATGGTCCATGCTTAAAAACACAGGATTCTACCACCTAATTTAGTTGCTTGAGTAGACCAGGCATCTGTTTATAATTCAGGTAATATGACCATATATCAGGTCCGTTAAGAATTACTCCAGCTTTTACTCTAAGCACACACTATCATTTACTTATTTTTTTTATCGTAAATGCACGTTTCTTCTTTGCAATATGAATTCTTGGACATATTTGTTATTGGAGATTGAAATGGGAACAGGGGACCTGTGGCCTGTTGGACAACAACTGCTGTCATCCCTGACCATTGGCCTGGCTGGCTAGAGTTGATGGGTGTAGTGTGGTGTAGTTGTTAAGAGCGGTAGACTGGTAATCTGGTGAACCGGGTTCACACCTCTGCTCCTCCACATGCAGCTACTGGGTGACCTTGGGCCAGTCACACTTCTTTGAAGTCTCTCAGCCCCACACACCTCAATAGAGTGTTTGTTGTAGGGGAGGAAGGGAAATGAGAATGTTAGCCGCTTTGAGACTCCTTCGGGTAGCGATAAAGCGGGATATCAAATCTAAACTCTTCTTCAACATCTGGAGGGGAGAGGGTTCCCAATTCCTGGGCTAAAATATAGTCTCAGTGAAATCAATGAGACTAGATGCTTAGGCGTCAGTCAAAAATATTCCTCTTCTCCCAAGGCCTTTGGCTAGTTTCTTTGCTACGTATTTTTGTGTTTCTATATTGTGAACCGCCCTTTATTCCTCAGAGGGAGGGTGTTATAGAAATTTAATAAATAAATAAGTATCTGTGTGCTTATGCTCCCAATTGGTGCACAGAACCTGCTTTCCAGGTCATGTGGCCAGCATGACTAAACCGCTTCTGGCGCAATGAGACACTTGTGACAGAAGCCAGAGCACACTGTTACCAGCAACTCAACACATTATATATATAATCTTACATGCATCACACACACACACACACACACACACAGTATATATATGATGCATGTACGATTAGGCCTTATTGCACTTTAAGGAATGCTGTTATGTAGCACTGTTTTAAAGCATTTTAACCACTGTAACCGGTGCCAAATAGCAGACTGCTTCAGTTTGTGTTATAAATAAGGACACTATATAGAAAACCTTTCTTGTCTGGAGTAATCCAGTGGCAACAATCCAGAGGAAGGAACAGTAAATTAAGCCTCTCTCCACATTCCTATACACATACATTCAGATTATGTAACTGATGGGCAGATTGTGTGTTACAATATGATGCCTGTTGTGGCAGGAACCAGACTTTTGATTCTGAATACCTGGTTGTCACAGGCAATGATTTAATGCAAGAAAACGTCACTAGTTCACTAGCTTGTCTGAGAGTCTAGTATAATATATGGCAGGCTCTGCCCTGTGGTTTTCTTAGGGTTCTTTTGTTTGTTTGGCTTTTCTTTGGCTATTAATTGCACAAACATTTTGCATCTTAGGTAACCATATTTCCTTTCTTCATATGGAGCTTGGAATCATTCCTGAAAAGGTGGTAATAAACATCAGCTTGCAACTATTCAGGATGTTATGCATGCATACTATTCCTGTACATTCCCCGAGAGCTTTTTAAACAGAAGGAAGAAGTCTCCAACATCAGCAAGTAAAGACACACATTAGTTGTTCCCTTGGCTCATGATTTGCTACCAAAGAATGTATAAGCACTTCCCACATTAACTCCAGAAGGCACAGAAACACACAATCAAATCCTAAGGAGATCATGGAAAGATTAGCATTTCTGAGAGATGTAGAAACTTCTAAGCAATGTATGAAATTTTACTCTGCTGTAAGTGAATGCCTTAAAACATCCCATGAAGTCAGGATAGCACGAGAGCCTTACACTTATAACATCTGCATCTTAATACACATGTGTGTTCATTTGTTTTCCAAAAAGAATATGGTAAGAATCCCTGAGCTGTTCCTTTCCAACAATCTCTTTCATATTCTACCTTCCCGTTTGCATAGAACTATGTGGCACTTTTCAAGCACCACAGCAGCATTAATGGAATCTTAAATGTTTTGTTTATGCTCTTCCTCCCCATATTCTTCCCCTTTTCTACTGTTTACCCTCTTCTCACTAAAGCTGACTTAAATGCCTGTTTTAAATTCTGTCTTTTTTCACAGTTAAAAGCACACAATTCATGCTTTAAAAATGAACACTTTCACACTTTCAATTAGCATGTATAAATTATGCTATGTATGAATTATGTTATGCTTTCGGTTGAAAAAAATGTTTAAAGTGTTTTAAAAGCTTCCCATATAAACAGTAAAACGGCAAATCTTAATCAATGTTTATTAAATACCAAAACCTTACAGTACACTAAGTACACCACTAGGTGGCACTACATATAATGCAGCCACATCAAATTATCACTAAATGCATAAATTGATTTTCTTTTGTATCAAGCAACTCTTACGACATCTGTTTAAAACAGGTCATTGCATAGCAGCATGAAAGAGGCAGAACTATTCGGATTTATATAAATATACCAATGTTGAATTCACATGAGTTTATACAGGTTCTTTGGTTAACACAATTTAATTATTTAAATCAATTATTTATATCCACCTGCTTGAAGATACACTGTGCTTTCAAATAACTTGATAAGAAGGTGTCAAACTCAGGGGTTTACTCAATTTATCAACACCACAACATAGTTAACTACAGTGGTACCTCGGGTTACATACGCTTCAGGTTACAGACTTCGCTAACCCAGAAATAGCACCTTGGGTTAAGAACTTTGCTTCAGGATGAGAACAGAAATCGTGCTCTGGCGGCGCAGCGGCAGCGGGAGGCCCCATTACCTAAAGTGGTGCCTCACGTTAAGAACAGTTTCAGGTTACGAATTAAGTACTTAACCCGAGAATGAATTAAGTTCTTAACCCGAGGTACCACTGTACTGCAATCTCCTTTTAAATGACATTTGTCTAACTTTCACTCTCATGCTTGAATATTCACCACTAGTATTTAAAAAAAAAATCCCCTACCAGGCTTTGCTGGAACTGCAAAGCAGCTTAACCTAAACAGCATATATTTAATTTTACTAATCACTACACCATTACTTTCTAACCTTTGGTACAAAACTGTGAATATAAGCAATATATTTAGTGTAACTATAAATTACTCCCCAAACCTCCTTATATATTGTATCATTCTTATAGAAACAGAACCTCAGAGATTAAAGTGTGTGAACACATTTGTATAGATTCTGAAGGTAAAACATTGTTGCTGCAACAAGTTTGTTAGCCAAGTAGAAAAGGCTTAATCATCCCCTATTTTCATTGTTAGATTTCTGTCCCCCTCTCACCTATTACTAGCACAGCTCAAGTACATAAACATGAAATTTCCTGTTTATACTTGTGCTATAACTGAATGAATCCTGCAGATATCCCTGATATGCACCAACCTGCCAGGAATTTTCCCTAAAAAGGCATAAAGTGAGGTGGGGAGGGGGCAAACAGAGAGAAACTTACTGTGTTTGACAGAAGACCAATTTTTGCTCTCTTACGTAAAATCAACCACCTGAACTTTACTTGCTCCCAAACATGTGTTATGGTTTCAAAATTTATAACATTTCCCCCCAAATCCTCAAAAACTTTTTCAAAAGGCCTTAATCACTCCTTTGAGGTAGCAGAACCTCTTAATTAGGGAAGCAATCGTGGTTTACACGGATGCACACATAGACACACACATGCTTTTCATTCCCTTCCTTGGTATTTAATATAGATAAAACAAGGCACAATACATTGGGAAGCTCCAAATGAACTGTGAATCTATTTTTAAATTATACCTTTAGCATGCACTTACCCAATGTCCATCTTTGTGGGTGCTAGCCTTTGTCATTGCCACCAGCAGATGGTGACCTAAAATATAGTATGGGCAATATATTCCCAAAGGTAGCAACATGTTCTATATATTGCATATGGCGGGAGGGGGAATCAAACATGCTTCCAGTCCCAGAGCCCTATAAACAGCAGCTTGTTTCCTCTTCCTTCTCTTCAACTACAGAAGGAGATGATAACCCTGTCCCTCAAAGCTGAGCTACACTTTCCGATTTCTCTGATGAACTATTCCTTAGGCAAAACACCCAACATAATCAATGGGTCCATGGAGATAACTTGATAAATTGAACCACCACTTGAAAATGACATGTACCATACAAAATACTTGGGTATTCTAACTAGTTTGCATCTAGTTTTCCAGTGCAGAATATCCACACCTTACAATTCAACATACTTTGAAGGTTGATTATTAAAACAAGAATCATGTAGACATACCTTAGAATAGGTCAGGCTCAGATGAACGTCTAAAATACATAACCTCCAGTAGCAAAACCTGTAACCTCAAGTTGCAAATCCCTTTTTTCACTTCCTATGCCACACTAGACTACATGACAGTGGCTCCCCAAGCTTTTACTGTGGAAATCCACAAGCAGAATGTAATCTTTGTTGAGGGCCAATCCTCTGTCCTGGTCCCACCCTCTGACTCAGATGGTGTTCTTTGTCTCTAGCATCCAGTGCTGGAAGTCTGGTGATTGACTCATGAGAGGATGTTGACTTACCATTTGGGAAATCACCACCACATCATTAAAACAGCTACAACCATTTCTTGATAGAGGCAGGCAACTTACCTGAAACACACCTCACTTTCCCCTTCAAACAGCTTTCTTCCTATGAAGGGTGACTACATGGAACATGACCTTGGGAAAACGGGAAGGGGGCATGGGACCCTGCACTGATCTCTGCAACCACCATAACAATCAATTTTAACAGGCATGAAGTATCATTTGACTACAGTGTGCAGTAGAATCAGTAATCTATACCAAATGCCTCAACAGTCCTTACACAGATTAGGCTAGGAAGCCTAGTTTCTAGGCACTAAATGTGGCCCTCCAAGCCTCTACCTCTGCCCTTGTTCAGCATCCTCCTTAAGTGTGGCTGGAATGTGTATTTCCACTCTGATAATAATGATGCTTGCTTGTCTGGAGAGGATAGAGAGGGGGGATGTACAAACTAGCCTACTGTATGAAGGCAAAATTTGTCTTTGTTGCTCCATCCACTTTTTCATTTCACTCCACACACTGTCACATGACCCTTCCAAGATTGCTCAGAAGGGAATGTGGCCACTAGGATGGAAATTTAGTTTACAGACTAAAAAACAGGCAATCAGAGAATTCCTAATGTTGTCCCTTGTTTTTTAGGAACACCTTTCAAAACAGGCCAAAATACATAACACTTTTAAGAAAATAGATTAAATGCCTCTTTATGATTAGAAATTTCTTGTAGAACATCTGTGTGGAATCTTGCCTTCAGATTGTTCCTCAAAACCCATCTTCTACATTAAGCCTTTGGCGCAATCTTCTAGTACTCAACCCCTACCGAATATAAACTTAATTACACATGGCTGAACTAACTGCACATTCCCATGTGCATGTCCCTCTTTATTTCTCCCCTCCTTACACTGCCCACGGCAACCATTTTGTGCTGACACTCATGACACTTTTATCAAAATATGGGTACTGGCACCTCATTTGTTTTTGAGGCAGACTCTACAGCAAAAGCTTATTTCATTTTTTTCTACCTAAATAATAGTCCTCTGAGGTTCACAAACATAGGGCAAGCTTCATCAACTTGCACTTAGTGTCTCCACACAGTGGAGTTGCAGAAGGGTGAGGAAGAGCTCTGCTGAGTAAAATCAGGGAGTATTCCCTGAAAAATATTCAGCACTGTGCTGCAGCAAGGAAAGTCACTTTGTATGTTCATCTTTTGATGTGACAAAAGCAAAGTACAGTGGGCACCTGCATTTATTACTTTATTCTCAAACTTAAAATAAACATAGTAATAAGTGACAAGATAACCTACTTCACCACCCAACTTCTCTTTGAAAAAGGGGTAAGAAAAATTAGAATAAATAAATAGCATTGTTACAAGTTTTTAATTTTCCAGTTTGGAATATTTTCACCCTCAGCACAGGCAACTGGTCCTGAAAACACAATTGATAAAAGCATCTTGCTAAAATGAGTCACAGCTCTGGCTTGGGATTTTTTTTTTAAGGTGTCCTATTTCTTTGACTCATACTTTCATTCCTGGGAATTCCCCTTCAAACATTAATTTTTGAAACAGTTGCAGCACGACAAATAATTTTATGACAAACGAAAGAAGCATTCAACACCACCCATGAAAACCTCAAACCTATATTTATAAACAGAACTCTTCCAATAAATCATTTACAAACACGACAGACAAAAACAGATTTAGAAAAATACAAGGTGTTTTCTAGTCTACCAAAACAAGGTACAAGTGGAACATGCAACAGTGTTTGAAGAAGATGCTTCATACAGTTGTCACATGGCACCGACTACAGATTAATAATAATAATAATAATAATAATAATAATAATAATTCCTAAATCACTGATGAAAGTCTTTTATGCAACATACTGTAAAGGAAGGCAATTTCACTTACCTGTGATCTAAGGTATTTTCCTCCCATGAGCTGGATGATATCAGTTGATCACCTGACTGTAGTTTGAGGGAAGGAAGTCAGCTGACCATCTTTTCAGGCTGTCTTAAGCTTTAATACTTCATAGTACTTTGTCATGTGAGTCAGGACAGAACCAGCTGTCACTGCTTGGGAGGGGGGGAAGGGGGGGAAATGGGCCCCTCTGTTCCCACCCTCTTCCTCCTCCTTCTCTCTTTCTCCTACCCCGCCCCCATCCTCATTCCCTGATCCATTCTTCCAACTTTTCACTCGTTCACAGCTTGCATGGCTGGGGTCTCTCTCTCTTTCTCAGCCGAATTCCACAACATACAAGCATTTCTCTGCATCTTCAGGTTTCTACACACACACACACACACACACACACACACCAGCACCACTGCCACCAGGAAATCAGAGAAAAGGCGAAAAGGCACCACATTCCACAACTCTCAGTCAGCCCTGGCAAGCTATGAGGCATTTTCAGTCACACAGTACAAAATGCATTAGTCAGAGCTGAAAGACCACACACTTTGTACCACTACCATGCGCTCAGAGAGTGGTCTGAGCTAAGCTATTGGGGGGGGGAGAGGGGGGAGCAGCTTCCTGTGCCCTTGTCATTTTACCTACATTTCCCTGTTTAGGAAAAAGACATTCAGCAGAAAAAGGCAACAGCTGGAGTCCACTGTAAACGCATCTGCTTAATGTTGAGACGTCTCAGCCGCCCTATTCAGATGTCACGTCCTTTACGTAAACACCCCCCCCCCCAACAAGCAGAATGTATTGTTCCGAAGACTGCAAGACATTATCTAAATCAGAACTCCTATCTCCCCGATGTTTCGTACTTTAGGAAGACGAGGAAACAAAAGTGGAAGTAATGCTACGTGGTTCAGATTTTCCAAAACCGCATATATTTTCAGTACTATTCTTTGCCTTGTTAACTTGTATCCATAACACTATATATATATATATATGCGCACATCTAAAAACATTTATGACGTTTTCTGGGATTTCTGAGACAAGTTCTCTCCCCACCCCTTCAGAAACTCTGACCAGAAGAGAGACTTCAGTATAAAGCAGAAAAATGAAAAGAAAATGCAACATTCCTGATCCAAATGATCTAATCGTTCATCCATCTGCTCTCTGCTTTGCCCCCCTCCTCTTGCTTCCCCTTATCTGTTGCCTGAAGGCAAGTTAGCGCTATGCATACCAGTTCAGAAGGAAATCAAATGCCACTTTGAAAATCACACTCTTGGGGAGAAAACCAAGCACATGCAGTTGTCTGTTAGAGAAATACTTGCACACAGCCCAGACTTGGCATCCCCGTTCTGCACGGGGACTGTCCCTAGTGGACTCAGTTACTGTCACTGGCTTTTTAAAAATGAGGAGGAGGAGGCGGAAAGTTCCATTTGCACTAGGATTTTTCTTTTCTTTTCTTAAGAAAGCACAGGTTTTTAGGACCGAAAACCTGATACCAAGCATAAGAAAGAAACTTTTTTTCTCATTTCTGCATGCTTACAACAGGTAAGGTTTCTGCAAGCAAATTTTTTAAAAATGAAAAAAGCAAATGAGATATGAATATAAATATTTTCCACATTTCTATATCACATAGTTTCATACACCAGTGCCTTGATAATGTAAGCACTCACAACTGGCAAAAGACAGAAACTGGTTTTCTTAAATGTACCCCAGAGAAGTAAAGCGATGACAGGGTGAAATCCTGTACACGTCTACTTTGAAGTAAGACCTACTAAGTTCAATGGGATTTAGTGCCAGGTAAATGGATATAGGATTGCAGTCTAGAGCTACTCATTTGGCTGATCATAGCAATAACTCTTTGTTTTGCTAATTTATTTTCCTAACAAAGAATCAAGGACAGGGGGTTAGAATAGTGTGATTCTCCAGCAATCAGGAAAAACTAGCATCTTTATTTACTTCCAAAACCAGTAGTAGCTGCTGCTATGTAGCTTTTTAGCAAAGGAAAGCTATTGCAGAAGCAGCTCTGGTACTGAATAATGTCAGCATTATAATAAAAGCAGCCTGATGAATAATTCATGGAGCAAGGAAGTACCCTAGCATTAAATGGCAATAGATAAAACGGATCTTTCACTCCCCAATTCCGCTAAATATTTAAGTGGAACACTGAAGTCATGCAGACTGAGTACGATGGGAAAACATTTTGGATCATTTTGTATGATACTAGCATTCCTTGAGCAATATTTGAAAGAATGGGAAGTAAAAGTAGAAGACAGGAACTGCAGTTGCCATGGCCAAGGCTCCATACATGGAATCCCTAACCAGTACAATGCTTTGCTCATCTAAACTTTGCAACTGAAATAGGAGGAATGCCACAATATTAAAACAGCTATTATGCTACATAATAGATATACAGACATAGGACTCATCCTGTGACAGACTCAGATGCCAACTGTGTTCCATTTCTACTCCGGAAGCACCATTATAGGAGCTAAAAAATATCATTCACAACATCAGGGATCAACTCATTCATCTCTTCACCTTTCAATGTTATAAATGCCTACAGTTATCTTCCCAGATCTATGGCCTAAGGTTAGTCTTCAATCTTAAATTTGAGAGCTTTAGTAGCTGTGTTGACCAACACTACCTGAACAGGAATGTGAAACCCATTCAGCTTCCAAGTATCTGCTGCTGGGCTAGAGACAATTGAGAGTAAACTGTAAAAACCACCCAAGCTCTATAGATCAAATAAATTCTTAAGAGCAGATGGCAGAGAAGCAAAGTACTACTACTTCTCTTTAATACAGAAAATGCAGGGTATTTGCCTCCCCTAGACAAATGTTTCTTGTCAAAGTGTGCATGGTCTAATGTGACCTAAATACTGAATAGCAATATAATAAATAATAAAAACTCCAGACATTTTTTGGGGAGTGGGGAGTCAACAACTTCCACATGAGAGATTCCCAACTTCCTATAATTTATTTGGAATGATAATTTTTCAGCACCTTCTCTAAGAGCAAACCATATTGGCTCAGTTGAGTTCTGTCCACGTTCTTTATTTAAAAGCAGTGTGAACGTTCACACTACTAACTAACTACCTGTCAGGATTTCATCTGATTGTGACACCAGTGTAAATCAGACTTGCACTATTATATCCCATCTACCTTTCAGCTTTTAGAACTGCATTTTTCAAGTTGTTCAGGTTCAGGTGACACCATTTCTATTTGTTTTGCCCACCAGAGGGTAACACCGGATGAACTGAAACCCTCCTTCCACTAAAATGTTACTGGGCTTTTTAAACACTTGCTTTTGTTTTCTTAGAATACCTTGATTGATTACAGTAACTCCCTGTTCTGAATTTCATCTAAACAAAAATTCTAGGCGAGTCACTTCTGCCCAAAGTATGACATGAGCCTAACAACACTCTCCCTACCTGTGCTCCCCAGTACAGTGGTACCTCGGGTTACAGACACTTCAGGTTACAGACTCCGCTAACACAGAAATAGTGCTTCAGGTTAAGAACTTTGCTTCAGGATGAGAACAGAAATCGCACAGCGGCGGCACGGCAGCAGCGGGAGGCCCCATTAGCTAAAGTGGTACCTCAGGTTAAGAACAGTTTCAGGTTAAAACAGACCTCCAGAACAAATTAAGTTCTTAAACCAAGTTACCACTGTATTTGGTATTCATAGGCATGCTGCCTCTGGTATGGGAGATAATATAGCCATCCTAGATAGTAACCATTCACTGTTAAATAACAGTGTCCGCATAAATTTGTCTAACCGCCTTATAAAGCCATCCTAGTGAATGGCTATCACTACATCTTTTTTGTAATAATAATAAATATAAATAAAAATGTGCACCCCACCCCCGAGACCAGTCCATTGTAACTATCCAACCTCCCAAAATTTCCATGCCTCTTGCAATGGTTTGACCCCTTTCTGTTTTGACAGTACTGTACAAATTCTACAAACACCTTCCATATCTTCTCAAAATCATTTCTCCTGCATATTCCCCACCTTAGTATAATAGTACGTGTTAATTTATCATTAATAGCTATATCCCACACCTCTTTATACCACTCTTCCATTTTATATTCACCTTGCCCCTCCCACTTCCTAACTATAATAACTCGTGCAGCTGTCAATAAATTTGTGATCACGTCCTTCATAGCCTTACATCATTACATCTTAAGGACAATGTTGCCTCGATATCAGAAAACAAATGTAAGTACCCAACATGTAAGGTAAAGGTAAAGGTACCCCTGCCCGTACGGGCCAGTCTTGACAAACTCTAGGGTTGTGCGCCCATCTCACTCAAAGAGGCCGAGGGCCAGCGCTGTCTGAAGACACTTCCAGGTCACGTGGCCAGCATGACATCGCTGCTCTGGCAAGCCAGAGCCGCACACGGAAACGCCGTTTACCTTCCCGCTAGTAAGCGGTCCCTATTTATCTACTTGCACCCGAGAGTGCTTTCGAACTGCTAGGTTGACAGGCGCTGGGACCGAACAGCGGGAGCGCACCCCGCCGCGGGGATTCGAACCGCCGACCTTTCGATCGGCAAGCCCTAGGCGCTGAGGCTTTAACCCACAGCGCCACCCGCGTCCCAGCACCCAACATGTAGGCAAGGGCAAAAGTTGGCAACCTCCTAGATGCTGCATTGGTGTGAGAAGCACAGAATTAGTTACTCTGAAAGCCACTGCCCTCCTCTCGTATCCCGACAGGGATAGCCACTGAGCTGTCCCCCATAGCCAAAACTCATCTTACAAGTAATGTTTGTAGTTTTTAATGACAATAATTTTAATAATAACAACAAATAAATTTAGATATGATCGTGGTTCTTGGAAACAGAATGCACTCCTATTTCTCAATTACAATTAGAAAACCTTTTGACATTGTTTTTGTGTAATAAGTAAAAGCAAACGTGCTGCTGCCGAGAGTTATGCTCTAACTGTCAGGTTCCCCAGATGCATATTTAACTTTCACACTTTATACCAGTGATTTCCACAGCAATCATGCAACATTTCCTACAGCACTCATAATGTATACTACTGCCCTTAGTCATCGTTGCTTTCTGCAAAATCCACCACTAGGTATTTTTCAATGATCCTTGCTGTGTTATCACTCTCTCCTTCAAAAGAAAGTATTTTGTAACCATAGCAATATTTCCCCACCCTAATATTATTTCCCACTGCTTGTGCTAGATTTTTGCACTTAGCAACCACAGCAGCCCTTGTTCTAAACTGCTAATATCTCCAACATATGGAAGCTCTTTAACAAAATAATTCTTATCTATAAACACTGCATTCCCAGCTTTATGCTTTCAAACAAATGTAATAAGCAACCTATATCGAAAATGATCTCAGCATTTATATTATAAAATTTGATGTTTCAAAAAATATGTTACACCTGTTTTTATCTTTTTCATATCCATGTGGCTTCCTACAAGACTCTATCCCATATTTTGTTAAAGGTGATGGATTCCAAATACTGAAATTTGTAGATCAATACATTATCATTACATTTATTTTAGAGGGTCCAAAAGTTTACATTTAATGTCATTTCCTCTCTCACTCTTGTCTTGTTCAGGATTCCAAGAACTTAGAATTTCAAGTTCAGTCTAACCCAGCAGCACAAATGGAATAAATATTTTTAGTAGCCCAGATTTTCCAGCACCATCATGCCCTGAGAACTATCAACACTTTTCACCGCCAGATAGTTCACTGTTTTCAGCTGCAAAACAACCCACATTCCACAAACCACCTGCTCCTCTGAATTTATCTAAAGGCCCCCAAGTCTGTAATGCAAAGTTTCTCTTCTCAAGCAGCATTTCAGCCACAAGGATAAGAGACAAGAGCTCCATATATTTTCCTCCATAAATGGAGAAGAAGGTGGGATAATGCTATATTGACTGCGGAAATGTCCCATGGGGAAAAGGCTTAAGCACCTTCTTTCCCTTTCTGGCTGGATTTGCAGTTTCTACTGCTGTTGTTCTGTTTAAAAAAAAAAGTTGGGAGGCAGACAACTTCACCCTTAGACAAGTGATCTGAGAAACTGAAGGACACTTTATCTAACATACAAAGGAGAAAGTAGGAGATCGCTAGTCCCACTATGCTATAACACAAAGCATTCTAGAAATCCTGGGAGGAGGGCACCCCAAAGGCAAAGATTGTTGCCCATCTCTCTCCCTGTTCTACAGAGTTCAGTCAAAAATCAGAATCACTCACCTCTCGTCTAAAATACGATAGTTCAAGCTATTTGTTCTACTTAAATATGCTGTATAAATCCAGCTGCAACCAAGCTTTCTGGGATTGTGCACACATTTTAATAGTTTCCTATAAAATCCATATATAACAGTAACTGTATTATATTATACACTTTAGTCTCTTAGATATCATACACATTATTGAACAAATGCACCCTTGTTATGTATGCTAATACTAAATGCAAGGAATTTATTTAAAAACAGTTTTAGAAGGAAACATTCCACTCCAGCAAACGCTTTCTGACTGTTCACAAGTCAACATTCATTATTAATTTTTAGGAACTACACTGGCCCTATCTCCAGGTTTATAATGTGAGGATAGAGGTGAGATGCATTAGAGAGGAGAGGAGAGGAGAAAAGAAAGGGGAAGGTTAGATGCCATATAATATCAAAAACAAGTTTAGGGAACATTTTCCTTCAGCTACTAGCAACAGCATTCATAAATTCAGCTGAATGCAACGCAGGAAAAGTTTTTCACAAACTCTATCCCCCAATGCTCTTAACTAATGTAGAATTTTCCTCAAAAGCTACTCATGTGGCTTTAACATTTTTTCTTTCATTTTATTAAAGATTTGCAGAAATTGAACTTTACAAACATGTAAGAGCTTTTTATTTGCCTGAGAATGCTAGTGAAATACTTCTTTATTTCCTTTATAAATGTCTCATAATTATCTACAGTTGAACCTCTAAAGTCTCTATTCTGGGGTGGGGAGAAGAGAAATTAGCGGACCCACGAACGCAAATTAAAACCTTAGCATGGATGCTAATGAAACAGCATTCATGCTCTGTTACAGGAGGGTCTACAAGTTCAAATCACTTTGATTTTTATACTTTCTATTTACATTAGAAGCACATGCCGCTTTATAGAAGTGAGTCGTGGGCAACTTACACTCACCAGGAGCGATGCCTCAATGCCTTCCATATGAGCTGCATCAGGAAGATTTTGGGCATCACATTTTGAGACTTTGTTTGGAGTCTCAAACAAAGCCCACATTCCCAGCATGTTCGCACTCCTGTCTCAGCAACATCTATGCTGGTTTGGTCACGTACACAGAATGGAAGATGGCAGGATCCCCAAGGACATCCTCTACAGGGAGCTGTCTTCAGACACTAGGTCTATTTGGCAGACCACCTCTGTGTTACAAAGATGTCTGCAAATGTGGCATGAAGGCTGTCAACATTAACCCAGCAGTCTGGGAACCCCTTGCAGACGATCACAGTGCCTGGAGACAGACAGGTTGTGTACCCACAGCAGTGACCAGAGGAGGAATGATCGCTGGGAGGAGCACAGAGAGAAGGAACACCATGGTGCACCTGTAGCAGCAAAACTAGATGCCTTCATCTGCCCCAGGTGAAACAAAACATGTCTGTCCCACATCGGTCACTACAGCCACAGCAGTTGCTGTAATTCTCCAATGGTTGACATTAACCCCCCCCCCAGAAGGCACTCTTTTCCATTAACTCCTGAGACAGACAGATGCCAACATGCAACTACATTGAGTGTTCAGAACTATGAATGGTTTGATTCAGTATAAGGCTGTTCTCATACACTTGATATATTATGTTTTTGCTATCGTCAATTTCCTATTACTTTTACACATCAAGATTACTTTGTGAGTTTTATTGCCAGTTTCAGTATTACATTTGCCTGTTTCCCATTTTCATTAATTTGTTAATTTCCCAGTTCTATAGTGCTTAATTTAATAAACATTTCAGTCCAGGAATCCATACCAATGTGATATGATCTATCGATTATCATTTTCCAAATTTTCCAAGTGCAAAATACTTACAACATCCTGCCTGCATATCCTGAGGAATTGCTTAGGTGGGGAATGAGTTGATCAACAGCTGCCACTTAGGAACCTGATTTCCATATGCTTTGTCCTGCTCATGAGCATAACCAAGCAAGATTTTCCATTCCTCTCTGGGGAATTTCAACTGAAGGGCTGACATATGCTTACTTCACTTTGTCCTACATGACTTTAATATGACTAATTTTTTTCCCTTTGCAGCTCACTTATTCTTTACTGAAAGGCCTGTGCAGAGAAATTCCCTTTTCTCCACCGATGGAATTCATGCAATCGCTTTTTCTTCTAGTTCTTAACAGGCTGTAGTAATTTACATCTGACCTGTAGATATCCAGAACAGATTTCCGCAAACAGCAGTCGAGTTCCTGGAAAGTTCTTTGTAGTTAGAACTGCAGCAGTTTCCTCTGCAGCAGCCATGATCGGCTTTGTGTGATGATAGTATTGCACATGACCTTACAGCTGAAGTCTAGGACTGCTGTCGAAGCCAGACTTTCCTTGTGGGAGGAGAAAAACTAGCCCCAAAAGACAACTAGGCAGAAAAAGCAGGATTTTAAAAACAGAAATATGGGACCAAATGTCCAAAATTCTGCCATTATGTCCTGTCATATAGCCACTTCTCTTAGTGACTTCTTAATTCTTTCGTATTATTTACTCCAGACTTTAAAAAAAAACAGTAAATGAAAACCATAGGTTAAGAGCATTTTAATCCAAGCTCTTCCCCCTTTTCTTTTTCTATGCTAGCCTTTATGTATGAAGTAGTATTAATATTAGGAAAATCCACCATGAACCTTAGAATCAGAGAGTTGGAAGAAGTCCTGTCTAACTCCTTGTTCAATGCAAGATATCCAGAGCTAGAATATAGAACAGTTGGTTGTCCATTTTGCATACCCAATTCTATATCAGTCTTGAACTGCAATCCTGATCCTTCACTAGTTATGCCACTTATGTGAGGTGAATCAAAATAGGAAGTGAATTCCTTACCACCCTTCCTTAACACCCTTGCTAGGCAGTGTGGCTATCATTTCCTCTTCCTTCCTTTGAACATACCTGAGTAATTCCCTTTTCTTGCTCATAACTTCCATCAACCTGAACTTGTTTCAGGCTTTAAGTTTCCTATGGCTAAAGCTTTCTCCTAAAGCTTTTTCTTTGACACTATCCCTACAAATCTGGGCTATTAGACCTTGGCAACCTGTCCATCATTCCATTTCTTGTAGATGTCCTTTTTATTTTCAGCTAATGCCTCAATATTTAGTATGCCTACTAGTGAGTGAGCTCAATTGGGCTCAGTAGGGCTTACTTCTGAGTAAACATGCTTTGGCTTGCACATAATATATATTTGCATCCATAAGATAGTTTCTGGGAAATATTCAAAGTTGCAGAAAATACATTTTATTATCACAGAACTGGTAAGATTGCAACTAGGTTTCAAAAATTATTTGCCATGCTGCATGGGATGGTGCTGAGAAACTTCATCAACTGATTAGCTTATGTGTAATGTGTAGAAAGCTTGCAGGATTTTATTATTTTAAAATGTAGAAAGAAGACTATAGTTCTAATTATTCAGACATTCAATTGCACTATACACGTTTGATATAAAATTTTAATATAAACAACACACCAGCCTGATTTTTCCATCTTTTTATGCTCATAAAATCATTTATACAAGTCAAAAGGTTGCAGAGAACTTCAGTTTCATTGCTCACTTAACAAAAGTGGGGAAATTAAAAGGTGTTTTTTAGAACTGAGCAAAGGAAAAACACAGAATCATAAGCTAAACATATCCCCCTCCTTCATATTACATGAAATCATTTGCATTGATTCTATATTTAGAGAATCTTATGTAAAATGTTAATATGATCATATATACATGATCATATATACAAAAAATCCCTTCACATTCCCATCAAGAAACAAGTTCTCATTTCAGATTGCAAAGATTACCAGTAGCCTGTGGTTGGGTAGGTAAAATCCCCATGGTAAATTACTTCATGTAATCATTACTATGTGAGCCAAAATCTGTAAAAATTTAAAAAAGAAAGAAAGAAAGAAAGAAAGAAAGAAAGAAAGAAAGTAAGTCATTTCAGGAGGATGCAGAAATCCCCACACATGCGACAATAGAATTTATTACACATATTTTAGTTTAGTGAAATTCCACACACCAGTCTAGAGGTTCCAAACACTTGGTTTTGGAGAAGCAGGGGAAAACAAATCACTTTATTAAAATGGGCCTTTACCACTGATGAAAATGTAATGTGGACGTTTTAAAATGTTGCAGATACAGTTATGGAGAATAATTAACTTACAACTTGAAAGTTACAAGTTAAAACACAACCTGTAAAATGTAATTCCTGGAACAGACAGAGTGGTGGTGGGTGGAACTGTTTAAAGAACATCAGAAATTGTTTTGCATTTAGGACTTTTTTACACAAGGTTAAAATTCCCTTTGAACCTCTCTTGTGCTATTTATGCATCTGATCATGATTCACACAGATGAAGAAGTGGAGGGGAAGCATTTGTGGTGTGGGTGAGCATTCTGGTCAACTTACATATTTGCAACAAAAATGGGAACTCCCCCCCCCCCCAAAAAAGGGCACTGGAAGTAGGAGCAAAAAAACAATGGCCAAAAGAGATGCTTTTATTGCAATGCGTTTTGGACCCAACTGGTCCTTCTTCAGGGAAACTGAGAGTAATGATTAGGGAGTTGCAATAGTTCAAATCCCCACTCAGGCAAGAAGCTCACTGCACCCGGTGAGCCACCTTGGGCCAGCCATGCTCTCTAAGGCTAATCTACCTTACAGAGTTGTTGTGGGGATTAGAAGAGGAGCAAAGAACCACACGCATCACATTGAGCTCCATGAAGAAAAATGTGGTACATAATTGTACTTTTTTCAAAAAAGTAAGCATGTAGATGTGCTGTTGCTTCTTTTCTTATGATTGGCCCTGATAATTCTCATTGGTCACAAGGCTGTTGAGGCAACAAAGGAGGCAATAACGGAACCCAGAATTCCTCCATTCCTCTCCTGCCCAAACTTAAAAGGGGATGTTAAAGCAGTTGTGCTGCTCTCTCGCTTCACAGCAGGCCCCTTTGCAGAAAAAAACATATCTAGGCTAAGAATGGTTAGCTGGGGAATTAGCTGTTCACAGATCAAGATTCCTTTTACGGATACACGAGCTAACTTTTTTCTTCTTACAAATACACAGCCTTCAAAACCTATTAACTACTGTATTTTATTCTACAAATTCCAGGTTACCAGTTTTCAAACAGAGCCCCATTTCAACTGATAAGTCTCCCACTAACTATCCTTACTGCTTATCTACACACTGGATCTCCCCTTTGATACTATTAGTCAATTGTAAGGTGTTAAAATATGAATTACTGGAAACAAGAGTGTGGTGTAGCTGGGTCTCGAACTCACTTAATATGTAAATAAAATTTGAAGGCTGTAAGATTCATTGTTGTTGTTTAGTCGTGTCCGACTCTTCGTGACCCCATGGACCAGAGCACGCCAGGCACTCCTGTCTTCCACTGCCTCCCGCAGTTTGGTTCAAACTCATGTTAGTAAGATTATCATAAGGAATATTAAAATCTAGAAATGTGACAAGTAGTAAGAGATACTAGTTCTTTTCCCAAAGACAATTGCCAGTGTTTTTAACCATAAAGTGCTGCATTGTGAAAATAATGAGGAAAGCATGTCTTTCTAGTTTTTTCCGCTCCCCTTGTACAAACGGAATTACCAATGTATATGCTTCCCAAGGTGCAAAGCTCATCCACCTTCCATTCCTGTTGTGATGAACGTAGCTGACTAGTGTCTCATTCAGCAGTCAGCTGGTTTCCAAGGGGGTTCAGTATGCCCTGGAAGGGCTTAACCAGGCAGAGCAATGGGCCATAGCAAAGTGGATTATGCTTTTGATGCAATTCTGCAGTTTAGAAGTTACATAGCTGCGCACTTCAAAAATGAAGCACAATATTTGTAAGATTTCAGTACTTTTTTGTATTCTAAAACAAGTTACATTGTCCATGGGGGTCTGCAGTAATAATAAATAATAATAATAAATACAAAATCAGAAGTACCAGCTAACAGAGTGGGACACAGATTCAGTTAGTTTTGGAATAAAAAGGTAAGCTACGCATTCTGTGTTCTTTACAACCCAAAGGAATTAGTGAAGTTTAATAACTGATGAGAGTGAAAAATTATATTCTGACAGTTTCTTTTCCAGAATGCCTTTAATAGGAGAGGCTACACCAAATGTAACATTCACTAAGGAGGGGAACACATATGTGCTGACATACTGTTCTTTATTAGCAAGCTTCCATTTCAGTCAAATGGAGCCAGTGATCAAGAGTGAAATTTGGGACTTTAGAAGAATGTAAACACAAGTTTTTAATCTGATGTTTACTTTGCTATGCTTCTACACAGAATGTAGTTTTATCTAAGCCTTGGGTCATGTTGGTGGAACCCTGGTAAACCCTTTCATGGCTTCCCACAGTGTAACGCGCCATTAGTCCCTTGAAGCTAAGGGTCTCATAAGAAAAATAATTTTGAATAATTTTGGTTCTGCTGTCTTTTTCCCCCTCTCCCACTGACTCTAATTATCTTCATGTCTTCTCTGCAGTGTGGACAGAAAACAGTCTTCCAAGTCTTGAATCTTAAACAAAGGCTATTATGATAGAGCAATGATCACAAGAAAAAGTAAATTACAGTTCAAAACATATTTGCTGCTTATCCCGTACACAGTTTAGCCTGTAGTTTTAAATCCGCAGGAATAACACTTTGCCAATTACTGAGCATTTATGTTAATCTGATTACTCCCCTCATGAACAACCTTATGCTTCTGTTTAAGGAATTTCTTACTCTTGAATTTAGAGAATTTGTTCAAAGTATCATAATCATATTGTAATTTCTAGCTTCCCTAATGTTTAACATCCCTCCTGGCTCTTTACCTGGCACATTTTCTCACAATCTGCTAAGATGCTAATTAAATTAACAAAGAGAAATGAACCAAAGGGAGAAGTTTCTGAGAGATCCAAGTCATTAAAGTTTCACTCTGGAGCTTGATTCCGTCCCCTCCTTTTCTTTCAATGGTTGTTTTGATTTAAGACAATGTGGTCAAAGAAGTGTGAATGTGTGATGTGTGTAATGGCAATGGAGCCAGTGGAAGTTTCCATTGGCTTTGCAGCATTTGCATAAACTTGGTACATAAGCACACACAGCAGAATTTAGGATTCTTGGAAGCTACTGGGAGAAAACAGGGATCCAGAAGTGCAAGAACAGGAATCCAGCCATGAGCTCCAACAACTTAGATAGTCTTGCTGGCAAACACTTTAATGCGAGGGAAGCTCAGGGAAGGAACAGCTGTTCTTACCATAAACATCATGTGAAGTGGTCTCTGGGCAGGTTGTGTAGCTGCCCCTACACCTTGGAGACAGAAAACGCCAAAACCTCAACATACTTTGTTCTTCCCCTCCTGTTGAGGTTCAGTCCCACTTCATGGAACAGCATAAAGCAGTGATTCCCAACCTGTGGGCAATGGCATCTCTTATCTTCTAGGGCCCTCATAAAATGCTATGAATATTTGTCTGAATCCTTTTTCAAGGCTAACCTTCCACTTGTCCCCTTTAAAAGATCCCACCAAGTGTACGTCATTTGACTGGTCTTTCCCTTATCTGAAGCAGCATCTTAACTACAAGAGCAGTGTCTTTTGATGAGTGCTTAATCTTTAGATGGGGACGTGGGTGGCGCTGTGGTCTAAACCACTGAGCCTAGGGCTTGCTGATCGGAAGGTCAGTGGTTCAAATCTGGGTGAGCTCCCATTGCTCAGTCCCAGCTCCTGCCAACCTAGCAGTTCGAAAGCACATCAAAGTGCAAGTAGATAAATAGGTACTGCTCGAGCAGGAAGGTAAATGGCATTTCCATGCACTGCTCTGGTTTCACGAGAAGCAGCTTAGTCATGCTGGCCACATGACTCGGAAAAACTGTCTGCGGACAAACATCGGCTCTCTCGGCCAGTAAAGCGAGATAAGCACTGCAACCCCAGAGTTGTTTGCGACTGGACCTAACAGTCAGGGGTCCTTTACCTTTACCATTAATCTTTAGATATAAACTTGTCTTAGTTCCATATATAATTGGCAGAAGGAACGTCACTGCTCTGAGGCTGCTCAGTGGAGTCCTTCATATGTTACATTAGAAAGATACCTATATTATTCACCTGAAATTATTCATGAGTATGCCCCATTCACTTCAATGAGTCTTATGCAAGAGGGGGGGAAATACTAGCCCGAGTAAGCATCTTACAGTGCAATTCTGGACATGTTTCCTTCAGAGTTGAATTGCTAAACATTTTATTCTAAAGGGGGGGGGGCTGTTCTAGTTGCTTGGCACTTCACTAAATATTGAGTTTTACAAGCCAAGAGACATCAAGGCTGTTTATTTTGAGGTGTTACTCCCAAACTACCTCACAAGATATGCAACTGAAGATTGTGAAAGCATATATATTGCCCACCTTCTCTTTATTTTGGATACTGCCAAAGTAAGTGAGGAAAAGTACCTGGTTAGCGTGGGACTTTTGCCACATTTTAATTACACTTCAGACTTTTGATGTATAAACAAATACAAAGATTAAAGCTGAATACAAAGATGGAAGTGGAAAGGAATCATTAAAGGATCAGATAATAAGAGTCTTTAAAAGATATAGACATGGTTTTCTTTAATCCATTGGGTAAAATACAACTTTCAAAGTAACAAGCTGTTTATCTACTGTTACACATCCAATAGCCTAATTTTGCTGCAACATGCCATACATGTATGTGTCACACATTCCATTTCATACTCGGCAATCACATCTTTCAAAACCCATGTGCACAAGAACACTATAAACAGCTTATATGTATATAAACTGACGTTTTTATCTAAGACTGCAGATAAATGGAAACCAGGGGAAGAGAATGATCTCATTCACATCTATAGATGCATGCATTTTGCATAAACAAAAACTGCAAATTTAAACACATGCAGATAAAATTGCCTCAGGGGACAGATCCCATTCGTAGAATGCCAGTTGTCCCATTTTAAGAAATATTCCATATGCCATAATACACCTCACAACCTTGATTGCCACAGTTTAAGAAAGTACTTACAAGTTTCATAAAAAGACACTCCTTCACTCACAGCAGGATAAGCACCTGCATACATATTTGTCTTCACTGCTTGACAACATTCTGCAACTCTCATTAATTACTGCATGTAGTTCTAGGTTGACATTTGATTATCAAATCACCTTGGCCAATCATTCAATTAAATATCAACTGTTTGATAGACAAATGGACACACACACACAAATCAGCTAGTGTCTTTGTTACCCATTGTTTTTCTTACATGCCATCCCCCCCCCCTATGTATTTTTATAGTTTGTATATACAGTATTTATATGATCATATTCTAGATCTGGGATTTCTGCTGAAATTTATGGATTTTATGCAACCTGCGTAATCTCACAACCTCTCCTTAACTGAAAAGGCAATTCTCTTTAAAAACAAAACAAAAAGAAACCTCTGTGACAGTTCATTAGTAAGCTCCCCAAGTATTCCCCCCCCCCCAATCCTTAAGAGAACATAGCATTTCCTTTATTTCTGTATGGGGGAAAATCACACCACAATGTATTTCTCTAATTTATTAACAGTTGTATGCTGTCCAGTCAAGGTTGATGACACAACCTTGATGGCAGAAAGTGAGGAGGAATTAAAGAACCTTTTATTGAGGGTGAAAGAGGAGAGCGCAAAATATGGTCTGAAGCTCAACATCAAAAAAACGAAGATCATGGCCACTGGTCCCATCACCTCCTGGCAAATAGAAGGGGAAGAAATGGAGGCAGTAAGAGATTTTACTTTCTTGGGCTCCATGATCACTGCAGATGGTGACAGCAGCCACGAAATTAAAAGACGCCTGCTTCTTGGGATAAAAGCAATGACAAACCTAGACAGCATCTTAAAAAGTAGAGACATCACCTTGCCAACAAAGGTCCGTATAGTAAAAGCTATGGTTTTCCCAGTAGTGATGTATGGAAGTGAGAGCTGGACCATAAAGAAGGCTGATTGCCGAAGAATTGATGCTTTTGAATTATGGTGCTGGAGGAGACTCTTGAGAGTCCCATGGTCTGCAAGAAGATCAAACGCATCCATTCTTAAGGAAATTAGCCCTGAGTGCTCACTGGAAGGACAGATCGTGAAGCTGAGGCTCCAAAACTTTGGCCACCTCATGAGAAGAGAAGACTCCCTGGAAAAGACCCTGATGTTGGGAAAGATGGAGGGCACAAGGAGAAGGGGACGACAGAGGGTGAGATGGATGGATGGTGTTCTTGAAGCTACCAGCATGAGTTTGATCAAACTGCGGGAGGCAGTGGAGGACAGAAGTGCCTGGTGTGCTCTGGTCCATGGGGTCACGAAGAGTCGGACACGACTAAATGACTAAACAACAACAACAATGCTGTCCAATAACCTAAAATTCTCTGGAAGGCTTAGAATAATAAACACAAAAACAACACAAATGCAAAATAGAACATATAAACATAAAATCAAAAGCAAGATAAATGCAGCTAGAAGACGCATAATAACCTCCAAGGTTAAAACACAAATTTTAAAACTGAGAGGACCAGACTAATACATGTTATTAGAAAGGTCTTGTTGAACAGAAAATACTTTATTTTGGATATATAAGCAAGTTATATTATACTGTTCCCTGTATTTAAAAAATATTATACCCAGTGACCCACTGGAATTTCCCCAATATTGTAAAATAAAAGTATGCTATTATATTGCTAATATTGTCCATGAAAACATATGAAAAGATGCACCCTTAAGGTTAAAAAGGAACATTTTTGCCTGGTGCCTAAAGGTGTATAATGAAGGTGCCAGGCAATCTTCCCTGGGGAGAGCGTTCCACAGATGGGGAGCCACTGCAGAGAAGGCCCGTTCTTGTGTTGCCACCCTCCGGACCTCTCGAGGAAGAGGCACATGAAGAAAGGCCTCAGAAGATGATCTCAGGGTCCGGGTAGGTTCATATGGAATGAGGCAGTCCTTGAGGTATTGCAGTCCTGAGCCGTGTTGCTGAGCCGTATTGAACCAAATTTGCTCTTTTGAAAGTAAACCTATTCAGATGCAGAGGCAGACTTTTGTAATCTTTTGTAATATGGTGCCCTGTGCTAGAGCAAAATTTGGCATGCCCAAATGGATCTTGTCAATTATGGATCTTCTCAGTTTTGCACCCCCTCAGCTAGGCGCCCTGCGGGGGAGGGAGTGCCCACTCCACCCTAAATCCAGCACTGTCAGGTGTTCTCTGTCTGCACATGTTTACAACTTCATGAGGGAGAGCAGGGGAAGGGGTGCTGGAAAGTCCTGCTCCCTTGAACCCTTCCCCTTGTTTGCAGGTTGCCAGACATGCCACTAATGCTGCTTCTATTTTCCTTGACACACTCAACTCCGCATTCATAATTCATAAGTTACCAGCCAAAACACTACCAAGTATACTGGGTATGGCTACTTAACTAGGTTAACCAAGTACAAACCATCATGTGAATGAGATAAAGGCTTGATCAAAACTCTTCTTCTGTATCCAGTGCCTTACTTAAGTGCCTTATATGCTACCAAAAGCCAATTTCAGTATATACACTATATATCTATATATCAACAACCTACTCCCAATGCTCTGTGACCAGAGAAAAATGAAGCAGAAGCGTCTATGATTCTCTTATCTAATATTCCTTCTGGCTTCTATCCCTTTCACTAAATTTTAAAAGGCAACATTTTCTTGCCAAATTCCTTTTCTGCCCAACATGACTTCCAGCAACAGCATTTTACTAGCTAGCCACTAGCTGTGGGAACATTGCGTGAATGCCACAACTCACCACAAACAATGCCAAAGACGGAGACAGAGTACTGTTTCCTGGAATGATGCCAAGTAGAAAACTTTCATAGGCATGTACAGGCCTGATCTAATGCAGGAAACCAAAGAAAAAGATACTGGAATCAAATGGGACTGATTTTAGATCAAAGCAAGCAGGGATCACCTGTTTAAGGAGACACCAGTTTGGGATTTAACTAGGCCACACATTTACCAGAGTTCTTAAACACAGGAAACGTTTAACTCAAGACCATCCTAGAAGAAAAAAAGCTGTATGATGTCCACTCCCTGAAAGTCCACTCACCCAATCTCCTGGCACAACCAAGTTCCCAACAGATACAAAAACGAACACAAGGGAATCCTTGTAAGCTCCTTAACAAAAATCATTTAACAGCCATCAGCAGCAAGGTGCTGCTGAGAGCTGCCTACTTCACCAGCTAGCAAGTTCCTTCAACCCTGTAAATGACCTGCTCAGCTGCTTTGCAGGGATAAAACTTTGCATTCACCTGCTCCAATGCTCTTCAGACTAGGGGACCCTTTCTCCATGGTCTGCTGCCATGAGAAGCAGCCACCTGTGTCGACACCCTTCACTGCCCCACAAACTTATTCACAAACACAATACCATTCCTCAAATTGCCAAGAAAAGCATTTGAGAGGTGCATGGAATCTTCCATATACATATCATCACCTGATAGGTGCCTAGCCGATATACAACTATTCCCCTCTGCAGACTGAAAACCTTACCAAGCTCCAGAACGACTTTTCTCCATGCTTCTTCTATGGCCACTGGGCAGAATTTCTACCCAAGCACAATGGACTCCTGGAAACACATGTCTGGTGATACTGATGCACCAGGCCTCAGTGACTGCTTCCCCCCAAGAGCACATGCTCCCTTATCACTCTCCTTCTCTAGTACTGCTGCAAAGAGATGGGAAGCTTTCACTGTAGGTTAGCCATAGCGTAGCATTAAGTAGCACTGTGTTTATATATGGAATTGCTTTATATGTATTTCTGAAATTGTAAAATCACTTTGAGATGTTTCATAGGAAGCAATTCAATAATAATAATTTTTCTTAAAGAAAACCCAAACCCTTTACTGTCGTAAAACATAAACATGGTTTGTTAAACCGTGTGCAAGACTTTGGGGGCTTGTTCCCACCATGAGCAATCATGAATGTTGCTATTGTCGTCCCTGCACTATGTGCCTATACCCCAAGACATAAGACATGTCATATATAGGACTCTTCTCACCACTCAGCTCCTGTGAGATTTCACATTCTCAATCCACATCCCAACCTTCTTGCCCTGCACTCATGCTTTTTACAAGGTCAAAGCTGTCCTTCAACCCTGTAACCACCCCCTTCCTTACAAGCTGTGCTGCAAGGATACATAGCTGTCAATGTTTCCCTTTTTTTAAGGGAAATTCCCTTATTCCGAATAGGATTCCTTGCAAAAAAAGGGAAACATTGACAGCTATGCAAGGATAGGAGAGCCCCATCTGCAAACATCAGATTCCCCATGTGGTTGTTTTGAAGAACAACTATTTGCCCTGCTCCCCCAGTAATAAAATATAGCTTGGATCTGGAGCTAGCCTAGAATGAAAAAGACACCAAAGTTTCTACCACCTGATTAAGCCTTTAGGAAGATTTCTGTTTGTTGCACAGCAAAGGAAGCAAATGTTACCCCATACTAGCTACGACTATTCTTACAATGGACACAAGGATTTCAAGTAAATCAGGGATGTTATTTATATTTCAGCTTACCTCCCTATTATTTACTGACCTTTGCATTGAAACTAGTACCCTGCTATAAACAAACAATTCCTCAACTCTTTGCACCTGCATAAAGGTTCCAGGACTTGAGCCCCACCATAGCAAATCCATTTAGACAAAAATATCCATTGCCTTTCCTCTCATAACAGGACTTTTTCTGGTTTACAAATGGGGAGTAAACTCTGCCCTATGCTTTCCACTTTCCTAGAAACATGGGAAGGTGCCTTATATTCAGTCAGTCCATTGGCCACACAGTTCAGTACTGCCTCCACTGACTGGCAGTTTCTCTCCAAGGTTTCAAGCAGGAAACCTTTTTCCATTTCTACTTGGAAATGGCCCAGGGACTGAATCTGGGACCTTCTGCAAAGCAGGTGCTCTTGCATTGGGCTACAGAGGCTTCCTAATTTTCGAAGTCAGCCGATTGAGCCTGACCCATGCTCTGTTAATACTGTCCTCAGGAGACCAGCTGGAGCTTGAAAGCATTTGCTGTTACAATGAATTCTTCCAACGCAGGTAAGTGCTTCAGGATGCTATCTGTGCTCACAGGCTCTCCATCCTTGGAGTTTGTCTGGAAGAAGAACCATCAGCATCTGCCTTTTGGCTGGAATCCAGTGTCTGATCATTATCTGCGTGGTTTGACTCACACAAAAAAGAATGCAAGGATCCATGTTGTGTAGCACTCAAAACAGCAGGAATGCAAGCTGCCGAGATGGCTGAACTGCGGAAAGTGGAGCCCCAAAGAGAACCGGGGAAAAGAAGAAACCTGTCTGCAACAGAAACTTTTCCCCGAGATTTTTGATAATGAATACATGCAATTTGACGCTCGTATAGTATACCCTCATCAACTTACACAAAGCAGCTGTGGAATCTCTCTGAATGGAAGAGTTTTTCTCCCAATTACTTTGTGAACACGCCAAAAAAACAGATCAGGCACTCTGAACGCGATGACAGTTTATTTCAATTATTTATGGCAATTCATCACAATGTACAGTAATGGTACTTGTAGACTAGTGAAGTCTCTGTAATAAGAACCCTCAGTAGAGCACTCTGCCTACTGCTTCGCTTACATTAGACATTACTGTTAATATTTTATGACTGCTTACTGTAATACGACGACATACTACCACATTTTTATATGTATGGCTATGAATTTATGCTTTCATTCTGATGTACACCTGCCAGTAATACAATTAATCCAATAAGCTTTCAAATTCATATGTTCATAATCCCAAATGCTGCATAGCAGGCAAGTTCTGTTTACCTTTATATATCAATTATGCCACATGTTATAAATCCTATCGATCTCTGATCTCCCAATGAGTACTTTAAGGATAGAGGTACAAGTATGCATGTGTTTGAATACTGCAAGGTATTTAAAGAAACAGGGCAAAAATGTTTATTTTTACTTTACTTAGTTCAGTTCTCTCTCTAATGAGAGATTGGTTTAAAAACTCCTTTTGACACATGAAAAAGGAATAAAGCAAAACAGATATATATTGGCATTAGCATGATATACTGTAAAGGTACTTATATTGAAGTAACATTCAAAGTCCTGGTTTTTGCAACTTATTTGCTGTAAATGCCTCGGAATTATATTCTTTGAAAGCTCTTGGAAATGTCTATATTCATTTTTAAAGACATCTCTATATAGCTAATTGAAATTTTATCAGCTAATGAAAATATATTGTTAATTACTTTAATTCTGCATCCACATTTTCACTATTCTCTCATACTGTGTGCGTATATAACCACATTAAACAGTGTTTGCTGTTTATATATTTATTTAAAAACACTGTAAATTACCAGAGTTTTATAAAGAATAATCAGTACATTCACACTGTAAAAATCCATTTCAGTGCATGCAGTTGCCATGGTTAAACACACTGGTACCATACAACAAGCAAATCAGACATAAGAATATCAAATGTGAGATTTAACCAAACACAGCCTCTCTCCTATGACAGTGTAATCTGCAGACTACAATCAGCAGCTGAAAACTTTTGCTAGCCTTGGCAGCCAGCCAAAATTTATGGGAACTACCAACCCTGCCCCTGTCCTGGATCAGGAGAGTAGTGAGTTCTCAGCCATTGCATCAAACTGAGCAATGGAAGCATTCAAACGTACTGCTTCCAAATCCCACCGAAACATCAGTGTGTGTGTGTGTGTGCGCGCGCGCACCCTTCGCCTGAGCTTAGAGTAGGTTGAGACCTTTCCTCTGATGCCATGCTGAGCTTCAGAGGCAGTTCAAAGCAGCAACAGCCTCAAATAAGGGTTTGGGCTCCACCATACCTCATGCTGAGATTCAGAGGATCCTCTTTTCTTCTGAGCCAGCAGAAGGGTGGCAGCTCATTCCTGATGCCATTATGGCTTTTATAAGCACTCATTTTTCCAAAAGCCTATGACTCCGATCTCCAGAAACCGGAGATCAGAGACACCACCTGTTTCTTGCTAGTCTAAAAGACATGCTCATCACTGTTCAGTGCATTGCGGATCCCCAGAAAATATATTTCTTGTCCACATATTTTCAGTAAAACATCTTGACTTCCCTTATCTATTTTCAGTAAAACATCTTGACTTCCCTTATCTATACAGAGATTTGATTCCACAGTAATTCTGAAACCGCCATTGGCTGCCACCCCTATTGTAAACACTTTTATATAAATTAAAATCACATTGATTTTAATTTAACTTGCTTTTGAATGTATTGAGGCTCAGGAAATAAGTAAATTAGGCAGTTTTAAAAGGGAAATGCCAGCCTTAATTAGCTTATTTGTGCCAGAAATCATTGTTTTGCGGAACTGAAACATGATTTTAGCAGTAGTAGAAGAAGACGACATTGGACTTATTGAGCATGATATTGAAGAAAAACCTTAGAGCATAGCTTTCAAGGGATCTCGTCCATGCATACCAACCCTCCTTGATTCTTTCAAACTAGTATTCTACTTTCAAGCTACTATGTTTTTTCTGTACCTTTTGGCTTTTGAAACGAGCTCAAATGCTTCTGATATTTTAAGTTAAATTCTGTTTAAAAATGGCCAACTGTCAAAATTTGGTAAATACTGGGAGCACTATAGGCAGTTAGATTAATCAATTTACATACCTGTGGTTTCTCAAGTTCCCAAGCCTAGTCATGTGTACACTCTCTTCATTTTCTCAGAGAGAGAGAAAATAACTTCTGCCAATGTTTGTATTTGGCTTCCACACTGCCATCTATAGTCAATAGAAGAAATTAGACATCTATTAAATCTCTTGGTAGTCTAATGTCACATCCAAACTCTAGCCTAGATTGTGTTAAAGAGACTCAATCATTTCCAGTAATAATATAGGCATAAAGATAGCTACAGTTTCTTTTGCAGCACAATTCTATGCACGTCTACTCAAAAGAAAGTCCCAGTGCATTCAGTAGGGCTTAATCCCAGGCAATTTAAGTACAGGATTGCATCCTTGAAGTATTTCTTCTATATTAACTCAAGACCATGTAAAGGTTAGGAAAAATAAGATGCATTTGTTGTCTTAATATTTAATACTTTACAGCTTTCGGGGGGGGGGGCAATAACATATACAGCAACATTAAAACGTCCCTGATTAGCTTTGTATGAAATACACATACACACAAAAATGTGCAATAAGCAACTATTTAAATGATATGGTTTTTCTATAAAGACAACCCATGTACATATCAGAAGCTAGTACACAAACCATGTATGCTAAAAATGTAAACAGAGGTTTCCACCGCAACCCTATCGGTGTCTACTCAAAAGTAAGCCACGTTAATTCCAAGGGCATACAAGATTGCAGCAGAAGCCTAGCGTACTTCTGTGATAGAAGTTTTCTCCATTCTATTTATGTTGCAACATACATGTTGCCGCGTTGTCCATTTTCTAAAGAGTACTTCTGTGTTAGAATCAAGAGTGTTTTATGCAACCAATTTAACACACTGTCCTCCAACAAATACCCTCAGCCCTGATTCCCCTGCCAGGGTAATATTATTCTCAAACTCTGCTAGTCAGAAAAGCGAGACAAGCTGTCTCCTATAAGAGGTTTTGTTTTTCCCACATGCACGACTTTCCTGCCAATCATCAGAATTGTTGTGTTAGATGCGTTTAACCCAAAATCTGAACACGCATGGACAGCAGCAATTTTATCTAACACCAGACTGTACTGCTTCACTGTATATCTTGCACAGCACATGCAGCAGCAGACTCGTCTCCGTCTCCCTGGAAATTACTACTCTAGAACTGCTGTGTTCTGCACATGGCCAGGCTCCCTGCCCGCTCGACGACGCCGAGCCACTTGTCAAGAGGCACACACGCTGCTCTTACTCTCTTGCCCCTCGCTTCGGTATTTCTTCGGTCCAAAACCCCAAGTAAAAAAACAAAACAAAACATAAGCAAGCCACGCTAAAAGGAAAAAAAAAACCCTCTCCGTTGCCATTAGCCACACAACACGCACACAGAGCTATAGGTACGGTTACATGCATATGTATTTTTAGACAGCCAATGGAAGGGGGGGGTGAGGAGCAAAACAACCGATTGCCACCACCCCCACCACCGCGAATAACCACTCACTCTTGCAGCCCTGCACCTCCATCCAGCAAAAGCAAGGCAGCAAGTTGTGCGCTACATCTCTCCCTCAGACACACAAACAGACCCCACCGAGGCAGCAGCCGGTCTCCCGATTGGCTCGCCGCCCTGCTCGCCCCCCTCCGCCGCCGCCCGCATGGCTGCAGCCACCCGGGGCTGACAATGCGGTGGAAACGGGTGTTGCCCACCTGCGCACATGGGCTGCTTCTCCTCTCGCGCTCGCTGCCTCCTGGTGCCGCAGGATGAAGTGGCGGCGGCGGCGGCTCCTTGCAGCTCCCTGGGCTTCCCCCTTCGCCCGCCCCTGCTCGCTCAGCCCGCTCCAAACAGCCAGGGGGAGCCTCGCACTGCGGGTGCCGCTCCTTCGCCGCTTGGGATTCCTAGGGAGGGAGGGAGAGAGAGAGCGAGCTCCCCGCCTCGCCTCGCCTCGTAGGTCCACGAGCCGCTACTCCCTCCCCGGGAGGGAGCGCGTGAGGGAAGGAGGAGCGCGCGAGCGAGCTAGAGAGCGCGTGCTCTCTCCCAGGCACGTTTCTCCCGCCGGCTGCCCTCGCTTGCGAAGTCCCGGCGCATCTATAGCCGGCGCCCTCCCCTCTTTCCTCGCCCTCCTCCTCCTCCTCCCCTCTTTGCTTTTTATCACATGCCCGAGTCTCCAGGCGCCTCTGGCGCCGCTCGGTGCGCGCAGCTCTCTCGCCAGCCTGCCTGCTGCCTACACACAGCCAGGCCGCCCCCTCCGCCCGCCTGCACCACAACCTGACTGAGGCGCACAGCGCGCGCACACACACACTCGCGGAGAGAGTCAGTCCGTCAGTCAAGTCACCTGACTCCGCTGCTCTGCCGGCCGCCCCCTTCCTTTTCCTCCCGTCGCCGACCACGCTCGCCTGAAACACTGGGCCAGCCCACCTGTCTGCGCCCCCTCCTAAGCAGCCACCCACCCAGCTCTCCCTGCCAGCTAACCACCCACCCACGCGGCCTCTCGGAGGGAGGAAGCGGGGGAGGCGGGCGGGCGGGCCGGGGTGAGGGGGAGAAAGACACACACAGAGAGAGAGAGGGAGGCCACGCGGAGCCCCCTCGCCTTCCACTGCGGACGCGCACACGCGCCTGCACACTTTCCCGCTGCCCCCGAAAGGGCCGCCGGCGGGTAAACTTCAAGCTTGCCCCCACCGTGGAAGAAAGGAGAGAGGAGGCGACGGGAAGTCGAGCCGCGCGCTAGGAGATAAGAGCGCGCTCTCCTTTGCTGCGGTCACAAATCCGTTGCACAGCCGAGGCAGGCGCGTCTAGGTCTACAAGGAGGAGTGCAATGAGCGGAAGTGCTTGGATTTTAAATAGTTTTGCCTGCCTACGTCAGAATCGAAACTTACTTACCTTGAAAGGTGTCCCTTTTGTCTCCCGTAGCACAGGATCAGGGTGCGGATAAAATGACCATCACTCCCCCTCACCTGGTGGGAGTGAATCACAGCACCTGCCCACGTCAGAGGGGTTTGTGATTGGAACTGGGGTCTTAACTGTTTTAGTCCGCTGAAGGCACTGGGACCGGCCTTCTGCTCAGAGCATGTGTACACCGGAGTGAATTCCAGTGATTTCAGTGGATTTGCAGCACAATCTGATGCATATCTACTGAGAGAAGTAATGTCTGCGCTGTGCCCAGTGGGGTCTTCTCCACACACACACGCACACCCAAAGTAAGTGTGCACAGAATTGCTTCCTTGAGTCCTGACAAGTGTGGTTAGCAATATAGCCATGAATAGGGCTAACTCTAAAAAAAAGTACATACTTTCTCCATTACAGTCCTATACATCCTGGTTACTGGTGCAGCAGGCAAAGGGGCTCTTTTAAGCAAGTTCCTCTAATTGTTCATCTAATCTTTCCAGTCTTGGAGATATACAAAACTTAGTCCACAGTGAAATTAATTGTGCTTATAGAGGATGCTTGATCTGAGAATGCATATTTGAATTTAAGGAACATCAAATGAATTAAATCCAGGCTGGCATAAAAACAACAACAACTGGTCATTTGGGCTATTAATTTTGGTGAAACCAAAGTTTTCTGTTGAAGCTGCAAACTATTCTACAGCACTTCACTGAGGCTACACAGTTTGGGGACAGTAGCTTTTAAACAGTGGAGGAGGAGAGGAAATCAGATCTAGCTAACTTGTGATTTTTAAAAAAAACTCAAAGTATGAAGCTTCTCACAGCATAAAAATAGGCAAGGTATTCCTGCTTGCCTTGAGTAAGTAAAAACTATAAACACACACATATAGAGAAAAAATACTGTATTGTTGGGACTCTGGTGTTTTCCTCCAGTATTTTGCACTAAAGTGTGCAATCCATATCTGGTAAAGTAAATTTCAATTTACAAAATGAAATTCTGTCTATAACCTTTTTTAAAGAAACAAACAAGTGGACCCTCAATAGAATGTCTCTTTACGAAGCAAGTCCTGCTGCTGTTGAGAATTTCAGCCATTCCATTCCATTTTCCTTCATGCTCAGTCCTCCTTGGTTTTCTTTGACAGTCCCCCTCTGCACACATACTTTGGAGAATTTCCCCTAGTTTCTGTACTTCTGCACCTTGCAGTTTCCTTAAGCTTGCTGATGCATCCCTCCTTTGTATAGATGGCATCATTCATGCTACATTAAGCAGTAACTCTGTGGCTGCATACATAAAAGGGGGTAAAGGGGAGCCCTCACCATTAGGTCCAGTCGTGGCCGACTCTGGGGTTGCAGCTCTCATCTCACTTTATTGGCCGAAGGAGCCGGCATACAGCTTCCAGGTCATGTAGCCAGCATGACTAAGCCGCTTCTGGCGAACCAGAGCAGCGCACGGAAACACTGTTTACCTTCCCGCCGGAGTGGTACCTATTTATCTACTTGCACTTTGACATGCTTTCGAACTGCTAGGTTGGCAGGAGCAGGGACTGAGCAACAGGAGCTCACCCCGTCGCAGGGATTCAAACTGCCGACCTTCTGATCAGCAAGTCCTAGGCTCTGTGGTTTAACCCACAGCACCACCCGCCTCCCTTGGCTGCATACATACCATACATTTAAAGCACAATCAAGTACATAATTTCCCTGAAAAACTCCTGAGAATTGCAGTTTACCCTTCACAGAACTATAGTTCCCAACACACTTAAAAAAATACATTTCCCAGGATTCTTGGGTGAGGGCACTTTACAGTACAGTAAGTACACAGCCTCACAGCCTGAACATAGGAAATAAAAGGGACTGGTCTTTGTTTCTCCAGGTTAAATTTCATCTGTGTAAAACATGTAAAACAATAGCACACAATGGCATCCTCTAACTTCATTTTCATTGCATCTTGGCTTTCAACATATCTGAATAACTCCAACTCTGCTGTGCAAACTCAGTTTCTTGTGAGCATTGTGGTTATCCTTCAGCTAATTTTATCACATCACTTTCTGTGGCCAGAAAGTCTTGCAGTCAAGGTTTCACACTAGAAAATAAGCTACACAATTCACTAGCAGCTCACTGGGTACGTTGCCCCCATATTCTTGTATATATAACATACATCACCAACATCAATGACAATAATTGTGTAAACATGCTTTAGATTCCAATATTAAAATGTTACTTATTTGAGGGTGAATTTAGCTGCAAATTATTAAAAACTAGAAGCTCCTGTTAGAATATTTCAGACATGAATTCATATAGACAATTTACCGGCATTCATAAGTATATATTGGTCTTTAACCTGTTGTTTTTTTAAATAAAACTCAAAGTATGAAAACATTACTAATGTTCTAGAAATGCTACCCTTCCTTTTTTTCAAGAAGTCTGAAGCAACCTTGATTTTCGCAAATATTACCAAAGATGTATGTGTAGATAGATAGATAGATAGATAGATAGATAGATAGATAGATATTGTTGTGTTTGGAGGAATTGTGTCCAGTGCCAAAGATTACACCTTCTTTCCAAGCAATTTCCGGTTATTTCATTTTAATTGTGGCTGTCAAAATAAAAGAATATCAGAATACAAAAGCTGTTGTATATTTCTGGGAAGAAATTACCTCTGAACACACAATGAGCCATTTCTTTTTACTATATTTAAACAAATGAAGCCTGTTGGCGATTCATAACAAAGTTTCAGAAAGATGTCCCCAAACCCCATTAAGTCTAGGGGAAAGTGGGTAAGAAACGCTCAAAAGGAGACAAACACTTTGTGTATGTTTGGTGCCTCTATCTGTGTCATCAGAACTTGTAGTGATACTGTTCAGTTTCTCTGCCCTTGAGAACTTTCATATTTCCAGATAATGAATCGGCAGACTCTTCAAGTGCTTGTTTGGTCTTCCACATAATTCAGCTTTTTGGAAAAACAACAACAGCCTTTTTCATTCTCAGGCTTATCTATGCTATAGATTCACCACAGGAACAGGTACTTTGGGAGTTTATTCATGCCACAGCTGATGTGGAACGGAAAAACACCTGAGAGTCCATATTCAGCCCTTAGTACACTTCTCCAGGCCATGCCCCTCACTGGCCCCAGTCTGTGCCATCCTTGAGTGCTTCTGCCTGGCGGAAATGTTTCCTTGAGCTGAGGAAATGCATCTTGCTTGCCTTGAAGGAGAGACGTGCATGTGTAAACCTTTGGGTTTTGTGTAAGCTGGTATGTAGCGTACTGGACAAAGAAAAGACTGACACTCATTACTTCACACAACTTTGCCTCTGGCTACACCTGCAGCCCCATAAGGGAAAACAGCCCTATCCACTCCTGCACTAAAATGTGATGTGATACAAGATTATGTGGGGATGAAGGCAGATTGTCATCCAGCAACTGTGGTTGCCATTGTACAGCCCAGGCTGCTTTTGCTTCCTTCTTGGCTTTGTCCATTCCACTTGACACAATGGTTGATCGGGTATCCATTTAACTTGTTTAGCTCTGAAGTTACCTTGCTTGGTGCATGTTCTTGGCACAATTGTGCATATTACCTGCAACAACACCTCTGTGCATTTGTGACAGTTCGGTCCTCTATGACATTAAAAATTACCCTACATTTTCTTAAATCCGAGAAAGCTGTACGAGCAGCAAAGGCACTGTAAAGAGCATGGAGAAAGTCATGTCAGCCATTTAAGCAGGTGATAAATCTACAGCTGTGCAAAAATGGGGTTCACTTCTCATTTGACCGAAGTGAACATCAGATGCCAAATTGGGGGGAGCTCTACAAGTTAACATTAAACAGGTCAGCTCTGGCAAGCTGCAGTGTAGACAACACATTAATGTGTGATTTTCCAAGAAATCTAGGAAGGAGATCAGTCTGGTACAAGGAGCGCTGTTTACTCATCTTGATGAATAACCCTTTCCCACACACTGTCCAAGACCAGACTTATGTAGCTGGACTCTCTTTCCTAATATTTATTTAGACTGGCTTCATAGTTCATACTCCTAGAAGTGTTCCACCTTCCTCAAACTGGTGTAGAACTTAATGTCTTAATTTTGTTTAAAGATCCAGCCCATATAGAAATGAACATCTCTTCCTCATATGTTTTTCCGTCTTGGCTGCACAGCCCTCTCATTAGTAGGGCCATTGGTCTTTAGCTGGTAGGCTGACACCTACTTGGCAGTTGGACTTGCACTGGCCTAATGTGGATTGCACCAGCATTGCCTTTACTTTTTGTTTGAATGTTTGGGCTTGTTATTAATGGGCTCTCCCAGTTGTGTTATTTCACATTCATGCTAATTTGTGCTCATGATGCTTTCAATACTACTTGCACCTCGAGAACATGTGGGGTGATTATACTGCTTTATTTCCATTCAGTGCATATCCTGTAACTTCCTGCTGAAACCCCATAACTTTTCATAACATTAATGTTGTGATTTGTTTTCTTTTGAATTTGTTGCACTATAAGCCCAGCAATAATGTGGTATCATTAGGGAAACATAGCTGAACAAAGCAAAGCAGAACCAATTCACCAGTAACACACTATTTTTGTGACAAAAAATGTTGCAGAATACGCTCACAATACAATGCCAATCTGGAGGGGCTCAAAGAAAAGAAGAGAATCAGACAGATCAAAGAGTGATCATAGGGAAATGAGGACAGAATTCCTTTACCTTTAAGAATGATGTTGAAGGTACTGCAGATACACCATTGATAAGTGTGGTTTTTCTCCCCCGCAACTGCATAAACAAAAACCAAACCCAGTGCCTTCATTTTCACCCTAATTTGGGTCACCCTAAAGAGAAAACAGAAAAACTAGCATATAAAAAGCTTTCGATTAAAAGTAGGTCCTAGCTTTGTAGATTGTAAAAACTGAGCTAATATGTCAGTTTCTCAGATGTCATTTTCTCAGATAATTTCTCAGTTATTGATCCCCTTAGATGAGGTTCAGATTTATTATCTACTTCTCTTTTTATTACCAACACCCTGGTGCATTGTGGCCTCCAAGACACTTGCAAGCTGCAATATTTCCAGAAATACTAACACAGGTGGGAAACAGTTAAAATCTTGCTTCTCAGAAAGCCCATGGAAATTGCTCTCACTGCTTTAATTGTGATGTATACCATTAATACCAAGACTGTGACAAGAAATTCCAAATTGCACAAAGTATTTTCTGGGGACTTAATGGCCTAGTTGAAGTTAATGCCCCTCAGTTTTACTTTCAGCCATTAACATCTCTTAGGTCATTAATTAATTCCCAGGAAATGTTCTAGAAGTTTGTATCTTCATTGCTATCACTAAAATATTGTACATTATAATTAAACAGTAATCTTCATCCCTTTGTCTCCAGAATAGTCACACTTACTTCAGTCCACTAGAATAAATAGTTCGCAGTCTTAGGCACTAAAAACATAAACAAACATAACCAGTATTTGTCCCCAAGGCACCCATTCACTGTCAGAAGCATTTTTATTTACATTATTTTCCATTGTGAGTTTAAGTGAGGAGTTGTGTAAACACCCATTTACTGATTAGTTTTATTTTACTGCTTAATAATAGATCACACTAGACATAATGAAGTTCTGCTGCATAGCTTTATGGCGCACTTCAATTACAGCATCATCTTTAAAGACAAACACTCATTAATATATGGATAAATAAGTGCTCATAGAAAACTAAACAAAACAGACTATAAACAGCATGCAAAAAAGCCCTCAGTTGATTTGATGTTAGTTTCCTTGTGTTGAGTACAGACATTACTCCTCTCCCCCCCCCTTTTTTTTTGGTAGAAGTCAGGAGATGTGGGAACCTCATGACTAGTGATCAGAGGAAGTAAACAACCCAACATTAAATACAACTAATTTATCTGCTCTGAACAGAATCAGATGGTGCGGCAGGGCTGTGCCTGTCACCTGAACTACCTCTGACTGAGTCCCTGGTGAAGGGAGGCGGGGGGCAAGAAGGTAGTGAGATCGGTGCAGTGCAAATGCACTGGCAGAGTCAGTCCAAGCACTCCTGCTGGTCCATTTGTAACAGACTTTGCCACCATCTTGTACTTCCTGTTCTCCAACGTGCTATGCACCATCAACTTAGCTGGAGGAAAGTCAGGTGAGTGGCACAGCCTTCACTGTCCCCTGCCATGCCATCTGCTATGGGCTATTAAGAAGCAATACAGCATGGGCAGTCAAAATGGAAGACACATCGTGGTCCGCATGTTCCTTTTGCTTGTCCATTTCAACACGTCTCTCTTCCATCTGCCAAATAACCATTAAAATACCTTCAATTTCTGTTCTCTCTGTTTCTTTCAAATAATTTTTGTTATTAACTAACAAGCGGTTCAAAAATGAGCATTTTATTTAAAAAAGCAGAGCTACAAGAGGCTATGAATATAGTATTGAGTTCTGTAACAATGTTTTTTTTCTTCTCTATCTTAAGTTTGTCCAGTGTCACTTATGTTTCATGTTTGTAGTGTACAGATTTTCCTTTCCTTCCTTAGCCTTTCTTCCACAGCTTAAGTTAAGTGTGTGAAATATACTCGGAGTCGAGAGTGGATTTCATGCTCTTTATTCCGCTCATAGTGGTGAGGAGGAATGGAAGTTGCCCCACAATATCTACTTTATATACATTATTTACACAATGGGCTGCACGTGATTGGCTAATTCCAGGATTCTCTTGTAGGCCAATCAGGTTGTGGATTCACTTCCACCTGGAGCTGGATTGGGTGGCTCCTGCGAACCAATCATACTGCTGCATTGTTCTAGGACCAATCAGACTGCTGCATTCTGAATCCTATTGTTCTAGGACCAATCAGACTGCTGCATTTTAGATCCTATTGTTCTAGGACCAATCAGACTGCTGCATTTTGGATCCTATTCAACTCAGTACATAACAGTGTGGAAGTGGCAGGTGGAGCCAGTGTGTCCACATTGACTTGGGCAAAGTGGGGTATATTTTCTTGTCATTCTTCCTGGTGGTAGGAATGCTTCAGATTCTTCAAAGACTTGGCTGCTTGTCTAGGACCTCAAAGTATGGAGGAATGTCATCCACCGGTGACCAGCATGCTCTGCTGGCATCCTTTATTTCCCTACAGCCTCACTCAGCACAGATCTTTGGACTAGCGGTGACATTTTCTCATGCTGCATCTGAACCTTCTTTCATTCACTGAAAGTCTCCTGAAACACAGATCTATGGCTAATCGCACAACTCCCTACACACACGGATTTTCATAAAGACCACGACTTTCCCTCCAGTCAAAACTCACCTGTTTTTCTGGCTGTTGGAATAGAATGGAGAAAGTTTGCCTGATTTGGTTTCCTGGTACTGCTCAATAAGATCCTGAAAGTTCCCATAGGTGCTTTTCCAGAAATGCTTGTTGAAAATTAAAATTAAATCTGGGCAGAATTTTGAACTGGAACAAGAAGTCGTGAAAAAAAAAAGATGATTGATCCTTTCCACTGTAAAAGCAAACATAGCTAAAGCATGGGAGTGGGGGTGGCAGCACTCCTAGTCTCAGATGGTTTGAAAAAATATGGGATATGTCAACACTATGGGATAAAAAATATGGGATATGACTAACCTATTGCACAGTGGAAGAGCAGCTAATGAAGAAACAAATAGTTGCTAAGAATGAGGGACATTGCTGATTACATTCTGGAATGACAAATTCCAGGAGAATAGGATCCATATAATACATTTGCTCTATTGTGATGCAATTATACGCAGTGTTCTGCAACTATGTAACTTGCCACTATCTTTTCATGCCTGAGGATAAAAGTCACATGCACAGGTTGTTCCTATGGTGCAGCTAAGATGGCCGCCCTCATGCCAGGACTAATGCTGGTGAAATGTAGTTAGGATTCTGTGCTCCTCGGCATCAGAAATCAAAAGCACAAATAATAGCAGCAGAAAAAGAGCCAACATAGCAACAATGCTAGCAGCTCCCACAGAGTCCCTGGCAACTATGTTGCTACCTGCCAATTACAATTTTACTCATTCTGCTACATTTGGCTGCCCTGAGTATCCACACTCAAGATACAAATCTTGCTAATTGGGAGAATGGTTTTACTAGCTATGCAATCCTCAACATATCTACGTGGATGTAGGTTACTTCAGAGTAATTGTGGTTTAAGAGCAGGATGGGTTTTTCACTAATAAGAACCTAATTAACACTCTGTGAGATATTCTGCTGCATCCTTCCTTTTGCTTGATCTATGAAAGCATTCTGAAAATGATATGAAATTTGGGCACAGAAAATATTTTGTCAGCTGGTGCTATTCATTTGTTAGACTTAGATATTGGCTTTTTGTTCTACATTAACTAGAACAGTGCCCCCAAATTAAGTTTAAAACTTGGAATAATTTGCCTGGAATAATGAAGTTCATTTGTGGAAAATCAAAATGATTCAAAGCATTAAAATAATTTACATTTTAACCACTCATCAAGTGAGACTTCTTGTCTGATCATTTGAAATTTTAGAAACTAATCCTGCAGTCATATAAACGTTCATCTAGAAGTATATGTGAACTCAACGGGACTTACTTCTGAACATACATGTGTAGATTTGCAGTGTAAGTCCAACACAATCAAAGAAAATGCTAACACATCCAGGGTACAACCCAGTTGAAATTAGCTGTCATTAAATCTTACTGAAATCAACAGAAACGAAGTACTCAGTTAATGTCTAAAGCCCATGGATTTCAAAGAGATATGTTTGCTTAGCTGTCACTGGACTGGGTTTCTACATCTAAGGGCATTAGTAGTCCTTCTGTAACTCCAAACAAAAAAATGTTTGGGATTCAAGAGCCAAAAGGCAGGAGCCTCCATCCCTTATTCCACACCCCTAGTTGGGCTATGCAAGCCAGACCACCATGATCCGAGAGCAGAAACTTCCCTAACAATTTGTACAAGTGCGATTAACTTTTCATGGCAGGGAAAAGCGCAGATTTGTCCAACTCTCTGGAAACTCGTCAGAAAGTTCTGAGGGGAAGGTAGATGTGTCCCAATTATTCTCAGAAGTAGGTCTTTCCTTTGTTTTCAAATGTACACAGTTGCTTTAGGGGGATGGGGGGAAGAACCATAATATAAGAGGCAAAAACTCCTAAAGATTTTATGACAATAAATGCTGGATTTTAGGTTGGACATATAATCTCCCCTAAAGTGGGTTGAGGTCCTAATAGTGCTAACAACCAAGGGAGGACATGGAGGGCTAGAGATTTATTCAGCAACAGCTAATTTACAGCTTGTTATCAGCCAGTTGCTGAAATGTGATAAGGGGGGATCCAGCTTTCCACAGAATATTTTATTTTTCCAAATATTAACAATGCTGCTTGTGATTTTTATTATTATTAATAATACAGCATCATTTTTTTCATATTTACTTTGGGGATTTATATTCTGCGTTTGGAGAACTTTCTCCAAAAAGTGGCTTGACAACAAATATAAAATATAAATACAGTACAGAATATGCTAGTAACCCTCAAAGGCCTTGCAAAACATAATTTGTTGCCAATCTTAATTAGCAGTCGGGGTTGAACAGCTGCCTGCATCTCTTGGTTATATACCTAGTGCACCTGGTTCTCAGTCTCTGCTCCAAGGTAGCCTGACCATTGGCTTTGTCATCACACCTGCAGAAAGGCTGGAGGACATTTGGTTTCTGAGAACCAACCTTCCTCTCCTTTGCTAGAGTGCCAAAATTCTCCTGACATGAGCAGACTTGAGGGAGTGTATTCCTCCCTGCAGCCATAATTCCAGGGCAGGAATGGTCCATAAGATTCTGCTGCTTTAAAGGACCAAGTAGATTCTTTCTTCTTTTTGCCCTTTACATTGACTGATTGATATGACTATGTGTTATTTAAAAATAAATTCATATCATGTTGTAAAAAACAATTTGTGAGGAATGTGTGCATGTGTACACACTCACCTGACTTCTCTGAGCATGGAGAAGTTCCAGGGCAAACCTCCTTATCTGGGTTTTAAAAAGGCCATCTGGAGTATTCATAATTTTGCCACTCTCTCACATTATCCTTTGATTTGTAAGAAGAACAGTCAGGTGGTTGGCCTCTCAATTCAGAACATTGCATTCTTTATTCTATTGACAGATTTCCCATTTGGTCCTATGAAGTAAAAAGCTTTTCAGATGTCATTATCAAGGTGGTAATAAGGAAGAATCACAGAATTTTCACAGAAATTTCATAGGTGGCCCTATGAAACCGCCCTGCGATCCTCCGATGAAGGGCAGTATAAAAGAAGTACCATTCCTTCAAGGTGACAGACACTTATAGGGCTCTAGAGAAAGTCACACACATGTAACTCAAGGAAAGCAACATCAAATGATGTCTTGCATGTTTCAAGCGGCTATTGCATATGACACAGAATAGGCAAGAGATTTTATATCATTCATTTACCTTTTCACTATACCTACACAATGCTGTTCAACAGAGGCTGTTCCCACATTAAGGTGGGAGTCATTGAGATCACACGATAAGCAAAATTTTTGTGTGATGTGTTGTTGTTTCAAAAAAGCACTATTGTTTGACAGCAAGATGTATAACTACTATGCAATTAAATCAAGATGAATGCTCAATAAACAGGCAACCTGGAAGAGCCCTGTGATTAGACTGTGCCACCGACTCTTTTTGTTCACCAGCAGAAGCAGCACTGATTCACATCCAGTACCTGTTGTGGCAGCAAATGCATTGGGCTGGAAAATGGCAAGGAGCATCTAGCCACTCTCAAAGCACTGAGCAAGGGAACTTTTCCCAATCATAAGCAAGAGAATAGCTGGCTGTTTTAAAGTGCAATAATATAATTCCCAGGTCAGAATGACTCCCCTGCCCCGGAAGTCCTATCTACTCAGTCATCCTTTTAGACTGGCACTGAGAAAGATGAGCTTCATCGAAAAGGAACAGATTTATCATTTGCTGTGTTTAAACCTCTGCTTCTGAAATTGATCACCCCCTACTTCCAATTCCAAAAGATGCCTTTGACCTCTCTCTACATCCTAACAAATGGGAAAAATAAAAGTTCTCGTGATTTATTTGGCACTGTGTTCTGGCACTGCTAGGAGCACCTTCCTCCTTTATCTTGAAATCCAAGGAATTTAAAAAATTCTACTCTTGGCTGTTAATTAAGTCCAGGCTATGGTCTAATGCACTTTCCCAGCCTCCAGTTTAGATGTGTGGGAAAGCCAGGGAACTGGTGTTGTCACCAAATTTTACCAGTACAAGTGAGATCTGTTAAATGTTGTAGCATGGAATGTTTCTGTTCAGTGTTCCATACAGTCAGACAGTCATGTCTCCATTCCAAACCTGCCACACACCCCAACAGACATTTTGCATATTTGGGCCACTGAACGGTTGTGTTTATTTCATTTTATATACCACCCTTTCTCCAAAAGGAGCCCTGAATGTCATCCTGGCATTTTATAAGGGGGGGGGGGCCTCCCTACTTCATTATGGAACAAGGATGGTGGAACCAACAAAGTTGAACTTCAGAGCAAAAATTGGTCTATAAACGTAGTTAGTTTGTCAAAACAGTTATCTGGACCATAGCACTTCTCACTTTACAAATTAAGCACTGGACATCCATCTAAAATTAGATATGCTTTTAAATGCTTTGTAGATTAGGGAAGGATCTAAGCAGCTCCTGGAGCAAAGACTTGCCATTACCATGGAAGCTATGGCTCTCCAGTGACACAAAAAACCAAGGACGCCCTCTTGCTAAGCATATAAAACACAATTGAGTAGCAAACATCTTGAAGTTCAGTTCAGAATTCAGCTTTCATTTACACTAGAGTGGTTCGTGTTTGATATTTTATTTATATGGCTCAAGGGCTGTCTTTTTACAGCAATCTGCTAATTAGAAATCACAAATAATTTACAGAATCTTTGGAACAGCCCAGGTTAAATGAGTAGCAATCCAAGCAAATAACTTCCAAATGAGGATAAATAAATATTTGTTACCTCTTTGGGGATTTTCCAGATGCTGCCCAGATGGTGGGAAATATTGTGTAAGAACCAATAAGCACATATGTATTAAAATTAGATACTGAAGGAACAGCCAGCAATTCACTGTATCCACACATTTGCAATTTTTCTAATAGCTAACATGAAAGCCTGTACTCTAGGAGCATTTTGTCTCAGATATATGGGTAGAATTTACTCCCCACCCCAGACACTTTGGGTGATAGTCAGTTACTCAAAGTAGACCTATTGAAATTAATGGCTCTAACTTAGCCATTTTCATTCAGTTTGATGGGTCTACTCTGACTAAAATTTGCTTTGACTCCCACCCTGGATGTTGCTGTATAAATATACCTTTGACATCAGAGGTGGTGGTGATGAGGTGTCAAGAGTTCCTCCACAACTCCTCCCACCTGTTTATTTTAGTGCCCTGTCATTAACACTAGGGCTAGTCCAAGACATTTTGCTGCTCGAGGTAAAGGACAATATGCTGCTCCCTCCCATTTTGTACATTACAAAAGCCGACTGGACCAGCAGTGGAATCTTATTTTGACATTGACGATGGCATAGCATCCTCCAATACATTGAGGCACCAGGCCAGATTAGGGGGTCCAGGACATGCAGTGTAGCGGGCAGAGCTGTGTCCTCCAATGTAGGGGAATGGTGGTAGGGGGTCCTTGGAGAAATAGCTGTGGGGCTGCTATTGCAGCTACTCCATCATCTGCTGCCTGAGGCAACAGAAGGTGGAAATGGCTTCCTGAGTGGCATGGAGCTACTATGCTAGCTACACATTTACCAGGAGAGAGAAGAGGTGGGGAGAGGTGGAGGGAAAGTTGGCACAGTGCAAACGCATCAGCAGAGGCAAACTGGTGTGTTTGCACAGCGCAGACCTCCATGCCACCTTGTTCCTTCACCTCTTTCTCCATGGCAAGCAGCAGCAGCCCACCTGCCAAGAAGCTAATGTAGCATCTCCACCCCACCCACTAAGCCACTTTTGAACTTCAGCACAACAGTCCTTCTGTTTTTCTATATTTCCATTTTGCTAATCAGTCTGTATGTCTTCCAAGCAATTAGGACAAAGAAAGTTGCACTATATGCAGTTTTTATTAGATGAAGCTATGCATGGCCTGTTAGGGCTTTCTGAATATGTGTCAATAAAAATTTAATGCAACAGCAGAGGGCATTCTGTGTATGCTGCTCAAATGTCAAACTGTACATGGGAATATTGCATACCTGTTGTTGTTGTTGTTGTTGTTGTTGTTGTTTTAAAAAGTGTAATATTGAAGGATGCCCCACTCCTCCTAATACCAAACTCAGGCGGTGAGGGCTGCCAGAATTGTAGCCAAGATGAGACCACAGGGAAACAAGAGATAGGTTCCCACATGCTTAGGAGAAAATCAAGGTTTGTAGTTGTTGTTTTTTAACCCAGTAAGAACCGAGCAGTAGCTTCAGAAATTAGGAAAGAGAACGTGAATGGAGTGTGTGGAATAAGATGCTCAGAAGGAGTGGCTGGCTAGAGGGAGGATGCATGTCAACATTTTGTTGCAGGTCCTACTTTTTTATTTAGATTTCTAACCTGCAACTGGCTTGGAGTTGGTAATAAGAATGTTAAAAATAGAAGTAGCATCAGCATAAGGTAGAGCACATGCTTTGCATGCTGAATACCCCAGGTTCAGTCACTGATATCTCCAGTTAAAGAGATCTTGGGCAGCACTGGCTGGAAATGATCTCTACCTCTGAGCTTGGAGAGAAGCTTGCAAACGAACAATTCTGGGCTAGATGGACCAGTGGTCTATACTGATATTAAGCACCCAAAAGAAACAGCAAGCAACCAGCAGAGAGGGGTAAAACAAAAGAAGAGATTGTGGTGGCTTTTTTAAATCTGCAACAATAGGAACTTATAGATGTTAAAGGAAAGTATATTCAGAGCACAAAATATTACATTGCAGGGTGTGCAATGCAGCTGGCTGAATGTTGGACTTTGGTTGGAAAACTGGGTTAAAATTTCAAGGTCATAGGATGACCTTAGGCAGGGATAGCTCTGCTATTAGGCAGAATGAGGCAGTTGCCTCAGGTAGCCCATTTGGGATTTTGTGAAAAGGCAGCAAATTGCTAAGCAATTTAATTTATCCATATGGTGTTTTCATCCCAGGGAGACATTGCCTCAGGTGCCCTAATAACATAGCCAGTCTTGGGTGCTGTACAACTTGACTGGGGTGAAACAAAAAGGATATAAGACAGCTGGGGAAAGGTTTGGAAAGGGGCGAACGGGGCTTCGGAACTAGAGGTACCACTGTATTGGGCAAAGGCAACTGGTGTATGCAACTCAGGAGAATGGAAACAGCTGGTGTGTGCGCCACACTTCAAGTTTGGTTAGCCAACATAAGTTGGCTCTCACTCCCTGCAGAGACAACCTCTCTTCTTATTGCCTTCACAGGGCTCCATGGAGCTGTCCAAGGTTCTGTACACTCTGCCCAACTTGAATTTGCAACTTGGCACTGCCTGCTTTGCTTTCAAGCCTGAAGGGCCCATGAAACTGGACACCCAGTTATCTGTCACCCAAGGTAGCTGCCTCACTTTACCTAACAGTAGCACTAGCCCCATGTGTCTGTTGATTGTGTGCAAATATGCAACTCCATGTTCCTTTTCTAGTCTCCATTTCCTGTGAGAACTTATTTTCTTAACATAACAAGCACGTTTCTTACAACAGAGAAAACGTTAAAGAGCGGCCTTGGCCAGCTCACTTCACTCAGCTGTGGTCTATTGTACTTTGCTGAGTCTTATTGGATAAATCTGAAGTACTTTCTGCACTAAAATGTTGCAAAAACCATTCTTCGGTACAATAAATAAGAGTAATATTCTCTTTGTAGTGTTTGGACACTTCAACATACCTTCAGAGCTAAGCCTCTCCCACCCATGACATTCTTTAAAAAATAATTGTTCAAAGTTAATATGTAATCTTGCAAAACTAAATATGACTTGCCTTGTAATACTTTCCTTAAACTAACTGCTTTTTGAAAATGGAGAGGGAAATGTGAGTTCAAAACGAGTATTATACATACGTATGCTTATAAAGTCTGGTCTTACTAACCCAGTTCCTCCCACATGCATTTCCCACAAACTGTCAGCTTCCCACAGGAACCCACCCACATCGCACACCTCAGCACAATGCTCTCAACAAAGGCCTATCAGCCCCTGATGTTCTGAGGCTTATGTTCCACCCGCCTTCAGTCTTCCCAGGTTTACCAGCTCTGTAATTAAGTATTAAGCTGAGGGAGCCCTATTCAGGCAGAAAGACTGTTATTTGGTAGTGCAGTGCTGTGTGTTGTATCTGCAGTGCATATGTATGTTGCATTCTTCAAATCAATGAAAAGAAAGCACATAAATTGAAACACACACATGCCTCTGTAAGTCGACAACTGCCCTCTCCGTACTGCGCCCACAACAACTGATGAGGTAGGCTAAGCTGAGAGACAGTGATTGGCTGGAGGTCATCTCATTAATTTCATGGAGCTTCCAATACAGGCTTACCAGCCAAAGTTAGTTTAGTAATTCCTGGGGGCAAGGAAACCAAGAGCAGAAGATGGTATTTGGGGATGGCTATACCACCATGTAGCCCAGCCCCACGAACCTCCACTGTCGCTCTCTTGCATTGCAGCTGAAATAGATGGTGCTAGGCAACCACTCTGCAAAGGCAGGTGAGCTCGAGCTATGCTGATGGACCCTCCCCTCCCCCACCTCTCCAGAGGCCCCCCCCCCCCCCGCTTCATTATTGCACTATTGCCCCTTTCCAAAAATTCCCATAGGGAGCTTATCCCCATCAAGCTGGTCTCAAAGCATGCTATAGAGCTGTGAATCATGGCTTAAAACTAGGGGTCTGTAGGTGATTCAGCATACAAAACAATTTTCACCTGCTGCTAACCATTTTGAAACCAGGTGAGAGTTTCTCTCATAAGGAAAATAAAAGGGTTGGCAGGAGTTGTGTGTGAGAGAGAAAGAGAGTTTGCTGCAATGTTACACCCTTCATTTGCATTCTTGAGTTGTCAGCGAGTACTGATTTGTTTCTGGGCACAATTCAAAGTGCTGCTTTGTTTTGCTTTTACCTATAAAGGTATAAAGAGCTTGGACCCATGGTATCAAAAGGACTGCCTTCTCCCACATGAACCTGCCCATCTCCTGAGTAGGCCTGGCCCACCCACAGGGTGGCTGCCTTGCCCCCACGACTGAGGGGCCCCAGGACTGTGCAACATCACCATGTCGTGTGTGCACTCCCCGTGGCATGCACGCATGGCATCAGCATGCCTCACAGCACAATGCGGTGGAGGAGGAGGTGCAGGCAAAATGAGACATGCTGGCCCTACACCTGAGGTCTTCTTCTGAGGCTCTCCTTGGAGTTCTTCCACCTTTGGAAGCCATGGATGGGCATTTCCAGCACACTACCTACTATTATTATTTTGCTTTCATTATTTTAAAATATTGCTATGCCATTTTTCTGGGCAAAGCCTTTCCAAAGCATCTTACAACAACAACAACAGGAAAAAATATTACTAAAAACAGAAAAAATACAGATTGACAATGATAAAACATATACAGACCGCCACCAACATAATAATATTCCAACCTCTATCTAGTGAATATGAGCAATAAATTTTTACAGGAAAGGCCAATACAAACAAATAAGTATTGTTATAGGTTTGTGGGTTCTAGAATTTAATTAAGGCTTGGAATTTTAAAACCAGGAAATAGCTAGATTCCTATGTATTTAGGATAGATCCATGTGTGCATTTGAGCCGTATACTAGATGTTTCTAATCCTTTAATTAGCATGTTTGAAAGACTAATTAAGTTCCTAAACTGTGTATTAGACACTTTGCTAATCCCTTGAAATTAACATGTGTTAGAAAGCAATTGCGTCAGACTAATTTCCCTTTGAGGTGTTAGCCTGCGGTGAGGGGTCATTCACACAACAAGAGGGCCAAATAGTGTGGGGCACCTGCCTGTGTTAAAAGAGGCCAACGCTTAGGTTAGCAAGGGGCATAAACTGGAATGTGACCTATGAAGCAAGGCAAGCTGCAGGGCACAAAGCAACGATGGTGCTGTGCTTGGAGATTGTGGGTGGAATGTAACAGCATGAGAGGCCTTCTAAAAAGCCTGAAGTATAGCCATCCACCACAGCTGTACTGGGAGGGAGTTCCAAAAGTGTGGAGGCACCACAGAAAAAACCCTCTCTCTTGTGGTTGTCCATCTCACATGCCAGGAGGTGAACACACCGAAGAGGACCTCTGCTTGAGACTTAGAATAGGGTAGATTTTACTTTGGATAAAACAGGCATGAGTGGTCTGCTAATGTTTGTTTGAGAGAGAGATAAAACAACTATGCTTAAACATTAACTTGCGACTGATGCATCATGTGCATCGCTTCAGAACAAAAGTAGTCATTCTCATCTGCAAACTCCTTAAATACTATGGGTTATATTCAAATAAATTCTGCTTGGAGTAGAGCCACTGATATTATTAGACCTAAATCAGTCATGCCCACTAATTTTGATGTGTCTTCTTTGACTAGGACTTACTATATTTTTATTAGCTTTAACCTCAGATATACTATTCTCATACTACCTTCTTCTGTTGAAGTAGCACATTAAAGAACACGTTTTTAAAACATCTCCCCACAGTGTCACTTATCATGGTTCTACGCAAATGACGGCTTCTGTGTAATTCCTTTCCAGGAATGTTCAAATGGCAGCTTAGAGGGAATCTAATACCCCATGGGCTTATGAATCTAGAATTACACACTATGCAACATTTTCATTTGGTCTTTGTGGTGAGCTTAGACAAACCACAAAACATCAGGAAATATGCTCCACCTACCATTCATTGTTTCTAAAGAAACGGCTTTTTATCAGGAATATTACTGATTTCCTTTCCTGTGGAAAAGTGGATGATGGAAAGAAGAAAGAACGTTATTGCTCAATTTATTTAACTCTTACTTCATTCAACAATTTTTGCAAGATTTTTTAATAATGATGATGACCACAACTCTATTGTTTTTAATGTATCATGCCCAAGCTGTTTTAGAGATCAGTTCAGATTAACCTGGTCTAGGCAGTAAAACAAACTTTTCCGCTATACAGGACAAGTGTGGATAAGCCCCTAGTTATCAACATTTCCCCCTCCCCAATTAAGTGAATCATCCTTATCAGAATCTTAGCCAAGGAGGAAAGCAAGACTACACATTCCTTAATTATTAAGCTTATTGTTCCAGGAAAATAAGATGCTTCGTTCCCAATATTACCCGTCACAAAGGCCAACAGCCTGAAGGTCCAAATTTGCTTTGCTTTACGTGGATTCCTTTTTAAAAAATGTTTTACAGAAACACTCCTGAATAGGTTTATGTGAATGGTCAATATTCCATGGCAAAGTTCAATGTTTTATGGAATCTGAGAAAGCAGTACATAAACTGAAGCAGAAAATAGTATTTCAGGTTTTCTGTTGTTGCAAAAACCTGAAAATCTTGTTTGACCATAGGTGTCAGTGACATCAAAGAAATGTGTCTACAGTAGCCTTCACCATCCAGGTGCCTTCCAGACATTTGGGCCTACAACTCCCATGAGCTGTAGCCAGCACATGTTGACAAGGGGCTGATGGTTTAGCATGGATATGCAAGTGCGCAGGCTCCCAGACAGGAAACTCTGGTTGCTTGGCTCCTCCCCATGTCCTGCTGCTGCTGTGCTGCTGTACTCTAAACCGTGGTTTGCCTTAGAATGTCATCCAAATCTGGGCTCATGGTTTGTGTCTTCCAGACAGACTAACTAAGAAAAGAAGACCGCGACCCTGATATCTTTTCTGGGAGTCTGCATGCTCACGTGTTCATGCTGCTAAACCATGGTTTGTCTTCGACTTATGTGTGAACTGTTTCACTATTGAAAGATCTGGTAACATGTTAAGACCACAATTCTAAACACACTTGGGGACTAAGCCCCATTGAACATAGGACTGCAAAGCACTGTTGCTTTCCTTTTTCATTCAAGTGAAGAAAAAACATAGTTGTGTCACATGTACAGTACTTTCTTAATGAAAGGCAGATTTTCAATTAATTTATTTTTCCAACCACGATTGTAGAAACAAATGGAATTACTCCGGGGTTTTTCTAGTTTTCTTTCTAAAGTGTCTATCATTTTTTAGCCAGTCTTACTATTTTATTCCCTTGAACACCAATTGCTTCATTCTTCGTAATGCCTGACAGAATACATTGATTTCCCATTGTGATATGCCCAAGATTAAGCATGGCATAATCCAGTTTGTAAACAATAGAACAGGCATAGACAAACTCGGCCCTCCAGATGTTTAGGGACTACAACTCCCATCATCCCTAGCTAACAGGACCAGTGGTCAGGATGATGGGAATTGTAGTCTCAAAATATCTGAAGGGCCAAGTTTGCCTATGCCTGCAATAGAAGGTATGAAAGCTGGACCAGGCCCAGAGCAGCACCAATCTCCCATACCTCAGAAACTCCAGATGCACAAAACAATTGTTTATATCTAACACAGCATTTGGATCAGATGTTGTGCCTTGTGTATATATGTGCTTGTAATATGTTCAGTGAGGAGGAATTAAAGAACCTTTTAATGAGGGTGAAAGAGGAGAGCGCAAAATATTGTCTGAAGCTCAACATCAAAAAAACGAAGATCATGGCCACTGGTCCCATCACCTCCTGGCAAATAGAAGGGGAAGAAATGGAGGTAGTGAGAGATTTTACTTTCTTGGGCTCCGTGATCACTGCAGATGGTGACAGCAGTCACGAAATTAAAAGATGCCTGCTCCTTGGGAGAAAGGCGATGGCAAACTTAGACAGTATCTTAAAAAGCAGAGACATCACCTTGCCAACAAAGGTTCGTATAGTTAAAGCCATGGTTTTCCCAGTAGTGATGTATGGAAGTGAGAGCTGGACCATAAAGTAGGCTGATCGCCGAAAAATTGATGCTTTTGAATTATGGTGCTGGAGGAGACTCTTGAGAGTCCCATGGACTGCAAGTAGATCAAACGTATCCATTCTTCAGGAAATCAGCCCTGAGTGCTCACTGGAAGGACAGATCGTGAAGCTGAGGCTCCAATACTTTGGCCACCTCATGAGAAGAGAAGACTCCCTGGAAAAGACCCTGATGTTGGGAAAGATTGAGAGCACAAGGAGAAGGGGACAACAGATGACGAGATGGTTGGACAGTATTCTCGAAGCTACAAACTTGAGTCTGACCAAACTGCGGGAGACAGTGGAAGACAAGGAGTGCCTGGCATGCTCTGGTCCATGGGGTCACGAAGAGTCGGACACGACTAAACGACTAAACAACAACAATATGTTCAGTGGTGCAGTTATGTAATTTTAGACTCTGGATTTAATGGTCTTATTGGAGGGGGTGGATTTAGATAGTAATATGTATCATTTTGCTAACTTTGAAATTGAGTATTGCTATATTGGAACTATGATAGCTATATGAGGTGCAATGTAGCAACCTTGTTGCAATCCCACCTTTTGCTCCAAAGTATGATGATTCAGTTGCACAAAAATGCTGTAGTCTAGAAGTGCCCAAAGACCCCAGCTGCACTTTTATAGCCACGTCTCTGTTTTCACTAAGGCATCATTTAAATCTCATGCATGCAGAGTCATGATTCCTAATTATTCTGTGCAAACAGCCTCTTGTTGCCCTTTATGTGGGGGTGCTGTGCTCCACCCCTTCAGCTCTGACCGTAGAATGGAAATGAAAAGTCATTTGTCCAGGGTGTATTTGAGACCTGTAAAGACTCATGCTGATCTTAGGCAGAGTTGTAAGTTATACAGTAGTAACAGCTCAATGAAGAACCCTCTTAAACTCACATTTATTTACATAACTTATTTGACTGAAAATAACTGATTACTAAGAATGCAATTGAGCAGCATCCCACTCTAAGCCTCCTGCTGAGAGCTACAGGTTGATTTTGCTAATCACTTCTTTCCTATAGCCCTTATGAGATATTTCCAACAAAATTCAGAGCAGTGCACATGGAATACTTTGGGATAAAGGCGAATGGGGAGATGACGACTTTCATTGAATGGGAACCCAGAAAGTAATTTGATATAATTGCTATACAACTGGGGAGTTATTTTACTCTTTCCAATCTTAGTGAATCCTTGTTTGTGTATAATATATCATTTTATGATGGGGAAAATCCCTTACTAGGGGTTTTTATCTCCAAGGAACATACATCATTGATTCCTTATTCATTTTTATAGATATATATATGCACAAAAAAGCATTCCTGGAAACAAACATATACCATATTTTTCACTCTATAAGATGCACCAGACCATAAATTGTACCTAGGTTTTGGAGGATTGTACCTTGGAGGTTGTACCTTGCTGTTCTGGCTTCTGGGATAGCTGTGCAGCCTGCATTCGCTCCATAAGACGCACACACATTTCCCCTTACTTTTTAGGAGGGAAAAAGTAAGCCTTATAGAGCAAAAAATACGGTACTTATTTAATATTTGGTAGATGCAATTCATCATTTGCCTCAAAGAAGGTACCCCACACTAGTTAGGCTATCCTATGGAGAGCATCTTCATTGAATTAAGTCTTGCATTCACAGTTCATTAAAATGTTCAGTCATGTACCAACAAAACACAAAACAATGACATGGTTATTCCTGTGTAGCCCCATCTGCCCTCCCATCTCTTTCCCCATAACATTTCCCCACCATCTTACACCACTCTGCCTCAATGCTCCCTCCAAATACATAGTACTAGGGGGTTGGCTGAATCCTCTCTGGCAATGATAGAAGGAGAGGGGGGGGTGAAACCTAACAAGCAAAACCTCAATATTCATTTGTTTAGGTATTGTACCTTATGTTTCACCCCTCCCTCCGCCACCTTTCTATTATTGTCAGGAAGGATTCAGCTAGCCCCTTGAAAGCAACCAATTCAATGTTAGGGGAGAGACAAGGATGGTATACATAGACAGGTGCCAGAAGTACAGAAATTATTGCTTGACAAAGAAGGAATACATATTTTCTGGAGGTTTGCTGTGGCGACATTGCAAAGTGACCACCTAGTCAAGGAATGTGGCCTTTGGGACCCAGAAGAAGCACAGCCACTTGCATTGTGTACTGAAAGGTCTTGGACGCACATTCTGTTGCTTTGAGAACACTCCTTTGGAGTTGCCTCATGGTGTATGTACTGTGACGGAACTGACCCACCAATGGACCCCGATTCAGAAAATGAACAAGCACGGGCTGTGTGTTTGTTTGTGGGTAAGGGGATGTCTGCATGTATGGGCTTGTGTGTGCTGGTAGTGTGTGCATTTGTTGTGTGTATATGCTTGTGTGCGTGCATATGTGCAAATGACCTGTGGCCCTAGACTTGGAATAAGCTTCACTGCAGCTCTTGGTGAGAAAGCCCTGCTTTACAGCAGTGCTTTCCTTGTGGGGGAGGGGGCATCCACCTACACTTTAACAGCCTTATATGTTTATTTAAACATATTTTCATAAGCTTAAACAAATGCACTTAAAGAGGACACTTTAAAGATTTGTACTCATTTAAACGCTCGTGACAAGGAAAACAAACCACCAAACAGAAGGAGGAAATCAAAGCTGAATTTGCATCCTTAATTTATCATGTTTTAACCTAATTACAGCAGAGCTGCTAACTAAAATATGATTAGAATATTCCACAAACTGTTGTGAGGGAGGGATAAACCTTCTTTTTCCGCTTGCACTGCTTTCTTAAAGTTTGTCTACAAGTTTTATTTCACCTTCCTTTTAAGGTCTCTACACCTTCCTGAGAGCTATTCACATGAATGTGGAAGCACTAATGCAAAGCTTGTATAGAACAAAGACAGTTTTCCCTCCCACGCTTAGCTGAAGAATTGTATAATCTTCATTCCACCCATTAGATTCAAGGCAGTACTGTGCTTGCTGTGGTTAGAAACACGCTTTTCACTGCTCCAACAGCTTTCCTCCATAGGTCTGTTGCTAACTGCAGCAAATATTACCATGGGCACTTTTGATTAGGAGTGCAAAGTCTCGCTTTTTACCTGGATGGGTACTGAATTATATCATGTCCTCCCTAATATAGGACACAAGAAGAGTAGCCAATGGGGTGGAGTACAACTACAGCTCCCATCACCCCTGACCATTGGCTGTACTAGCTAGGGCTGGTGGGAGCTGTAGTCCAACTACATCAGGATACCACATTTGCTATTCATGGGATACAATACAGGGTAGTAGTTATAGTGACAGACTAGAAGCATAGAATCATAGAGTTGGAAGGGACCACAAGGGTCATCTAGTCCTAATCTCTGCAATGCAGGAATCTCAACTAAAGCACCCATGGCAGATGGCCATCCAACCTCTGGATCCAACCATTCTCAAACTAGGACTGAGGAGATCTGAATTCAAATCCCCACTCAACCTACTCAGTCATGTAGGTTCCCACTGTGATTTAGAACCCATGAATGCACCTTGATGGGCAGAACCTGTCCCTCTAGAGCAGTATTGGCCAAACTTGGGTCTCCAGTTGTTTTGGGGCTACAATTCCCATCATCCCTGACCACTGGTCCTGTTAGCTAGGGATGGTGGGAGTTGTAGTCCAAAAAACAGCTGGAGAGCCAAGTTTGGCCAACACTGCTCTAGAGTAAACAGGGAAAGGTGGGGCTGCTGCAGGGGAAGATCTCCAGAAGCCACATTAGGGAGATGTGGGAAGACAAAGTTGTGTCAGGCAGAGGAAGATGGATGTCCCTTGAAGGGAAAAGGAAGAGTCATCCAGGACTTGTTCAAGACATCTTGTTGTCTGAGAACTATATGGCAGCCCCCTGCCCCAATTCCATAAGCAGAAGCTGACCAGAATTGGCAGTTGCTTGTTACTGCAAGACTGGCAATGGGACAGCATCCTCCACATCACCTGAAGGCAGCAGGCTAGCACAGGGAATGCATGGCAAGGTACATGGTGCACACACAACTCTGCCTACCCACCCATCAGACCTGCTGTCTAGGTGGCTGCTTCATTCTGCCTAATGGTAGGGATGGCCCCAGAGGGAACAAAAGACATCCTGAGTAAATAATCTTTGGACAATGCCCACAAGTTTTGGTTTTTCTTTTAAAAATTCCCTTGCTTTCTGGTTATCTGGCAGGCCCCCCTCCAAGAGCCTTGTATAAAACATGAAGAGGCACATGGGACTTGACTCCTTCTGGGTCCTGTTGATCAAGCCACAGCAGTCATGTGCAGCATGTAGGTAGAGGTACACACACAGCCTCATACTCCATACAGAGTTGTGTCCCAGGCTGCTTTTCCATGAAGAAAACAAATTTCCTGTTGTGCACCCATCCCATGCCCCTGAATCTCTGGATCAAATTTTGAAGCTGTGTGAGGGGGCAGGGATGCAGGGGGAAAGAGAAGAAGTGGAGATCCCATTGCACAAATGGAAATCTATTTAACTGATGCAGTAGGAGCACTGGATGAAACCCCAGGACTGATAGATCGCCAGTCTGAAATGGCCTGTGGGAAAGCTATCACCAAGATCACCCAAGCATGATTTGTGGCCTGATAGCGCATGTGGTGGGTCTTGTTTATTTCTGTCACTGCTTAATCATGCCTGGAACAGTTCAGCACTTTCCAAATTCCAAACCCAAGCTCTGAGGTACATGTTTGGGAACTTCATGAGGCTTTTTGCTGTTGTTGTTTTTTGTTAACCAGCTTCCAGAAGTTGTTTTCAACATCTTAATGGCCTTTCAGCAGGAAAGTAAGAATCAAGGCAGTTGATGAAAAAGTAAAATTAGCACCGTCTAAAGTGAAACTTCGAATGATTGCGTGATTATATTGTCTACCTCAAACTCTGCTGTGCAGAAAGTTCAGGGTACTTGCTGCAGCCATGGTAACAGTCAGCTCTGCATGGAAAGCTCTAGGAAACGCAGACAGGTCCAAGCAAGAAAGAAGTCTTGGTGAATGGCCCTGCTTTGGATGCCATAACATTTAAGTAAAACTAGAGTACTTACAAGGCATTGTTTTGACTCAGTGTCTTGGGCCCCCTGCAGACTGTCAATATTTTGCAGGAGGGTTTCAGGTGCATACTGGAACATCAACTTTTCACAGTTAACGTGAATTAAAGCTCTCTGTCACAGGTTTTGGACACACTATCCATTTAGAGTATATTTAAACCACATGACTTCCCCCAAAAGCATCCTGGGAACTGTAGGGTGCTGAATTGTAGCTATGTGAGGGACAAACTACCATTCCCAGGATTTTGAGGGGGAAGCCATGTACTTTAAATCTGCTTTAGAAGTGCTTCAAATGTATGGTGTGTATGCAGCTAGAGACTTTTGTGGTCAGGAGAGAGATGGGGGAAATCCACTGAAAAGTGGGACACGAACTAATGATTAACAGGAAATGTGTGAACACTGAATTCGCAAATATGGATGAATGTGCATTGTCCTATAACCCCCATGTGAACAAATCAGGAGAAATGCTCAATAAATACCGGCACTGTGGGTTAAACAACAGAGCCTAGGACTTGCCGAGCAGAAGGTCAGAGATTGAAATCCCCACAATGGGGTGAGCTCCCGTTGCTTGGTCCCTGCTCCTGCCAACCTAGCAGTTCGAAAGCATGTCAAAGTGCAAGTAGATAAATAGGTACCACTCCGGCGGGAAGGTAAACAGCATTTCCGTGTGCTGGTTCGCCAGAAGCGGCTTAGTCATGCAGGCCACATGACCCAGAAGCTGTATGCCGGTTCCCTCAGCCAATAAAGCGAGATGAGCGCCGCAACCCCAGAGTCAGCCATGACTGGACTTAATGGTCAGGGGTCCCTTTACCTTTTTATAGCCTAACCTCTGTGTAAGCTTTGTGCAGGCAAATCAGGTTGAATGTTCAATACAAGGTTGTCTGGAGGTGTATTTGGTCACATACAAGTGCCCTTTTCAAAGAAACAAATCTCTGAACTACCAGAATGGTTAACTGAAGTCTAGTGAGTTATCACATGAAAGGCGAACTAAATAGTGCCACGTCTTGATATACTTATTATCTTATGAAGTATGCACTAGCCTGCAAAAACAGCATCTTGGAATCACTGCCGATAACACCCTGAAAAGAAATCTGAATAATGAAGTGCCACCATGAATTTGTATAACAAAATGACAGGGGGAAATGACCCGGGGTCAAAATGTTTTTATATAAACCAATAGAACATCAACAGTTTGACTGCAGGTTTCTTGCCTATTCAAAGGTTATAACACTTCTTTGGCACAATCCTGTACACATCTACTCAGAAATATGCCCCATAGAATTCACTGGCAAGTGTGTGAAGGACTGCACCATCAGGGATTTGTTTTGGGCAACAAGATTTCCTTCTGGTGAAATTCTGCATCCAAATTGAATTGGCCATTATTGCAGGTGTGGTAATCACAAATCGTTTGTGTGAGGAAGCAATATGCTATCTATTATTTTGGCTTGTAAAGTGACAGTGAGGGAGAGAAGAAAATCTGGTGCAGCTCTGTCAGTTTTGTTGGCAGGGGAGTGTGAACATATATAATCATCTCTCATCACAAAAATGTATCCATCTGAAATTGGATAACTGTGAAGTCAGAACCTATCTCTGAGGGGGGGTGCTGAACATGAACATGGTTGTATTTCTATTGGCGTCAGAATGATTACACATAATAAAAAAGTGCATCCCATGTATCGTGAGCCTAGATTATCTATATTGTATTGTGCCGCCTATGATACTGATTGGTTGGGGTGGTGACATGAAATGTTCAGCTGCTCAGGAACCTCAGTGGTTTACACTCCAGCTTCTGTGTTCATTTGGCCGCTATTAAAAAAATCACACGGGGGAAGAACAAGAACTGCAGAGAGCCCAAAGGCAAGGACAGTGAAAGAATGATACAGAGCAAGCAATGGTATGAGAAAGAGGAACAAGGAGGGATCGGTGGAAAAACAGGCTTAATGGGAAGGACAGTGGAATCAGGGAACTAAAGTCAGAAGGGGGTGATCAGAATTATGGCCCTGAAGAAATCTCAAAGGACTTAAAGCCAGGGGGACTTGCTTGCTATGTGAATGTTGGGTAAGCGGATCAACAGCCAGGAGGCCAAAGAAAATGCAACACAGATGGTGATAAGGGGTTGAAAAAAAGAGGAGCCAAGAATAAAGGAAACCTTGGGCTGTGCACTGTTAGTGGCTAGCAGCATATATTGCTAGGCCTATTGTTCCCTCCTCCAATCAGCAGGCTGGCACAAGAAACAGGGAACTGGTATCTGGTCTAGTGGTTCAAGCCAACAATGTCTTATATTTGGTTTGAGGTGGTCCATTTGCCCTCTCTCAAGGACATGGATAGGGTGAGAGAGAAAAGGCAGAAGCAGTAAGATTGCTCCATACCAGCAAAGGTGTGTGACTTTGGTGCTCTGTCAACTTTACAAGATGACTTTGTTGATCATATACTGATCCCTTGGGAGCCCAAGCCAATTGTGGGATAAGAATTGTGGTGTGTGACTACATTTGCCCCATGTGTCCTAGACAGGAAGCTTAGAAAATGCTTAAATATCATGGGGGTGGAGGGCAATAACAAATCTGAATATTCCATATAACGAAAAACACATTTTGGGGTCCTATAAGCCCACTGCCCCACATCACCTGCTCACACCAACAGAGGTTAGCCTAGACACCTACCAACATGGCTGCCGTGCTTGAATTAGGGTGGCTATCTCGTAATTGCTATTAACTTTAGGAACCAGCACTTCAGTCCATTAGGAATCAAGACAAAAGATAGTATGAATATCTGATTATTATTTTCAAAAATACATGGCAATTTAAAACAAATACTTGCTAAAGCTGAAGTGAAACTGTTGCCCTGGGAAACTAGAATCAGAACAATGTAGTTAAAATTTAAAAGCCAATTACCCTATAGTCTGAATGTCTAAGATCCAAGTGCTGTTATGCTTTATTTTTTCACTTATAGGTTTCTTGCCCTGATGTTACAGGTTTTGTTCACAAGGCAGAGGAGGTCAGGTTGCCATCTGCTGTACATCAGCCAAGCAAAATGAACTTCAAATTGCCTACCTAAGATGGGAAATGAGATAACCCACTGTTTCAGAGTCTCTAACTGCATCCTTCATAGAAGACCAAACTATATGATACACAGGAAACCCATGATTAGATCTCTCAGTGTTTTGTTTAAAGACAAAATATTGCCGGAAGGTGCTGCTAATTTGATCAGAACAGTTGTGGTGAAGCCAGCAGCGGAGGAAGCTACTTAGGTGCCTGGGGCGGAGCGCCCAGAGGCGGGGCAATGAACACAGTCCATAGACCAGCCTTCCCCAACCTGATGACATCTAGCTGTTCTGCACTACAACATAGGAAAGGGTTGTGACTCAGTGGTAGAGCGCATGCTTGTAATGCCAAAGGTCCCAGGTATAATCCCTGGCATCTCCAGGGAATGTCCCCTGTCCCTAAGTTTTCCATTGACATGTATTCACATGAGGGAGAAAGATCAAATCAAATAATAACAAGGTTGTTTATTCCATTATTGGTTCCATTACTGTCCCAGCATTTCCCAAAGGGAGCTGCCCCATTCAGGGCTCTGATAAGCTATAAACTATATCTGCCTTGAAGACTTGGTAGCAGCGTCTCACACATCTGTCTTGTTAATCAACAGTCACAAATACAGGGCAACAGCATACATACCCTCCAACATTTATCCAATTAAAATGGGGGCATCCTATTCCATCCTCGCCAACATTTCTCCAATGAAAAGTGGGGTGTCCTAAAAGGACAAGTGGGACATAGGGGTCAAATCAGAAACTGGGATGGCTTCTGTAATTCCATATGTCATTGCAAAATCAGGACACTGAGCTAAGCCTTGAAACTGGGCAGTGTACCAAGTTCACACTGCAGCGGGAGTTCCACAGGAGGCATGAAGCAACCACACCTGGCTACAGCCTCCCACAACACCCTTCAAGTCATGCCAGCATGACACAATATTCTGGCAAGTCAGGCATCCAAAAGCTGCAACCTCTTCCTTGCATTTGTTGCTACCCTATCCTGGAAATGGTGACCATGAATATGAACAGGCGCCAGTACTTTGATTACTCCCATACCATTATTAAACAACCCTTTTCTGGAGGCTACACTCTGCCCAAGGACTGTGCAAAAATCTGACACCACCCTTTTAACAGGAGTTCTGTAGAGTGACTTATTCCAAAAAGGGCGAGTTTTTGTTTATGTTTGGATACAATTGGATCCCATTTTGAATCAAGATGGCAGAATGACCCTTTCAAAACTGCACTGATTTCAAGATTGTGCTTTTTTTTTTTTTTTGCTTTATTGGAATGCCTGAGCAATGTGGCGTTCAAAGCTGCCAGTATACAATAAAATATAATATATTCTCAATCAAACAATGTAAGGCAGTAAAAGCACAGCGTAGAGGAACAGGAATGAAAGAAGGCCTTCCAAAGCTAAAGCATGCTCTCACCAACCCTACATCTCACACACTTAGGGGCTAGAAACGTTAGGAGGCAACAAGAGATGCTTAAAAAGAGAAAAGCTCACACCTACTAAAGGAATTAAGTGGTGCTCACATAGACATATTCATGCACTCTGGGGTTCTGTATTGGGTGCTGAGTTTTACATGTACAGAGACATTTTCTGAAAGTGGATAAATACGTATTTCTCTTAATGTGGTGTGAGAGCCTCTCAGAACTATAAATTGGGATGTAAGTGGTCTTCATAAATAAATCTGAATATTCATTGGCTGCTCTTGTTGCATATTATTGTCATGTGAACAAGCTTTCTGATTATTTTATATGGAAAGAAAACTCAAGATTAGGAACATACTTTTAATATTATAATAATTATTGATGCATAGATATCTATAGAATATTGAAAGGGTTTTGATTACATTCTAAGAACAGGCAAAAAGAACAATCTAGTTATAAAAATCTGAATACTGCTTACATAGCTAATTATAGGTCAATCCCTTCCATTCACAACAAAATAAAAATGGAAGCGCTGTCGACATTTAGGGGCCTACAGTTAAATACTAAACCTGAAATGATTTATGAAAATTAGAATTCTGAGTTTGCAAACACTGAGAAACCTTTAAAATATGCATCTGAAAACTTAACTGCATCCTAAAGGCTTTGGCTTTGGCAAGTTTTTACAGGGAAAAGATGGGTTTCACCACCTCTATCACAGTCTTAGTTTTACCACAAGCCTCATCATTCAAAATGTACAGCATGACTTTGGAATACATATCACTTTCTGAAAGGAAGCAGGAAAATGTCTACACAAGAAAATGATGGGATTCAGTACAGTTGTAATCTGTACAGACTGTGCTGGATCTAACAAGAGAACATTACAGGGAAGAAAACACTGTATAATAGTAGCAGTTATGAGAAATGTTTATTTCTTTAACAGTGGTACCCTCTTGTTAAATCAGGCACAGCACAACATGTACAGACTAATACATGACCCACAGCTTCACATCTTTTGTTCATTTCTAGATTGCTTTCATGTAGATTGTGAGCCCACCAGGAGACCTGCAACAATAAGGTGGGACCCTTTGCACCCACTCATTTGCATGCTCCACAGTGTTTGCATCCAATGAGCATGCAGGGTTACAACCTGGGTTGGATAGAACAGGTATATTTATAAGATCTGTGAAAGGTTTCTTAGAAGAGATTGCTCCTTCGCTTTGCCAAAATAGCCTATTCTTGCCCTAGAGTGTTCAGGCCCTTGACACAAAGCATTGTGACCTAATTGTTGGCCTTTGATGGGAAGTACCTAGTCCAGAACACAAGAATTTGTGATGTACCTCACCTGCCCAGGTGGGAACTGAAAGCATGATGTGAGCAGAAGATTGGGTAGAGAGGATTTACAGTTTACAGCTGTCTGAGAAGGTTGCCAAGAAGTTTCTAGCTGGCAGAGGTAACATCTAGGATATCAAGGAGCTGAAAAGATGTTGATTGGGAACTAATCTGCCTGCACATTTGTTTGTCTTCCATGTATGCACTTGTCTACTTGCAATAAGTTTTACTCCACCATCACCATCCACCCAAACATATCATACCCAGTACTTTAAAAACTGCAAATGACTGCTTCAGAACTTTCTGTATCTCAGGCAGTGGGAAGCAGTAAACAATATAATGCAGTGACAACTGAACATACTTTCAGATATGTTACTGTGTCACACTCATTTCATCCACAGTTATACTATTTAAAAAGCCTTTCTTCCCCTGCTGTACAAAGTACAGATTTTATTCTTCTGTGGATCCAAGTGGCAAAAATCCACCATTACTTTTCAAAGAGCCTTTCCTTTATAAGGGAAGATGAGCAAAACAGTGGCAGAAGAGTGGAGCTATATTACTCTTCTGACTTCACCAATTTGCAGAAGAAGACTACATTTTAAATTCACTACACACTTTCTTGCAAGAAAACCCAGATATTAGAATATTCTGCAGTGATATGTCGCAGAATGCAGCACAGATTGTGGCACATTCTTCTGTAGTAAGTAGTTCCAAAAGCCACAGGTCTGGATGTGTTTTACTATAAACTGAATACGTTTTGTGGTGCATATAAACAGTGGGACTTCCCAATTCTTTCCCCTGTGAATTACAGTAAAAGCTGACATATACCTAAATTACATTTGTCTAAACATAAGGCTTTTGTCACAACAGACTGAAGTCAATAAAAAAAAAAAGCTTCCGTTGATTCTGATAGGAGTTGTGCATAATTAACTACACTGTTCCCTGTGAATCAAGTTTTTGTTTATGCCACAGATATAGTGAAACTATCTCAAACAATTTACCACTTCAAGATTACACCAATTTCAAGCCATCACACATGCCCCAGCTGATATGTAGCCACAGATAATATGTTGAAAATGGGGTTGGACAGGTGTCAACAGAGTTCAATACGCGGTGAATCAATTATGTGTGATTGTTTCATCAGCCACATGACGCATTACTCAGGCCACAGTTACCATGCCACCAGAAAGCAGCTAGAGTGGGCTTGTGTAGCTGTGACATATGGAGTCAGTGTGAGTTAAGTTACGAGCTGGACAGGTGATAACCAAATGACTGTTTCAGCATATTTCAAATTCTTCACAGAATGGTTCTTTTTTTTTTTTTTTTTTGCTTCCCCAACCCTTCCACTGTAGAGTGCACTATTACTGTGGAATTTTGTTTTCTAGATAAGTAGTGTAGGAATAATGGCAGATAGCAGGAACTAAAGTGAATCACTGAGTGAGGGGAGCAGTTCTAGATGGCACCTGTATGAAAAAATCATGTTTACATTTGTTTGTTATGGGTGCTAAGAATTGTTAGGAGACTCCTATACCCCTCACAGAGTTATAATCCCCAGAGTGGTTTAACAATCTATCTATCTTCCCAGGGAATTGTAGTTCTGAGAGAGGAATAGGGGGGTCTCCTATGAACCCTTAACAAACTACAGGTCCCAGGATTCTTTGAGGGAGGGAAGCTGTGACTCTTTAAAGTGGTATACTCCTGCTTTAAATGTATAGTGCAGATGGGACCTGTGTAAGCTATATGCTTATTAAGGGAATCTTATTAAATGTCCAGTGTAAAAAGGAAAGCATGCAAGAACCAGTCAATAGCAGCCAGCTCTCCCGCCTTCTCTTTGGGCTGTTGGCCTCTTGGAGAAATTGTGAACTGTACTATCCCCAGGAAAGGCAACAAATTTTAGACTGTAGAAATAAGCGATTGTATTGAACATTTGGAAAATGTACTCCACATGTCCTGTAGCAAAACATTTCAGTGAAGATGGACTGCATAGTGGTGTTAGCTATTATCCCAGGAAAATGCAAGTGCTGGAAAACATATGCTGCTTTAAAATCAAGTGTGATTATTTCTTTTAAAGGAAGGCGCACGAGGCCTGAAGAGCATTTAGAAGAAAATACTAAATCATGTCTCTTCTGTTAATGTTACTGAAACAGAAAATAAGCAAAAACTATGGAGGTGGGAGAAAGAGAGAGCTGTAGTTGTACATTCTGAAATGAAGCAGTGTGTTGCAGAAGCTGCCAGCTTTTCATGATCTCTAATGTGAGTTTTGTCCTTAAGAGCAGTGTAAAAAGAAAAAAGCTCTCTCTCTCTCTCTCTCTCTCTCTCTCTTGTTCTCTGTGTGTGCATGCGTGCGTGCATGTGCTTGTGTGCATGCAAACAGAGAAAGAGAGGAGGGTTTTGCATAAATACCAAAGCAGAAAGCATCAGAACAAAATTACTTGCTGGATTGGGGCTAGCTTGATTGGAAAGAAGCTCTTCACATCAGTGCCAGAGTTCCAGCAATCCTTGCTACATGGCCACTGCAATGTTTTCCCAGCACATTCCATTATGGTGTGCACCCAGGGGTTGGTTGGTTGATTTCAGGAAAGGAAGGAGGAGGCGAATGTCAAGACAAACAAATAAGGACAAGAAAAAGGTAAATAGGCAAAAAGCTTACAAAACAACCACAACAAGAGTGGTCAAGAAGCAGAAACGGGGAATTTTTGCCCCTGCAGAGAAAAAGACATGTGCCAAGCAGACAAGAGGCAGGAGGATCAAGGGTGGGATGGCTCCTCCTCCTCCTTACTTGTGCACCACAAAAGGAGCTTCTCACTCCACAGATCTCTCTCCACAGAAGGTGGCAGAGGAGTTTGGATAGAGACAGAGCCATGAGACAAAGACAGGTGCAGGCAGCAGAAAAAGGCTGGAATGGATCTGCAGCATTTGCAGCTTCCAAAAACAAGCACAGGCAGAAGCAGCAGCTCCATTCTAGCCTTTTCATTCTGCCTGCATCTCTCTCTCTCTCTCTCTGCTTCCTTTGACCCGTTTTTTGTGGGGGGGGGGGGTTTGAAACATTAGGGTGTGTCTGGGCACACCAAGCATGAACCCTCCACATATCTATGTGTACAAATGGCTAGTAAAATGTTCATACATGATTACGGTAATGGCTGCCAACATGAACAGCTTTAAAAGGTGTTTAGACAAATTCATGGAGAATAAGGCTATCAATGGCTACTATCGATGATGTCTAGTCAATGGTATACAAAGCCACAGAAAAATCTAATAGGTTCAATAAGATGCAAGCGTCTCATAAATCTCTATGTGAAGATCATCTACCAGAGTTCAAAATGCAGTTTTCATGTCTGACCCAGAAAAAAAAACCATCCTGGCCAGAATCCAGAAATGATAGAATCCAGGTGTGCTGAAGCTGCTTCCAAATGTAATCATCTGAGCAGGTGTTCAATGGCCATGAGGTTCAGGTTGCCTGGCATTTTGCCTTCATTAGAGGATATACTGGTACCCCAGCCAGTAGAGCAGGTGTGCGGAACCTTTAGTCTCCAGATGTTACTGAACTGTGGCATCAATCAGCCCCAGACAGCATGGCCAATAGCCAGAGATGCTGGGTCTTGCAACTGAACAACATCTAGAGGGGGCCAAAGGTCTCCCACACCTTCAGCAGAGGATCCCATTTCTTCTAGCTTACCTTCCTCAGCTAGGAGCATACTCAGGGGTTCAGTTCAAATACGGTCACCCACCTCTCTCAAAGATGACTCACAAAATGTTATTAACAGAAACTGATCCAAATAAACCAGTATTTAAGATGCCAGTCCTCAAACTGAGTCCTCAAACAAACCTAAGCATCAAGGAACACATCAAACTTGTCACAGCAAGCAAGAGAATGATTCATGCTCTGGGTTGAACTGGATTCACCAGACCTTTTGCCACTATCTGTAAGAGCTGCAGTAGAGCATAGCCTATAGGGCAAACATACACAGCAGCCAAAGGGGAAACCATTTTGCTGCAACGATGGCTAATCCTTTAAACAATGTCACTCACAGCCAGTTCCAGCACAAGTTAAGCACTTGTAAGCCCATCATTGACCTTTCCCCTGTATCCATATGAGCTGTGCTCATAACATGCACTGTATCCATATGAGCTGTGCTGAAGAGGCCCCAGATTCCACATGTGCAGATGGGTGGACATGAAGCCATAAATGTAGAGAGGCTCTTTCCATGTTACGAAGGACCATGCCTTTTGCTAGTTTCCCTAGTCATGCAGACAGCTGCACACATATAGGGCTCTTTGCACTCTTCACTGTACTTGGGGTGAGAGTGGGTGGCACTGAGAGTGAATGCAATCCCACCCCTCCCTTCACTGAGCTGCTAAAGAGGGTTATGGTGTAAGTGGCCCCAGTTGATCGGCTATTCTACAAATCAAGAATGTTGTGCCAACAGAACAGTATTTGAGGTTGATGGCGCAAACTTCCCCAGACAGTTTTTGTAAATGAAACCAAAACCCTTCACTGAAGAGGCAATTATCTGAAAACCACACATCTGATGTGCGTGCAATTTGTAAAGCATTACTCATGGAGAGTATTTAGCCCCCAAGAGCAATACGGTAGAACCGATCACTTTCTGGGGTTTTTTTAGTTCCTTGAAGGTGTTTGTGCCGCAAGCCGAACACATTGGACAAATTTGATCTGTTCTTGATTAGGCTGCCTGTTTCACTCATTTCTAGGAATCTAAGGGCTATCAGCTGGGGGGAAATGGCACATTTACTGTATGTGTGGAGTCCACATTTAACTTTGCTCCTTCATTTATTAATTAATTTAAAAGTATTAATCATAAGTTAAGAAAAACAAGGGCTGTTACTCAGAATCATGCAGATACATTATATAGTTTTTCTAATGAAGACCTGAAGCAATGCTGTGAAGACAATAGGATTATTCATTGCATTACTCACGCTACCTTGAATGATAATGAACTATTTCTTCTGCACTCCTATGGCAACCTAATGCTTAATGGCCAGTTTAAATGAAAGCTTTGTCTGTTCCTTATAGCACAATTAGGTTACAAAGCCATAAGCAAGGTTAGGGAGCACTCTCATTAACCCAACAAACCAACAGCAGCAAGATGCCTATTCACACATTCATAAGAGACACCTCCACTGGTATAAAACAGAAGAAACTGATCAGCAAAGGAATACCTCCACTCCTTTATGCCACATCTACTTAAAAGGGAAAGGTGAGCAGAACCCAGCCAAAGCCAAGTCCATTAAAGCTGATTTGATTTCAGTAATAGAGCAGCAGTAGGAATTGAAGGTAAAGGAATCATTAAAGGATGATTCAAAGGTTACTTTTGTACCATGGGAGCTGTGGTGTGATGACCTGGTTCCTGTAACAGCTGTAAAGATGGTTACTGTCTAGTGTCTGCAACACTTCTGCCTGTCCCAGAGACTAATGGCCATGGTGGTGTGGGGAGAATGTAGAATCATAGAATCATAGAATCATAGAATCATAGAGTTGGAAGAGACCACAAGGGCCATCGAGTCCAACCCCCTGCTAAGCAGGAAACACCATCAGAGCACTCCTGACATATGGTTGTCAAGCCTCTGCTTAAAGACCTCCAAAGAAGGAGACTCCACCACACTCCTTGGCAGCAAATTCCACTGTCAAACAGCTCTTACTGTCAGGAAGTTCTTCCTAATGTTTAGGTGGAATCTTCTTTCTTGTAGTTTGGATCCATTGCTCCGTGTCCGCTTCTCTGGAGCAGCAGAAAACAACCTCTATGTGACATCCTTTTATATATTTGAACATGGCTATCATATCACCCCTTGACCTCCTCTTCTCCAGGCTAAACATGCCCAGCTCCCTTAGCCGTTCCTCATAAGGCATCGTTTCCAGGCCCTTGACCATTTTGTATGTATATCATCCCACCCAGCCAGATAGTGCTTCTTTACTAGCATTACTGAAGCAGCATGGGGTGAGACATGCCACAATGCTCCCATGCTACAAAGTGAAGTTTGAGGCAGACAGTCATCTCTGCCTATTGGTAAGGCCAGCCCTGACTGGAAATTGTGCTTTCCACAATGTCTCTTCAACATTTGGACAGAACCCTTCAACAAATTTACTTCCCCACAATCAAACTCAGAAGAGGAGCGTGAATCTGTAACCCCACCAGGCACTAATTACTTGTGAATTTGCATTATATTTCCCTGATACAATCACACACATTAGCTCATTCTCTCAGCAATTTAAAATACAGCCTCAAACATATTGTTATGAGTTTGGGAGTGCTAGATCTCTCTAACTTCATAGATCCAGTAAGTGTTATAATTTCATCGAGGCTTAATCAAGAAGGGCCAGACACTTCTAATCCCTAGATTGAGTAAGTGTTAAAAGCGAATGAAGCTAGACTAGCTTCCAGTGCTGAGGTGATCGCCTGGAGTGATGAGCCACTAACAGAACAAAGGAGCAAAGGACTCGTGCAACAGATAAACCAGAGTTTAGAGTAGAGAAGTTAGAGGAATTAGGAGCTGTGTGAGCTAGATGCTAGAGGAGTAAAGCAGTATGCTGGTAAGCCAGAGAGGCAGAACATGATGTTTGATGTCTATTTGAATCCAAGGTTGTGGCTATGGGAGAAACAGGACACTTTTGAGGTGCTACTGCTGTGACCCCCTTCATCATAAGCTCAGATATATGTGTAAATAAATACACAGCAGTTTATGCTGTTCCTCGTTTCCAAAAGGAAACATGGACCTGGGTAAGCATCTGGAACCCCTGTTGCACTGCTCAGAGATTGGGGTATTGTGCAACAGTGTATTTAGCTGCTCTGAGTAGATGATGTGGTGGTACTGCGAGTAAGACAGCCACATTGCCATAACTTATGTGATCTTTTTGTCTTGTCTAAACTCTGTTCTGTACATAATCTCCACAGAAAATGAGGTGGAAATTCCCCTCTGTTGTCTCACCTGCTTCCTCATATATATCCCAAAGCTTTCTAACTGAAAATAATAGAGATCAATCTGAACTTGTTCCAACAACCCTTTGGTGTTCCCATTTATTATTGTATTTGCAGTTACAATAGTGTTGTGTTTTTGTGAAAACATGTAATTGATGAAACAGGAAAACAGAAGCCTCCCCAAGGCAAAAACCGAAAGACATTTTTCACATTGTCAAAGATGTTAAGCAGCAATTATTGCCAGTTAGTTAAAAGTCTCATAGCGTACCTTTCTGAAAGAGGTAAAAAAGATTGGCAATTTGCCAGATCTCGCATGCTATAATTTGAGTATGCTTAGTTGCACTTCAGATCAAGGTTTTATTATTTAAAATATTGCAACTTTAGAAACTTTCTTTCAATTGTGGAATAGCTTGCACTCAAAAAAATCGCACTGTGTGAAAGGCACAGAGGGAATTCAATTTTTTACTTCCTTTCACCCAAAAGTTACAGAAACCCACAAAAAATGTATTTTATTGTTTTCTATGGGTCTTCACAAAAGAGAAAGTATCAGATGCCATTCTAAAATGTAAGAATTGCCACTCTTAGTCAGACTCCAGATCCATCTAGCCCAACACAGAACCTTCACTGGTGCCAACCTAGTTTCTGTGGCAAGCTCCATGTTGGAGATATCCATTTCACGTAGTTTGTCTCCAGAATAAGATAGACAGTGGCTCTGCTTCTGCACACAGAGATAATAGGTGGTATCCAACTCGGTCTACTCAGAGTAGACTTTAGTTAGTCATATTCATTTTGGGGGGGTCTGCTCTGATGATTTCTAACATCACATGCAACCCACTATCAAAGCTAACACTGACTGAATTTCCCCAACACCACAATCCTAACGTTATTTGCTCAGAAGTAAACACTACTGAATTCTATGAAGCTTGTTGTTGTTCTTGTTTAGTCGTTTAGTCGTGTCCGACTCTTCATGACCCCATAGACCAGAGCACGCCAGGCACTCCTGTCTTCCACTGCCTCCCACAGTTTGGTCAAACTCATGCTGGTTGTTTCAAGAACACTGTCCAACCGTCTCGTCCTCTGTCATCCTCTTCTTCTTGTGCCCTCCATCTTTCCCCAACATCAGGGTCTTTTCCAGGGGGTCTTCTCTTCTTGTGAGGTGGCCAAAGTACTGGAGCCTCAGCTTCACACTCAGATATTGTGAAGTTAGCCTAAGCCTGTTCAAAGCTGCTGCTGTGACCAACTCAGGCTGCAGTCACACAGTGCTTTATTCTGTTTCTCTAACTGTTAATTTTGTGCATTATATTAGAGCTTTCACATGAAATAAAAGCCATTTCCAATATAGCACACGATTGGTGATTAGTTCCATGTTATTTGATTCCAGAAAGAGAACAACAGTGCACATACACATACATGGTGGGTGGATTTCCGGAACATTTTCCAGAACATGGCAGTATATCAGTTAAGATGTGGTGACACAAGCATGTGCAGTGTGAAAGGAACATTAGAAAATGGGGCAGAAACCAAGGCAACAAACACCACCTGTGAATGCTGCCTCAATAACTTCTTTCCGAGCTGGATAATCCTGTGGTCCAGCTGAAACAGAATCAATGTGGTTACACTTGAAGTCACACCAGTGTCATTAACTGGGATCGTATGCTCTTTCAGAAGCACCTTTTTTAAAAAAATTACTACATGTATATACAGTGGTATATACTGTATATACCTCAGGTGGTACCTCAGGTTAAGAACTTAATTTGTTCTGGAGGTCCGTTCTAAACCTGAAACTGTTCTTAACCTGATCTGTTCTTAACCTGATCTTAACACTTTAACTAATGGGGCCTCCCGCTGCCACCGCGCCACCACCGTGCGATTTCTGTTCTCATCCTGAAAAAAAGTTCTTAACCCAAGGAACTATTTCTGGGTTAGCGGAGTCTGTAACCTGAAGCATATGTAACCTGAGGTACCACTGTAGTGCCTTGTAACAGAAGCTCTTACAGAGCAAAAAGATGAAGCAGCAGCATTAAAATATATTACAAATAATCAAAATACAGTATACTGTTTTGTCCAGCCTTGTTTATCCTTTTCGGCCACTAGGCTGCTTGCCATTTTAAACTTTTTTAAAAAACAACAACAAACGCTTTTATTTTGAAACATTATGCTTAATTACAAATAAAAACAGAACAAAAGATAAAATAAATTCTGACATATGATTCCTGACATGCTATTGCCTTTACTATGGATTCCCCACAGCTTGTGAAATATTACTTATATGCCTGTTATTCCAGCTAGAGCAAGTCTTACTTCTTGCCAGGTTTCCCCTGCAATTGTTCTCCACAGCTGCTTTCCTTAGGCAGGATTCCACTGCAAATTGATGGAATAAGACACAACTGAACAAATAATAATATCTGCACCTGTAATTTGTCAAGACTTTGGACAAACTCAGATTAATAGTTGTGCTGCAAAACAAAACAAAAATTTTGATATGCATGTAGAGAAGGGGTGAGGAATTGTATCACATGAGGTCAGATGGTTTATATTCTAAATGTAGACGCAAAGAAAGATTCTTAATTTGCATCCCTGGCTTGAATTAGACACTTTCTGAATTTGCCCATATGAGATGGGCAGGTATGGTTTGCCCAAAATGCTGCTCTGATGCCTGGTGGGCCTAAAAAGGCCCAGGGACCAGAAGTTCCCCTCCAGCGATGTTAAGAATGCCTGAAAGGAACGAATCAACATTCATTTTCCATTTTTTTAGACCACCTCAGATCATAGCTGTCAACTTTTCCCTTTTCTTGAGAGGAATCCTATTTGGAATAAGGGAATTTCCCTTTAAAAAAGGGAAACGTTGACAGCTATGCCTCAGAGACAGCTTGTAAATGTTCAAAAATAAACGCTTCTCCCTTTTCCAGAGAGCAGCATTTAAGTGATTGTCAATATCCACCAGTCTTTCTTTGCATTTTTGAACATCTGCCCCTTAAATCCAACAGTCAACAGTCCTCTTATTGGTGGTAGTATTCCTTGTAGCTGGGTGGCAGGGGAGAGATTCAAACCTTAATAAACATAAATTGAAAGATCCTTTACTTTACAGCCACCTTTAAAAAAGAAAACCCTCAAGAGCCGTAACGTCTAACTCTACACTGGAAATACACTAACGCTACTTCAGAAGTGCTACAGCACTGTTGCCTTCGGTTGGTCACCTGGACACTGATATCTATGACAACTCATATGCAGATTATATTGATCACAACAAACTTAAGTATTTAAATTAGCTTCAGTTCTCCATAGCGCAGTAGTAGATCATGTGCTTTGCGTGCTGAAGGTCTCAGATTCAGCCCCTGGCATCTCCTGCTAGACCTGGAAAAGACTCCCTGTCTGAAATCCTGGCAAGACTGAGCTACGAGATGGACCAATGGTCCGATCAGTCTAAGGCAGCTTTTTCCTGTCTGGTGATATATATTCAGGCCGACCCTCCACGCTAAACAAATTACCCAACCTTGTGCTGCCTGGTGGCAAGTCAGTCTGAGAAAAGCCAGGAAGGGTGCTACTTGTCATTATTCCCTCTATAAAAATGTGCAGCCCATGCTCTTTACCAAAGATGAGCGTCACATTGTCTACATACTTCAGATTACTAGCCGTTCAGACCCCAATCTGCACCTTGTTTTTATAATCAATAACCATCTGTCATTTTTATTGCTACCTAAACATAACTACTGAAGGGACATACCGAGATCTATGTTCCACCACTACATCTTCAGAAACATCTCTGATAATCATCTTGCCATCGAAACAATAACACCTTCACCTTTGTCTTGCCCTTTGAAAGCAGGACTGTAATATATCCTGCAGCAAACAAAATAACAAAAAACCAAGCAGTCAAGTACGAAAAATATACTAAACTGTAATGACCATATTTGCAAATACCTTTGGGTCCTCCTACTCTTCTCACAGTTACCATAGCAGAACTTTGACATCCAAACTTCCTTCTGCATCCATTTCTAAATTCTACAAATAGCTTAGAATTTAATTAGTTGCATAAAATATTAGGATAGTATACACTGGACAAATCTGAAAATTTTCTCGGAATATTTAGAATTTTACAAAATATTTACCAAATCGCCCCAGATGAATTATTTAATTAATTTGCACCTTACCACGGATCACTCCAAATCAATTCCCTTTCAATTCATTTTCCCAATGAATTTCCTGGCATCCTGCTCCAAATGAATTCAACTCCCCTTCTTTATATGAAGTCATCTTAAATTAATTTATTTCCCCCAATTAATATTTTACTTAATTTCCCCTAAATTCATTAGCTTCTGAGAAGGAGGGCACTTAGAAAAATATGTGTGGCCCCCTGCCCTGATAGGCATGTTCTCTAGTCCCTGCAAACAATCACTTATGGGGGGGAGGGACATGTTAGCCATACATTCATCCACTTACTGGATGTGTCCCACTTAATTTGATGTTTATGTGTGTGTATCTGTGCAGGATTGTAGAAAGAGCTCAGAGCTCAGTAAATGGGGTGGAGTTTGGGGTAACTGTGGAGCCCCTTTTGCAACCCAAGTTGCTGAAGAAAATGATACAAATAAACTCCTATACCTTTCTCCCTTAGGCTTCCCATCGTTCAGGTGCTGCACATGGGTTGCCGTCATTTAACTACTTTTCAGTAACAAGACTACTAAGAGGCAGGTACCCATTAAATCCCTCCGCACTGCAGACATTTCCCCATGCACTTAGGATGGGCAATGCCTCAATGGATTGCTCTTCTGCCCAGATTTCCTGGGTCTACTTTCTGCATGATGTCATATTTCCTGTGCGTTGGAAGGGATACGATATTTTGTTTGGGCTTAAAAACAAGGGTAGAAGTTTGGGGTGTTGTTGGGTTTCCCCCCATTTTGTATTTTTTTTGGGGGGGGGGAGGATCGAACAATTCCAGGGAGTCTTTTTTATTTTTCACCCAATGAAAACTGTGGGCAAGGAGTAATTGTTCAGCTATAATTATCTCCGCTGTTACAGTGGAGGCTATCAGGCTAGCTCAATAATTTTACACGCATATCTCAGTGATCTAAGTTGCACTCACAATTACTTGTGCCCACAGTGCAAAGCACTAATGAAAGAGTCACAGCCAGAACAATTGTTTCCAACAGCTAAATTAGAATTAAAACAAAAACCAAAAACACGTCCATTAAACAGATTACTTACATTGTGCAGAGCTATCTGTGCTAGAACATAAGTTACTGGACTTGATCATTATGAATCATAGCTGTGCTTTAGTACTTTGCTCCCACTAGAGTGCTTTAGCACCGATGCACTTAAGCCTGAAAATATTCAAAACGTTCTGAACCATACTATAGGAACACACACGTGCGCACACACGCACACACAGAGGGAGAGAGAGAGAGAGATCTTCATTGTTGACAATATTTCCTCCTTCTTTTCCTTATTTATAAAAAGAGATGGGTTTGATTCAATATCTAATCATTTAGGAACTTTGCACACATTCTTTTCAAGCTTTAGAAAGACGCTCCATGAGATGTACAGATGCAAAGCCAACTCTATTACAGCTATTTTCCCCAGCATGCATCTCTGCAGCTTCTTTACAGTGGTTGGCACAATAATAAAAGGGACGAAGGGGGAACTTAATAGAGTAAATCTCTTGTAGGTTTCTTGAAAGGACAAGTGGGCTGGGCTGGGTTTTCCTTTCTCTTTTCCCAGTCTTCAATTCACTTCTCCATGTTTCCACATCAGTTTGCAATTTTTTTTAAAAGTCCTCATGAAAATCAATCAGCATTTCAGGGCCAATTTCCCCCAGTACATATATTTTTTTCTACAGAATTGTATTTACTATACACAAAATTGCAAAGCATTTCCCCCTAATATAATGCATGTGTGTTATTTGCACATTTTCGCCTCATATATATGTCTTCTGAGAAGTGTGAATTTTGAAAGATGGCTGTATTTTGGTTCATGCATTGTTTCAGAAAATTTGTATTTGGTAGGTTCACTTTTAAATGTGAATTGTACCAGTTTTCCTCCCCCACCCCTAGCTGTGGAGTCCCTGAATTTGGAGAGTGACTGCAGCTCAGAGGGTGCATGGCAAACCGTTTCCCCATCTGAAACTGACCCTCCAAGCTGCTCTATGCCCCACAGAGATTAAGAAGTAGGTACCCCACCTAACAGGGAGCCTGGGATTCCTAGCAGGCAGGAAAACTCAACTTGTTCTGACCCCCCAGCCAAAGAAAGCTAAAAACTATCAATCCAATTGGCCTGTCAAAGTTTTAAGTCTTTGGCTCCTTCAAAGGAATCGACATTTTCAATACTAGAGGGCATTCCAGGGTAAATCACCTTCCAATGGAATGTTCCTAGACATTTCTTACATTTTACTGATTTTTCCCCCCCTAAGTCTTCCCAATATTTCTCCATCAATCCAAAACAGGGCATTCCTTTCAGTTCAATTTGATGGGCAGCACTTGTCTGTAAAGTGTCACTCAATAGCCTATTACTCCTACTGATGGAAAAAAATAGGAATGTGTGGTACATCTGAGTGGGCTGCCTAAGAGAGAAAGCTCAAATCTTTTTAAATGATACGCACTGTCTCCGTGCAGCTAGGAACCATTTCCAACCAATGCTGAGGCATTTTCTTAATGTCTATTGTCTTGTTGGCAATACACTAATTTGTTTCACATTAGTGAAACAATAACACAGTTCAGTGATTATTGGTGAATCAAGGGAGTCGTCATGGCGATGATGCAGCAGCAAGAGAGTCAAACACCTGGAGGAAAAGTGTCCTGTTTTCTTGGCAGGTGTTCTCGTAACTTTTAAAGTCTGCAGGTAACAATGTTAACCTTTGTGCCAGGAAGCTAAAAGTCCAGGAAAGAGATAACTAATCTGTGGCCTTCTAAATGTTGGAGGTTGGCCTACAACTCCCATCAATCATGACCAGGCTTCCTCAACCTTGGCCCTCCAGATGTTTTTGGCCTACAACTCCCATGATCCCTAGCTAGCAAGACCACTAGTCAGGGATGCTGGGAATTGCAGTCTCAAAACATCTGGCGGACCGAGGTTGAGGATGCCTGATCTTGACCATAGCTGTAGTTGATCAGAGTTGTAGTTCAACAACTACAACTGGAAGGCCACAGTTTAACCTAGGACAATGATAATGCCCAGTGGTTGGCAGTCCAACACTCCAGGTAAAATATCAAAGGAGGAGTTACACAGTGGGGTAGAGGGTACTGCATCCCAAATTCCAGAGGAGATAAGTCCTCTAAGACAGCTCTCTAAGATAGGGAGGGGAAACCCTACAACTTCCATTAACCTGGCCATTGTCTATGCTGGCTGGGGCTGGTGGGAGGTAAAGTCCAACAACACTTAAGTAAAGGTAAAGGTACCCCGCCCATACGGGCCAGTCTTGCCAGACTCTAGGGTTGTACACTCATCTCACTCTATAGGCCGGGAGCCAGCGCTGTCCACAGACACTTCCGGGTCATGTGGCCAGTGTGACAAGCTGCATCTGGTGAGCCAGAGCCACACACGGAACACTGTTTACCTTCCCGCTGGTAAGCGTTCCCTATTTATCTACTTGCACCCAGGGGTGCTTTTGAACTGCTAGGTTGGCAGGCGCTGGGACCGAACGACGCACCCCGCCACGGGGATTCGAACCGCTGACCATGAGATCAGCAAGTCCTAGACGCTGAGGTTTTACCCACAGCACGACCCGCGACACTTGGAGGACTGCTATTCCTGCTCTAAGTGAAACTCTGCTGGTATTCAGTTCAGTTTGGAAGGAAGAGTGGCCAGCAAAAGTTACTCTCCCCATCTATGTCTATAGCCAGCACTCACAAACAAGGTCCTTCCTTCCTTCTTAGAAAGAATGAAACTAACTTTATTTAATTCACATCTTTCAGGATTCCAAATTAATCCAAAAGATTCCCATGTTATCACTGCTTTATTTTCCTTATCCCCCCTCCCCCAACTCCAAATGTGGGCGCAGCTGAGATGAGAAGATTGGATGTGAAGGAAGAAAAACACTTTTAAAAATTAAGATGATTTTTCCCACTTGCCTTGCTAATATATTGTTCAGTCACACTTAATTTTCATTCTTGAAGAATCTTTCGTTCTTGAATGTCAATCTTACGAGTGCTATAATCTATTCCTGTTTACCAAAGAGCTCTACCATCATCAGTTGATATGTCATGGCGAGTGGTGGGGAGGCGGTCCGCATAACCTCCACATAATGCACTGGGCATGATTAAGCCATTTATTTAAATGCGAAGATTAAAGTATGGTCCTAAATGTATCCCACTTCAATAAATAGGATTCGAAAGTGCTTCACTTTGACTGAATTTGGCCCTTCCTCTTATCTTTACTCCATGTGTAGGCGGTACACCTGGTGCGTGGCCTGGCATCTACCCCTGATGGATTGGCACACCTGCAATGTCTGAGCCTTTGTCCATGCCAGCAAATGGCTTCTGTGAGTCTCAGTGATTGATGCAGCATGCTGACAATTCGGATCAGGTTCGGTTCCGTCTTTATGGATAAAATTATAGTGCAGCAACAACACAATCAACAGCTTAGCTGGCCCTTCGCATTTGTCTGCTTGATTGATCCAAGTGTTATGTGGCAACACAGGTAGATGCATGTTGCTTTCTTTATATGTCAATCATTGTTATGTTCTTAACCTGACCGAACAAATCTATATTTTTCTTTTTAAAAGTGGGTTGTCACTGGGAAAAACGTGTCCATGGAAACCTCACTTGCTTTGTAGCTGCTATGTATTTGGTTGCTAAGTGCGCTCTCTCTCTCTCTCTCTCTCTCACACACACACACACACGTACATGCACACATAGATCAGATTTGCTGGTGGCACATAGTCTTCTGGAATGAAACAGTGAACTTGTCCAGAGATGGTTGTGAATGTGTTCATAGTCAAGACATACAAATTTATGTTAGAACACAATCCAGGTGCCCAACAATCAATCCCTTGAGTTGCTGCAGAGCTCAGGAAGCTGGTTCCTCCTCATACCTGGCTCTGGTGTTTTGGAAAAATGTGTGCAACCCCGGACATAAGGGGCATTTAAATCAGGCATACATCTGCAATGGTTAGTGAAAGAGTTCTGGCGTTTAACTGATATGCAGAACTATGAATAATAATAACATGGTGACTTTTTTTTTTTTACTAATGTGATCTTAATTTTAGTTAAGATCAAGAATTTGGAGAACACTTGCTTCTTTTGTGTCTCCATAAGAGCATATGTAGCCATACAAATCTCAGTTTTTAGAAGCAACATGATAACTTACTGTATATGAGCTCTTGCACCAGAATTTTAGGTCATGCAAGTGGAAACACATCAGCGGTGCAATACTGTAGATGTGTCCAAAGCCCACCAAAGGCAGTGGTTTTTATTTGAATGAGGGTTATAGGAAATTAAAGATTTTAACAATGATCTCTCATTGCAACAAACAATTCTCTTTCATGTGGTTATGGGTCATATTTCATAGCATCTTTACTGTCCCAGCAAACACTGTGGTTATTTTGCATTTCCGCTTCATTTCCTTCTTCCATGGTTGCCTTTGTTTAAGCACCAGTGCTTCAATTTATGTGTTTCCAAAGACTGAAGACTTCCAACATTTGCCAGTAGAGGAAGGAAAAGAAGCGAGGTCAGACATTTACAATATCATTTATATTCAGTCCCATAATGTATCTGAATCGGAAGTTGGTGATGAAAGCTCATGGCACAATAAATCCCAAGATGCTGCTACACATTTTGTCTTGCCTGTCTTGGAGTGGAATTTGACTCATCCTTCATGTTATGTATGCCAACATAGCTGCATTTATCACTTGATAACTTGAAAGTGAAATATTGTGATTCCATTAGCTGGCATCAGATATTACAGCTAGTATTACATCAGGAAGTGATCAGAAAGTCAAAGCTTACTAGGTTAGCCGATCATCTATCTTATCTATACATCTAGCTTTCAGTTCCAGCTGATATTTATACTCTGGCAAAGGTAAAAGTAAAGGGACCCCTGAGCATTAGGTCCAGTTGTGGCCAACTCTGGGGTTGTGGCGCTCATTTCACTTTATTGGCCGAGGGAGCCGGCGTACAGCTTCCGGGTCATGTGGCCAGCATGACTAAGCTGCTTCTGGCAAACCAGAGCAGCACACAGAAACGCCATTTACCTTCCCGCCGGAGCGGTACCTATTTATCTACTTGCACTTTGACGTGCTTTCGAACTGCTAGGTTGTCAGGAGCTGGGACTGAGCAATGGGAGCTCACCCCGTCGCGGGGATTCTAACCGCTGACTTTATGATTGGCAAATCCTAGGCTCTGTGGTTTAACCCACAGCGCCACCCACATCCCTATACTCTGGTAAAGGGTGCTAAAAATACAGGATAGATATTAATTATAATTCCTTTGTAATTCTACCTTACCCAGTCGAATCCAATCTATGGGTTTCCCTCCCCCCCCCCCCAGAAGTAAGTCTCTATAGCTTGTGTTCAGATGGAGCATCAAAACATGATTTGGTGATAAGAGAATAAGTCTAACCTTCCAACTGGGCTCACACACACTCCCTTCCTCTCTATGCTGAAGTGAGGAGATTAGAAGTTTCTATTTTGATTAACCACAGTTTTGCATGTCCTCTGAAGCCTAAACTATCATTAATGTTAAGTATGGTTTGCCGTTCTTTGGACAATGTAGCAAATTTCAGTTAATCAGAAATGGAAGTGAAAGCATCCAGACTCCTTATTGCAACCGTGCCAGGTGAGTGGGTGAAGCAGAACACCCAATATGTGTGAATAGGATTGGAGTTTCTTACCCCTAAAGTTCCATGCAACTTAAAGCATTTTTTCCCCCAAGTAAAGCATTCACTATAAAAGCAATATGTAGATCCATGAGTTACATTTATTTCTAGAACAAGATAATAAAGGCAACTGCTGCAACGCCACCCCTGAGCTAATAGTGATGAACGCACAATAACATTATTCTTGAACTTCAGTCTAAGCAGATGCTGAGTGTACAATGGTAAGGGGAGGGGGAAGTGTTGACAAGGCGCAGATAGGCATTGCTAGATTTAAAGTGCTCTAGGTCAAATCAGTTGAATAGTTGTGTCTTGACTAACAGTCATATCAGAAATACACATTTGCAAATCTAGGAACATCTACCTGTTACTTAGCAACACATACCCTTCCACATTACATCACATATTAAATGCAGCTGCACTGGATTGTAGAAGGAAATAATAACTCAGAGCTTTCTATATGCTGGTGGTAATGTAAGAAAAATGTGGTCCCTAGCGAAGAAGAAACTGACCAACACAGCGATCAACAACATTGTAGAGAGTTTTCATTCAGCAGATGCAGATTTAAAACCTTCATGCAGATATATTTACATTCAACAGCAATGATTAGATTACAATTTTACTATTGCTTTTTAAAATAAATGTTTTACTTATACATTATTAGTAATATATAAATTGTTTATTTGTAATGTGTTTAATCTAGACTACAAATGGTGATGGTGATTTTTAAAAAGAATATAAAAATGCCCCAAATTAACAACGAGTTCATCAAAACTAGAGCAAGCCATTAACAGCAGCTATGAATATCAAGCCATGGCAGATATCATACTAGTCCAAAAACACTTTGGACCCACACAACCTTGGTCAGCCATGAGACAACAGTGAGGCACATTTCCTTAGGGAGGGAATCCCATAATGTTGGTGCAACCACCGAGAAGGTCTTGGTAAATGCAAAGATTTTTGTCTTTTCCACAAGTCTCTAAGAATTCGAGGCCCTGAGGGCAGAACTAAGATTTATATCACTGCTTCCCCTAAATCAGTTTCAAGAAGAAATTGCAGCTTCTAATAATAATATTTTTAGATTTTACTTTTTTTCCCCTTGGAAATCGCAGGGAATAACAGTGCTAGAATTAGACATACAAATTATGGAGAGTAAGAACCACCATCAAACTAAGCTCTATTCCAAGGAGGGCTGTTCGATTCCCTAACGGTGCATCATAGAGATTAGCAATTTACCATTATATATGAGAAGTGGGACCTGCAACAAGATGTTGCATTGTGGAGTACTTCCGTTCAGGTTTTGCTCCAGCCAGCCAGCCAGACCTGCTATTTGCGTGGCAAGGCCCTGGGCCCCACAGTTCCCCTTAGATAATAAACACACTGACACAAATATTTTGAGTTAATGGGATAAATAAGGCCACAAAGTTATTGGTTACAGATGTGAGTGGCTTGGCTCAGGCATTGGGTGAAACCAGACTATATCCTGACTCCTGCACATCCGCAGGAAGTCTCTTAAGGGTCAACCACCAATAGGGGGAGCCCTATGATATACATCAATTAAGAGCACCCCCAGGGTCCCCGATGGGGTTGTGGCTAGGATCAATACCTTTTTTGGAAGAGCTGTAGCTCTTTAGTAATCCTTTTGGAATCTGAAAACAATTATGCAGCTATTTTCATTTCAGTAGGAACGCCAAAGTAATATTCTCCCTCCCTCTCACTATCAGTGTGTATACAAATATGGTAAAGTAACTGTAAGGTGTAAGCTAGAGGCATGTTTGTTTGAGGGTTCTATTAATCCCTTGATGGAACATATGCATACCAAATTAGGAATTTAAGGATTTTTTAACAAATGATTCATAGCCTCCTCCAGAATTCATTAAAGAGTGACTAACTATTCAACAATGTTTCATGTTAACTTTTATTGCCACACCCCAGTAGGTCAACCTTTCAGACAAGCTACATTCTTTTACCTGGGAGTGGAAGGGAATAATGGAAATGGTAAATAAAGGAGGGAGATGGAAAGCTTTTTGGCTTCACAAGCCACTCTCATTCTTTATTTTGGTGCCCAGGGGAATGAATGGAGTGCCATGCATGTTTCCCCAGAGTCATAGCAGAGAACATGAAAAAGTTCTGGCTTCAGGGCCCAGATTCTTTGCCTTGGCTCACTCAGGTTGATTAATCCCTGACTCCACAGGGAGCGCCACTGAATGAAATGTCTCTTCATGGAATGAAAAGACCATTCCGATCTCAGCCATTTATCTAAATATTTATTTATCGGTGTCTGTTTCATTACAGCTTTTATTATTTTTGTTTTGCACAATAGAGGGAGCGAAACTTTGCCGGGTACACATGGCCACAACATTTTGCTACCCAAGAAAATAATCACCACGAGAGTTGGGGCAGGAGGACTCATATGGACGCTCTTCATCATATAAGAAAAGTCTGTGGATCAGGCCAATGGTCCATCTAGTCCAGCATCCTGTTCTCTCAATGGCTGACCAGATGCCCGTGAGAAGCTTTCAAGCAGGAAATGAGTGCAAGAGCTCTGTCCCTTCCTGCAGTTTCCAACAACTGCCATGCCTGAAAGAAATGTGAGCATATTTTCTGCAAACTGTGTAGTCAAAGTGGATGGGGAGAATACACAGGCTACACCTGAGATATCTTTACCTGGCCCATGAGCTCCAGCTAGTCCCTCTACACATGCAAACACCCAAGGCTGGAGAGAAAGTCCTTGTATCAGCTTCCTTCCTCCAGCTCCATCACCTTTGGCTGCACAAGGTAGCACTGATGCATCACTTGACTCTTGTTTTGGACATTTCTCCATCAATGAGACTTCCTGAATTAACCAATGAAGTATTTCACAATGGGAAGATCAATGTTTATCACCTTCTAATTGAGGCAGGGTGTGTTGCTATTTAAGGGAATTGCTATAGAAACGGGTTGAAAAGTTGCCAACCCTTTTTATCCCCCCCCAATCTCCCCCCTCCCCGCCAAAGTTATGTCAACTTGAAGAAAAGTTGAAGACCCTCTGTCACATTGTAACTGGGTACTTTGCTTTGACATTGATGGGTGCGTTCAAGTATTTACAAGCCGGCTGAGAAGATGACTCAGAGCACGTTAGAAGCAACACAGCTGACACCCCTGCTGATGGGGGAAGAAGTAGGTGGGAAAGATTGCTTGGAGATCAGAATATGTGGTTTTTAAAATGCGGCTGCTTCACCAGCCCACTCTTTATGCTGTTGTAATTATGTGGGTGTAATAGGGGAGGGGGAGAACGAAAGAAAAGCTAAGCGTCTCAGGCAAGGACTGACTGACTGACTGTGCAGAAACCCAAATGTAAGAAAGCACAAAGAGACATCGGCAATGGAGAAGTGGTGCTAGAGTGGTCCTTCAAGAGAGATGGCCTCTGAGAAGAAAGGTCTCCTGAAGCTGAGATACAAAGAAAGCAGGATCAGTATAAGGCAGAAGGCTGTCTTCTGTTGAGGTGAAGTCTCTTATTTTCACATGGGAAACATTGTGGAATAGTTGGCTCCTTGAAGAGAGAAAATAAAATGGTGAACAAGCCACCTGGGAGATTTTCCACCTCCAACCTGGCGGTGTGAATCAGTCAGAGGCTTTCTTCTCTCTTCTTGATACTACAGTGAGTCATTATGAATTAGAGGGCTGGAACTGGGGGGTCATAAGCCAAAGTCAGCCTCTGGAGAAATGCCAGCCATCAACACACACACACACACACACACAATCTAAGGTCCAAAGTGGGGTAGAGAAATTTTCCAGCTTTCCTCAGTACCAGCATTCAAATATACAGTTACATCAAATGTCTTTAAAAAATCCGTATTTGTCTATGAACGTGCTGGTAGCAGAGATGCAGTTCTCAAAGAAAGCTGGGAGGCAGCAGGCGACTTTGTGAATATGTCTGTAAGAGAACCGCATAATTTAACATCTTTTGCTTTGAAGGGACAGCCTGCAGCCCTGGGACAGGCTGGAACAGGAACATAGTCCCCCACGCCTATCGTAGAGGTTCAGAATCAGTCCACAAGGGGAGTGTGGCCATCTAGATTGGGGTGGCAGACTCCAGACTTGTCAAATCGACTTTGCTTTTTACTAGAACCCCAAGATTACCAGCCAGGATCAGGTGCAAAAGACAATCACTGACAAGGGTGCCTCTGGGCCCATTCTCGGTGTAAGAAATAGTTTTCAATCCAAAGACTGAACTGATGTCACAGTCCTTTCACACAAAAGTCAACTCCTGGTTAGATATCTCCATTTCAGCAATCTGATTTAAGTGGAAAAGGTCACTGTTGCTGAACAGCTAGGAATCAAAAATCCTTGCCAATCTACTGCAAATCACTCAAAGTTCCACCACTAGATTCTGATCTCCCTTCTGTCCCCTGCTGCAGATGAAGGGCTCCAAGTTCTTAGAAGCAAGAGCTTTAATGTGGCAGCAGAGGTGTCTGGGCCGTGGTGGGCTTTGGGTTCTCAAATTTCAATGGTGCTCTGTGCAACACTTAAATTCGACACACCCAAACAACACACCGGCTCACACTGCAATGCAGCACCCGGTGTGGCCAAACTGGTCATGTTACCCTAAAACTGCCTCTGGTCTGGGTCAGCTCCATGCAAATGCCAGAAGCGCCTACTGAGGCTACTGGCCTCAGTATCCCAGATGGACACTGGGCTTTCCTGAATAGAACTACACTGTAACCCAAGGTACCACTGTAGAATATTGGGCTAGGACCTGGGAGAGCAAGCTTCAAATTCCTACTCAGTCATGAAGCTCACTGAGTGACCTTGGGCCAGTCATCATCGCTTAGCCTAACCTATGTCAGAGGGTTGTTGTGAGTATGAAATGTGGGAGAAGAGAACCACATAACCACCTTGAGATCTATGGAAGATAAAGGTGGGATATAAATGTAATACATCAGGAGGACCCAGTGTGCAGCCCCCTGCTATTGCCTCCCTAGTGGTGGAAGGAGACCAGCAGCACTTCCTTGTTGCCCAGAGGCCACTGTATAGGCAGCATGGGGAGTGCTGCTGAGGAGGTGGCCAGTCTCCAAGGAGTGCGTAGAGGCAGCAGCGGTAGCTAGGGATTCTGTCCTCGGAGGCTGGATCTGCCACCCCAGTGGATTCTGCCACCTGAGGCCATCACCTCCCCTTGCCCCATTGATGAACCAGCCCTGCCTCCACTACCTGGCCTTCCCTTTGGGTGCATGATTTCTGGGAACAGGGTCCCATGCAGCAGGTTGTGGTGGGCCCCAACACCCAAAGACCCGTAAGTCATCACTCAGGAGATACACCCTCTTCCTGCAAGAAGCACTCCCTTCATTCGACTTTCCAGTTTCTAGATTATATTTGTAGACTGGGTGGCAGGGGTGAAAGCGAGGGTCTAGTAGGAGGCTGCATGGGAGCAAATGGGGTTGTGGGGTGAGGAACGCATGAACAAACAACATCTTTAGTCACTGTACAGCTTATTCCGCAGCCTGCTATCATTTGGCTCCCCCCCCCCTTCTTCCTTACTAGCTCTGCATACATCTGCCACCATGAGACGTGTTGTGCTAAATCACAGTACCTGGAATCAAATCAATAAAAATAACTGCAAGGAGGAGAAACGGCTCTTTTCTACTTCGGCACTTTCAAGATAGCCGTGCGCAATCACATGCTGCCGCCCCCTGTCATAAAAGGCTGCAATGTCCCTGTGTAATGTATAACTCGTACTGATAAAAGCCAATATAGCCTCCCCAGCCTTTGACACCAAGATCCAAAGGCAGTTGGACTCAAGCATCCCCTCCTTGGCGTTGTGTGTGTGTGTGTGTGTGTGTGTGGAAGGGCTGCTCTGTCATTTTCAACGGAATGTTCTGACTCCTACTCCTTTCTAAAATGAACCAGCTTCATCTGCTGTTTGAATAAAAGCTTCATGGCATGTTAGTCACGACATATTGCAGCACAGTTTTATTCACAAAACTTCAGCCAGGCGGGGTGGGGTGGGGGTTCCATTTTAGAGCCAACTTTATAAAAAGAAGGATGGAGGGAAATGTTTCCAATGCACTAAAACAGGCTGATTTTCTCTCTCTTCAATTTAGGTAGTAAAGTGGTCTTTCTGAGACTTCTGTTGCTGAAGGGAGTGCAATACATCCACTATATTCAGGGTCTTGCTGGGCTCTCACCAGTGTGGTGGAAGATGCTCTTGGCCTTGTCCATCCATTTCTATGCTTTTTTAAAAACCCACACCATATATTTAAAGCACATCCAATACACATATAAAGCACATGACTGCTCCCAACGAATCGTAGGAACTGTATAATACACATGGCTTTCTAAGGGGGGGTGGTATTAGATCACTAAGTCAGGGCCTAAAATTTCCTAGCTGTAGCACTGCCTAGTTGGCTACTACTGGTTACAGAATACGAGATGACATTGACAGCAACCCACCCCAGTGATTCTTACACTGTTATGCTCAATATATGACTCCTTAATAGTCTTCACCTGACTACCTTACTTTTCTTTTCTTTCAGCAATACAAATTAAGGCCCCATTGAAATAAGTGTGGTGAATGAAGTTTCCCCCACCCATTTTTATTTTCTCAAATAGGCTGACTTCAGTCAATAAACCTCTTTATTCACTAGGCTGCTATATATTTAGTTAGCTATTTGCTGGTTTGGATATTATTCGATCACAACAGAGTTGCCAGCTTAAACCTTGTTAAAGCACATGGCTTAACCATGTGCAGGAATGCAGCCACCCAAGTTAATAGAAACTAATGTCAAACAGTAATATCATTGATCATTTACCTGAGCGCACATCTACTTAGGTATGTGTACCTAAGAGAAAAGTGGTGTTCCCGGGTTCCCAGAGGCATTCTGCAAACTTCAGACATGTGTATATAAAAACCCTATTTCCTATTAACACAGTGGAAATGACTACCCAGAGGCACCGGCATCTCACTGGTGTTTTAACTCGGCAGACTAGGTGGGCTTTGAAAGCTCTTGAAGTTCTTCAAAGGCTACTGAGCTGGGGGGGAGGTCTCCACTCACCCAGCCACCCACCCACTGCTTTCTTTTTAGACTGACCAAAAGAAGCAAAATACCTGAAACAATTAAGAGAATGAAAACCAGAAGGTCAGATTATTTGGTGCATTGCAGGGGATTTACATAAATAGGCCTAACCTTTGACTCGAAAATAAAAGGTAATGGCAGAAGTCCTGGCGGGACAAGCAGGTCACTGGCATTTGTTCTGCCTCTGACGCTATGACAAAAATGTCAGGAATGCCACTGTTCGCGGCATGTTGATAGAGCTCAAAGGTATGCAGTCAAAGGAACAGAAACCCAAGTCTACCTGATGGATCGAAACTGCAGGGCTCCCACACACTTCTGAACTTGCAGGGCTGTGAGCGTGGGAAAGTGTGTGCGAGGCCTTGAAGGAGGACTAATTCCTTCTAAAAGGAGAGAGAGGCCTTCCTGGGAGAGTGGTTGAGGATTTCTGTCCTATGGGGCACCCTATAGTTACAGAGCTGCTGTAGCCAGTCTTCTTTCCATTGGCTCAGCCTCGCTGTAAGAGAAACATATTTTTATATGCAGATGACTAGCTGGGTGGGGTGGCTTTCTTCTGCAGATCAGCCTCCCTCTGCAACTACATGAACCATCCTTTCATGAGCCAAGCTTTTAGAAAATCATCTTACATCAATAATGAGAGAGTTACCACACTCCACTCCTATAGAAAGGCTCTGAAGACCTTCCCACTCATGCACACGCGCACACACACACACACACACACACACACACAAATTGATGTACCACGCTTTCTAATTGAGAAATGTGAGGAAATTGTGTTTTTCTATTTGGGGCTGGGTGGGTGTTTTATTACTGCTGGTTCATTTAGTGCAGGGGGTGTTTTGTGGAAATGACCTTGCATTTTACATTTTTGTATTGCTGTTGTTGGGTCTTTAGATTTGGATCACACAAGCCACCTTGAATGTCCCTTTCCTTCAGTAGCTGTGTTACTTAAGCGGCAAAACCACCCACATACACCGAAATTCTCTTTTCTCAGGAAAAATCACTTTGTACCATGAAATCACACATTAGTAGAAGTCTTTAAATAAACAAAACCCGTGCTATCAGATTTATGGATGCACTGGCTCTTAGAATTATCCCCAGTAGCTGCTGTGCTTGTCAGGCTATCAAGGCAAAGAGATTTAGTTATTACCAGAGAAGCAAGCCAGCTCTTGGTTTTATCAGAGTCATTTTTATTGGGAGAGTCCTTTTGGGCTGGAATAATAAAATTGTCTGATCAGATAACAAAGTGCAAAAAGCCGAATGGTGTCTGGGATGAACCTTGAAGGACAAAGTTTATCTGCTGGAGCATTTCCTGTGAGCACTTTGAAATCGGCTTCTTCAAAGAATGAATCAACACGGTTTGGCTCCCAACTGATCAAACAGATTTGCTGCTTATCATCGTTGCCACCTCAGCCTTTCATTTACTTTTACTTAGTAAGCAAATAATGTTCAGTGAACAAGAGGGTTACTTCCCAACTGGGCTTTCTGCAAGAGCCAAAATAGGTAGTAGTTCACCTGTCGTCACATTCTCCTGGTGGCCCAATACCATATTCCTCCCCCTGGTCTTCCACACACACATACAGAGTAATTGCTGCAATTCTGTGCAAACCTTCCTGGAAACATTACTTCTGAATCAACATGCATAGGCTTACATTGAATAAATATGTATTGATATATGCATATAAATATTCTGACTTCCATTCTGCTCTGGAGTCTGTGGACACCCCAGTGGCTTGAAGTGGCTTTCACCAGCTTTGATCACTCCTAGACAGAAGTAGCCTGACCACTGCTATCCATGTTTTGATAGCATCCTATTGGGACTACTATATTATAAATGGAGCTGCCCATGGAAACTGCTCTGAAAGCAGTTAATTGATCAAAATGCAACAGACAAACTATAAACTGGGACTGATCAAAGGGACCGCACATCTTACCAATGTTAAAACAACTGCACAGGCTCCTTGTGCATTTTTAAGGTGTCGGTTCTTATCTCTCAGTCCCTAAATGGCTTAGGACCTCGGCACCTGAACCCCAAAGTCTGACATACACTCTTGCCATATAACACACTAGGATATGGACTTGGGAAGTGGTATGTTCCTAGCTAGATTGGTCATTAATAAACACTACCAAACGTCTTAACACCTTTAACTGAGCTTTAAAATGCTCAAGGGTAGAATGGGGGCAGGGCGGGGAGGGTGGCAAACATAGTTCATGTACTGTGATTCTTTGTTTTGTTACATTTCATCCCTTTTTAATTTTTTTTTTGGCTGTAAATAAACATCTTTTGATTTTAAATATTACTTTTCAATTAAAATTTGGCGTTTCTGAACACGGCAGAAAACTATTTCGTTACTAAGTTTAACTTCAATAGCACATTGCAATGATTTTTTTTCATATCAGAATTGTTTGTATCAGAAATCTTTGTGTGCCTCTGTGGCTATGTATAAATATAATTTGTGTAAGAGCGTTATACCCTTTTCCTAATTCTTATTACATATTACATAAGCTAGGTATCATCATCACAATGTTTGCAATCATTTTAAAGCTATTTTTATACCTACTTTAGCCAAAGGGGCTCCCAATGTGGTTAATGAGATCAGTATTAAGTTTTTTTCCTTTTCTGTTCCACTAATTTTTTTCTTTAAACCTTGATTTTTAAACTTTGTGGTTTTTCACTATTTCAAACTTCAAACAAAACCCTTTTGAAAACATAATTGATCGCATGAAACAATAATGGAGAAACAGTTATTCATATGCAATCGTCTTTTTTGAGATGCTAGCCTTCTTGTTCGTGTTACTGTTCTGCTATTTGATTGCTTCTGCTGGCTTTTTAAATATTTGAAGGGACGCAAATGGAAATTGGACATAATGCATCTCTTGTGTTTGTTCACAGGCATTTCTTTCCTCCATTATGTCTACCAAAAAAATTCACTCTCTCTCCAAAACCTCTAAGAGAGCTTGTCACATCTCATCTATTTTGCTTGTTTGTGGGTAACAGTATAATCAATAAATATGTGTGCGTTCTTCTGTAGGGGGGAAAAATCAGGATGTTTTAGGGCAATGGATTGAACAAATATCTTGGTCCATGACAAAAGAAAGCAAAAGCAAATGGCTCAGATCTGGAGACCCCATGCAACATTGGAAGGCAATTCTGGCCACACAAACAGGATAGGGAGTACACCCTGCTTCCACCAATTCTTCCATAAAAATTCCAAGGTCCCAGAACACATCTGACACAATTCCAGAAGATTCCCAGAACTTAGTGAAAATAATTTACAAAATGGAAAAACTTAGAGGAAAATGCTTACAAAAATGTGTATGTATGCAGATGAATTCTTGGGGAACCCCCCCCCCCCATTGCAAACTGATGTAGAAAATGAAGTTCTGAACTTAAGATTGGAAAAAGGAGAAATTGAACTCTGACAGATCCTTCCATTTCTACTTCCAAGCAAACAAGCAAAAGATAAGCTATATGGGTGTTTTTTGCATCAGACAGTTCGAACCACATTGACCCCACTGTTGTGTGGCTTATCAAATGTTCCCCTGTCTCCTTTGTCCAAAGTCAATGAGAAGGGGAGAAACGATTTTGCTTAGGCACATTAAAATTTGCTGCGCAATTAACATATTGAAGTAAGTCGATGTCTTTGATCTATTGCTCCAGTTCAATGCAAATAGCATCCTGATAAACGGAGGCTACCGGGCAGCTCTAACTCACCGCTTGCGCCACGAGATCTTTCTTGGCAAATGTATCCACTGATACTCCTGTCTCCAGTCTGCCACATAGTGAATGTTTGCACTCTCCTGACATTTAGAGTTCCTACAGATATTGAAATAAAGTGATTGAAATTGTAAAGAAGTCATGCCTGCATGGGAAAAGAACTTCCGAAGTCTGCGGGAACAGCATCAAAGCAGAAGCCAGATCATGTTCAAACAAATGTAGGTTAGTGGCATTGGAGATTAAATCACAAGGCAAATATTAAGAAGGGTTAATCTGGACTTTGGACACTGACTACAGTCAGCCTCTGCCTTGATGGAGCTGTACACTGCGTGACGTTTGGATGGAAAACTTGGCCTTCCATTGGTCTGTCTCTTCTGTTTCATATTATTGCACCACTCCTGAAACACATTATCACTGTGTCATGAAAATGATGGAGTAATCGCACAAGGCTAAGACTTAAGACTTGGCTAGAGCTCAGTATGATTGCAATGCAGAAAAAAAAAATTTCTTTGACTCTAAGGCAAGTGCAGCCTGATCAGCTACAAATTTGGGCAATGGGGACAAGTACTCAACAGCAAAGCACTGGGAACTTACTACTATGAGAAAATAATTGAGACATTGCCTAGGCTCATTGAAGGAATGGGTGGTATCCAACAAACTCAATCTGTCAGCATGAGGACTTTGGGCTGTGCAACAGAACTTCCGCTCCTTCTCTCCCCATAACCACCCCATGCCCTTAATCCATTCTCCAGAGCAGATTTGGGGAGGGTGCACGATGTGCAGAGGGACAGCACAATACCTGCATTGTATTTTCAAAAAACTTTGCAAAGTTTTAAATAAACTGAATTCAGATGTTCTGCTGAACAATGTAGATTCCCTAAATTTGCTTAATGTGTGAGACCTATCTGCGACTAATATAACTAGATTGTACCTGATAGTCTCCCATAACATAGTTGCAGGACTTTTTCCTAGTTTGCAGAAAGGAATCATACACACACACACACACACACACACGAGAGAGAGAGAGAGAGAGAGAGAATCTGTACCAAACTTCAACAGAGAAATAAGGAAATAACACAGGAATAAAGCCTTGTATTCAAAAGTGCTTTTGCACAAGTGGAAAGCACTTCCTCTCATGCAATGAAGAGCCCCTACTTTCACTTTAAAAAAAATTCCCATACTATACAGGAACAGCTGATGGAGGAGCAGAGTGAGCTATTGTGGCTAGGTGAAAATGCTTCCCACTTGTGCAAAAGCACTTTTGGACACAATCCAGCCCTCTGAAACCATATGTATTCCTCAAGCCGTTACATCAGTGAATCCTTTTTTGGATAACTGCAAGGTGTTATGGACAGAAGCAGCTGTCATTTTGGAGCTCTAATCTGAAGCAATGATAAGGTGAATTAAACATGGATGAAGTCATTTTCTAAATGATAACCGAGCATGTGGTGCAATTTGAGGTTCTTTGAACATTCTAAGGCACCAGGGAACAAGATGTTTAGATAGCTCATTTTTGAATCTCGAGTGTCTCCACTTTCATTTACAATGAACTTTCAACTTTTATCTACCAAATAGTCTGAACCCAAATGGCTTGTGGGGAGGAAACCTTTGAAGACGGCAAAAACTCAAAGCTCCTAGCACTTATTTTTTTCCAGGGATTTTTTTCAGCTGGTACTCGCCAGAACTCAGTTCCGGCACCTCTCAGGTGGGTGCCATTGTCATTATAAGAGAACAAGAGTTCATGGTTAGTTCCAGACTCTCTTTTTCTAGGGAAATAGCACTGCTTTTGTGTCTTCTTTGAATATTTGGAACAATTTCACTGTGCTGGAGAGAGAGAGGGAGGGAGAGGGCCTGTGCCCCTGGTGGCAGGTTAGGGGATGGCAAAATTACCAATTTGCTTTACTACATACATACACATCACCCCATTACTTGCCATGCCACTGCAGTTGCATCCTATCCATTCTGAGGCAATGATTCTGAGCTTCCCTGAAGTTAATTCTCAACCTTGATTCCCACTCCCACCATTCCAAGCACCCCACCACATCGTCAACCAGCATGTTGGCTTTGCACATGAAACCATGTGTGGAAGAGCACACAGGCATCCCCTTGTGTTGTAAACAAGCCCCATTGCCCTCACTGAAGCCAACACTGCTCCCCTTCCTGTGCCTTGAAGAGCTACAGAGCAGGTCAAAATTCAGCTGTTCCTTCTCCCTCTGAGGGGCAGGGGCTCGGCAGTTGAATTTCAGCTCATCAGAGCATGACACTGCAGCCATGAGCAGGGCTCAACGGTGAGCTCTTAGACCCGCATGCTCATCATGCTAAACACCCCCTAATCCTGCCCATGTCCAGCCCACTGGACTGGCAGTGCTAAGGCCAGGGAAAGTGCAAAGTGATGGTATTCTTCCAGCCACTCATAAAAGTTCACTTCAAATAAACTAGGTAATCCCCTAAGAGACTGGAGCACTTCTTTGTGCGGACAACAGCCATCAACTATCTTCTCCTGAGCTGGAATTTCAAATCTTTCAATGGTCACCTCATAATTTTACTCTTTTGATTTGCTCCCCTTGATGGTGTCTATATGTTCTGGGGCAAATATTTTCAGTGTTAAATCATGGGGTATATAAACTGAGACTAGATATCAATAATTTTCATGTCCCAAGACATCCTGAGAGCTGTCATATTTAGTCTAAAGCTGGAAAACGCACAGATGGCCAAAGGGAAGAAGTGTGACACATCCACTAACTAGGCTAGGATTCACAATTCTCATGCAAATCGCAAACACATTTCATGATAATTGTACATAAGCAAAACATGCAAATTAGTTGCTGTCCTCTGAGTAAGGATACATTTCCCACAACTTGTCCATGTTGAACAAGTTGACAAGACCCCAACTTAAGGCAAAAAGATTTTTATTTATTTTTTAAAAAAAGACTTTGCTATGCTGAATATGGGGACGCAGGTGGCACTGTGGTCTAAACCACTGAGCCTAGGGCTTGCTGATCGGAAGGTCGATGGTTCGAATCCCCATGACAGAGTGAGCTCACATTGCTTGGTCCCTGCTCCTGCCAACCTAGCAGTTCGAAAGCATGTCAAGGTGCAAGTAGATAAATGGGTACCGCTCCGGTGGGAAGGTAAACAGCACTTCCGTGTGCTGCTCTGAATTAGCCAAAAGCGGCTTAGTCATGCTGGCCACATGACCTGGAATAACTGTCTGCGGACAAACGTTGGCTCCCTCGGCCAGTAAAGCAAGACGAGTGCCGCAACCCCAGAGTCGTTTGCAACTGGACTTAACTGTCAGGGGTCCTTTACCTTTACGCTAAATACAGGGTCAGAGAAATAAGTATGAGTAAATGATACAGAACAGAATCAGCAGTTAAAGCAATTAAAGAAGTTTCCATTTTGAACAAGAGGTTGTCACTGTACTAACCAACACTGTAAAAGGTAAAGGGACCCCTGACCATTAGGTCCAGTCGTGGCTGACTCTGGGGTTGCAGCACTCATCCCGCTTTATTGGCCAAGGGAGCTAGCATACAGCTTCTGGGTCATGTGGCCAGCATGACTAAGCCACTTCTGATGACCCAGAGCAGCGCATGGAAACGCCTCTTACCTTGAGGCTCTTGAGGCTCACAAGGGAAGCAGGTAGTATCTCTTAAAGTTATTGTTACTAGGCAGGGGTCAGATCAAGGAGGTAAAGTCTAGTCAATGTAAGAAGGAAGTCACACCAGGCAAGGGCAGATCAAAGCAGTGAAAGTCCATCCAGAAACTCTCTTATGCAAAGATAAACAGGACCTTGGATAGTTCCAAGTGGAGCTCTTTACTTCTAAGGTAGCTGCATGGAAATGTTGTCCCAGCAGAAAGCTGAAGTCAACTGAAGTAGGGTGGCCTGTAGTGTGGTTGACTCCAACTCCCTAGAGGGGTTGGCTGGATTGTCAAAGGGCTCTTGGCCTTATTTTGCAGTCTGTGAGGCTGGGAGATGGAGCTACTGCAGGACACTCACCCTATGAGTCCAAAGATGGTGCCACGGCTATCCCAGTAGTGGTACAGATAGTTGTCTGTCTGATGATGCAGCCTGAGCCCAATCCGCATCAGAGCCTTCTGCTGTGTACTGCATGCTGCAAGGTAAAAAGGCTGAGGGCCCTGACTCTTTATTTTCTGTCATTTATTTATCCTGCTGAGCTGGATGTTGTTTTATTGATTTCTCCAGGGAATGCATTTTCATGTTATTGTTTCAGTGTTTGTTGCAAACCACCTTGAACATTTTCTTTAGCAGAATGGGCAGGGTGTCAATATGCTGGTGCACAGAAATGCTCTTCATTATTGTCGTGCTTATTATATAAACCCCGGTGAAATGAATAAATTATGTCAATTGGACCTTGAAACATAAGATGGTATGCAGAAATGTTTTTAAAGAGGTGTGAACAAAAAAAAAGGTTGTTAATAATTCAAAGTGTTATTGATGTTTTTATGACAATTTTCACTAAAATGGGGGCTTTTGAGAGATTATCATTCTGTTATGGATCTGAAACTCCCCCTGTTGGTATTTGCTGGGCAAATGTTTTTTAAAAAACAAAAAACACAACAACACTAAAACTATATTTCTACAATGGCTTCCTGAAGCATTTTAGATTTGCACAGACAGAAGTTATTTATATTGTTGTAGACCTGGAAGAGCTTTTTTTAAAGCAAAAATATTGTGGAACAGGAGAAAAGTGGCTGAGTAAAAGGGATATGACTTTTACATTCTCCATCCACACTTCCTCACCCGAATCCATCTCTGTGTGTGTGGAAGCCAGATTTCCATGTGCCTATCATTTACTGGATATAAAAAACCACACAGAGACCTCTGGGGTTTGATGCTCTCTAGGCAAATGCCCTTGCACCTTTGCATGCACTTCAAAATGTGCGTCCCATTGAAAGCAATGCAGGCGGTCATGGAGAGCATCCAGACTCGATGGCAGATTTGATGGACATCTCATTTAAGCTCAGCTCCTCTGTTGTGCAGCACACCTGGAAGTGTTGTTTTGTTTTTTTTTTAGTGCAGCCACATTGCCCAGTTCATGGAGAGCTGGCCTGGGGACAGACACTGCAGCCCACCTGCTCTAGCTGGGAAGTGCCCTGTGGCAAATCTCCCACAGATGGAGATGGCACTGGGGTCACACGCTGGAGGGTCTGCCTCCCCCAAAGTCAGTTCCTTCCATCATGTCATGGTCTCTAATACAGCAAGAGATGATTCCCACACTCAGTTCCGAAGACTCCAGGGGGTGGAGTGGACAGGGGGCAGGTGCCTGAGGACACACACATCCCCTGAGTCAAGTTTTCTCCCCTTGGCCATAAAGCCCAAGCTGAAGGGAAGGAAACAGCATACCACTAGCTTCCTTTCACCCTGCTGGCCCACAGGCTGGAATGCTGTTTTTCCATTGGAGAGTCATTTGCTAGCAGCCTAAAGGCAGTAAGTACACATGCGCAGTGGACATCAGTTCACACTATTCTGGGCTAGGGGAGGTTTTGGGTTTTTCTAAAGCAGGATTTGTCAGCATACCAAGGGGGTCCCTCATGCACCCTATGTTCCGCCTTCTTCCCTTGTGTTGCCGTTCTGCTCATCCACATACAGTAAATCAACTTTATTAATATATGAAACTGCAGATGCATAGAGGAGGATTGCTGACGGTGGGGGAAAGGAACCTTTTAAAAAATGGCCACCCCTTACTTCAGTCTGAATTGGTACAGTCCAGAATTCTACCACCTCATTCTCAGTCACATGTAGATCAGCTCCTTAATATGGAATGCTGAACAACTTGCCTCCTTCCTAAGGCTGCAGCTTCTGAAAATTCAAATTACTGAATTCTTAAGTAAAAGTAAAGGGAACCCTGACCATTAGGTCCAGTCGTGGCCGACTCTGGGGTTGCGGCGCTCATCTCACTTTAGTGGCCAAGGGAGCCGGCGTACAGCTTCCGGGTCATGTGGCCAGCATGACTAAGCCGCTTCTGGTGAACCAGAGCAGTGCACGGAAACGCCGTTTACCTTCCCGCCGGAGCGGTACCTATTTATCTACTTGCACTTTGATGTGCTTTTGAACTGCTAGGTTGGCAGGAGCAGGGACCGAGCAACGGGAGCTCACCCCGTCACGGGGATTCGAACCGCCGACCTTCTGATCGGCAATTCTTAGGTACTTAACAGCTATTTCATTCCAAACTCATTTTATCTTCCATTAGAGCACAACATTCCAGGTTGTACCCAGGTATGGGTTCAAGGTTTTCTTGTTTTCATTTCAAGGACTGATATGTGAAGATGCACAGGTGTTATTAATGCAAGTGACAAAGGCAGCAGAAGCCACCAGTAGGTGGCAGCACACAATTGGGAATGTGTGGAGACAAGGCTGAATTGTTTTTGCCCACTGGCAACATCCACACCGCCACCTGTTCACATAAGCAAATTCATGTGCCTTGATATAATTTGCAGATACAAAGACACACGAAGCCCCACCAATATGGTAAGTACAGTATTGTGTCATTACAGGCTGATGTAGCTTTCCCAAAATGTTCCCCATATTCAACATACAAAGCTAGGCTAGTCAGCCTAGACAGCTCAGTCGGCTAGAGTGCGGTGCTAATAATACCAAGGCTGCAGGTTCAATCCCCATATGGGACAGCTGCATGGGACACTGAGGTCCAGCGCAGAGGGCCTTCTGGCGGTTCCCTCGCTGCGAAAAGCCAAATTACAGGGAACCAGGCAGAGGGCCTTCTCGGTAGTGGCACCCACCCTGTGGAACGCCCTCCCACCAGATGTCAAAGAGAAAAATAACTACCAAACTTTTAGAAGACATCTGAAGGCAGCCCTGTTTAGGGAAGCTTTTAATGTTTAATAGGTTGTTGTATTTTAGTGTTTTATTGGAAGCCGCCCAGAGTGGCGGGGTATAAATTATTATTATTATTATTATTATTATTAATTATATTCCTGCATTGCAGGGTGTTGGACTAGATTATCCTCAGGGTCCCTTCCAACTCTAAAATTCTGTGATTAACCAGGTTCCTCACTTTGCCTAATTTCCCGCTCACATTTTCTAAACAGAAGCAAAGCATATGCAAAGTTTATGCCAAAACAGAAACATTTTCCGGGGATGTCTAAAAGAATGAGCCACATCCAGCAGTACAATAGTGGCATTCTGCTAGCACAATGGGGCTTCATCTCCCTGTTCGCTCCTCATGTACCACTCCAGAGGCTTCCTAAACTTCATTAGACTGCTTTTCTCTTCAGTTGCATCATTTTTCTCCATTTTCAACTTGAGGAATGTCGGGGTAAAGCCAAACTAAGCTTCCTAAAACTGAAGTGCCCTACAATTCAACAAACTGCGTCCAATATTTACTTGACACTGATCGTAACTGATGTGGGGAGGAAATATTTAACCAAATTATCCATATAAATAACTTGCCTCAGAGGTTGGTTCATACAGCTTGTGTTTGATTTTCTTGATTATTCTGGTAAATGAGTTTAGTGACATAAAAACAATAAAACCAGCTATTTGGAAGCCATTATGAGAGAATATTGTTGGGTTGTTTTTTTAGCTGTAACTGCCAGGATTCCTGTCAGGCATGTCCAGCTGCCAGGATTCCAGTCAAATTATGAGACGACAACATTAACTGAAGCAAGAAGAGGTGGTTAATACTACAACCATCGTGTTATGGTTGTAACTGCTGGTTTGGATTTATTCCCCAAAATTTAGCTGGTATGTTTACCTAATGCTCCATGTACAACTCCATGTATGGCTCACACAGTGGCCCAAATCATTCTTATTCTTTTTCAGTTAACCTTTTCCCCCCAAACGTAAAGCCTTCTTTAAAAGATAAGTTTTCAACAACTACCTAGAAGCTAAAATGCTGGACACTTGTCAAGTATGAAGCTGGCACCATACAGCTGGAACCACAACACTAAAAGGCTGGTTTCTAGTGAGTCATATATAACACCCATTCTGAGAAATGTCGTTGGCAAGCAAGGGTACATGGGGCAAAGGGGTCTCAAGCTAACCTGCCCCCAAATTGTATGGGGATTTAAATGCTGAAAGTAAAACCTTGAACTGAACCCAGCACTATACAGTGGTACCTTGGTTCTCAAACTTAATCCGTTCTGGAAGTCCGTTCCAAAACCAAAGCATTTCAAAACCAAGGCACACTTTCCCATAGAAAGTAATGCAAAATGGATTAATCTATTCCAGACTTTTAAAAACAACCCCTAAAACAGCAATTTAACATGAATTTTACTATCTAACGAGACCATTGATCCATAAAATGAGAGCAATAATCAATGTACTGTACTATAAAATAAATAAGACTGTATTGTAGATAATAAAAATAAAAATTATTTTTTCCCCTTACCTGCACTGATGATAGTCATTGTTGGATGGGGGGCTTTTATCCATTTCTGCAGTCACACAATCCACCAATCAGTAGCTGAACTGGTTCCACACAGTCACAAAAACAAATTAACTGAAAAAGCCTCAAAAACGCAAAATAAATAGCAAAAGCAAACGTGCCGAACTTAATCCATTCCAGAAGTCCGTTTGACTTCTGAAATGTTCAAAAACCAAGGCACAGATTCTGACTGGTGCAGGTGCCCCAGAAACAATAGCCAACAGCCGCATCGGACGTTCGGCTTCTGAAAAACCTTCAAAAACAGGAACACTTCTGTGTTTTTGGCGTTTGGGAACCAAGGCGTTTGAGAACCAAGGTACCACTGTATTGGCATCCCATGTGGTTTCCTTATCAGGAGGACAGCATTCTGCACTAGATGCAAATTCAATGCTATGTACAAGGGAAGTCCTCTAAAAGAGTGGGTAGGTACCCTATTCCTGACCCAGAGCACAGCATGCCTTCAAGAGCACCAACATCAGTTGTGAGAAGTCCTCAATACAGTGTATATTTCCCCTTAAACTGGCTTTCTTCAGCTGAACCTGACACGTAACACTGATGGTGCAAAGTGCTGGTGCTTTTTTTCTAGGCATAATTTAGCAACCTGGCTATTTAATAGTAAACAGGATTTGCCTGATTATTTGCCTGCAGATAGCGAATAAACTTTTCTTAAAATGCTGTGCCATAGCTAAGCTCAGTAATGCGAACAGTGTGTGTCGGAATGAGCAAATCATCAACAGGAAAGCCACTTTTGTAAAACTGTGATGTATGAAAGCCGAGAAGTCAAACATTAAATCATAATTCAATTTGTTTATGCTCTGTCACTCTCAGCTTGCTTCAGTAAAGCAGACCCTACCATAGGCACAACTGATAAGAAACTTTTCCAGCACTGGCAGACGTATAGTGGGGACAACAATTTTTTAAAAGAAATGTGAGAGTTTTCCAAGCGACATTGTCCCTTTGTTTAAAAAAAACGAGCCCACACCAGGGGTGGGTGGAGGAGGTGGAATCTGCTGCGCTAAGGAAGTATGCAGATAATCGCTCCAGTCAAACTGGAGTGAAACTGCTTCCAAGCTGAGGATTGTAGCCAACTAAGTTCTGCATGGAGTAAACCCATTGGAATTAATGATCCAGCAGCCTAGGTTTTTTTGTCTAGCTCCATAAGGATATATATTTTCAGAAAGATTGGGTTATATCCCATTGCTGCCCTTCAGTATTGCAGCCCTCAGCAATCAGTCCTAAAGAGTGAGAGGATCCTCCAGAATAAGGTAGAAGGTGACCTGGGAGTCAGCAAAAATCCCCTCCCTCCTTTTCCAGGAGAGGAGGGGACTGCTGACTCAAGATTCCTCATGCTGACGATTGAATTCCACCCACTGATATTTTTCTCACACAAATTTCTTTCTTATTTTTATGATTATGAAAATTGACTCCAATTTTGATTTTGTATGTGGAAACTTCAAAAAGTTTGTATTAAACACATTTCTATATGGCCATTTCTTTTTGTAGCGTATGACTGCAATGTTTTTCGATAACAACGGCTTACAGAGCAATTCTAGGCATGTTTACCTCTGAGTAAATGGGTCCATGGCTGCAATCTTACAGCTCAATCCTATGCATGTCAACTTAGAGCAAAGTCCCATTGAGTTCAACTGTGGGGCTAACCCACAGGCAAGAGGATATAAGATTGCAGCTGTAGTCCACATACTAGATAGTCTCTTATCAATGTTCTTCAGTTAGTTCATCTTCATGTTGACAAAGCATGTTTTTGCCATGAAGGCAGAAAGGCTGAAGAGGCACAAAGGAAGTGGGGGAGTTGAATTTCACAAACTGATTTAAACTAACCAGCCACTGCAGAGGGTGGGAAGGAAGACAGCCCCCACCCTAATGAAGCCTGAGATATGGGAAAGGTTTATGTTCTGTCAAGCATTCATTGAGACATGGTGTGTGTGTGTGTGTGTGTGTGTGTGTGTGTGTTGCAAAGCAGTCTGCAAAATTTTAAAGACAATGAAAAGAATCAATAAAACAGAAGAACAACAGAAGGGTCTTTTTAGAAAAAGAAAAAAAGAAAAGCCAGCTAAAAGAAACATTCTAAAAACATCATATGAAATGTAATTATTTAAGGTCTGTCATTAAAAACAGACACATGGAAGGACTGAACAAGGGCTAATTGGCTTTAAGGGCATGTTTTGATTATGGAAAGTCACTGGACTGGAAAAAGTGGCCATTTACCATTGATGCATTTTATTCTTTCCCTCAGAGTCCTCTTTTTACAGATTCAGCTCTTAGCAAGAAATCCTACCTTAAAAGTCCAGTACAGATGGCCCTACCAATCAGCAACTACTTAATAAGCCAATGGTTTGGTTGGACACCCAGGATGTCCAGAATCTGTTTTGGCTTCCAGCCTTATGCAAAAAAAACATTGGGCATGTATGCACAAACAAAGCATTCTAATGATCTGACAACAAAGCCTATTATTCAATAGACTACAGATTGAATTGTTCCAGCTTCTAATAAATCCGTGTGTGCTAGATTGTGGACCATTCATAAAATGGATGGCTTATTTCCAGAATTTGGTAGCATCTTTAATCTACTTGAGATTGCCAGTCATCTTTCTGGCCAATTTATGTTCCCCAGTTTGCTGCGTGAGTGGTTTCAGACCCATCAAATGAGGTTCTATATGCATATATACATTGCTGGCTCTTCCTATGGCTGATTCCTCCTTCTTTCCCCATCCTAGTAATGATGCTTTGGAGCAAGAGGGGACTTCCATTCACAAGCTCACAGGATTATGGTAAGTATAAGCACATAGGTCCAATCACACCTGAAGAACATGGTCTCAACTGGGCCATGAGAGAAATACATTTCCCCCCTCTTATAGCACCCTCTGCTTATAGCACCCTCTGAAGCAGGGAAAACATTAGAACGTGCTTCTTCACACAGTGCATAGTTAATATAAAACATTTTTCTTATGGCAATATAAATCCCAAACTTTTTTAAAAAAAATCAGTTTCATTCCCTTTTTTCAACTTCCCACTTTATCTTCCTTAGCAAGAGTGAAAGTATATTTCTTTAAGCTGCAAAACCCACCTAGGGTTTTCCTTCCTTCCTTGTTGAACATTGCTTTTAAAAATAAATTCTTTCCCCAGGTTTTGTTCTTCCTTGAATGTGGAATACATAAACACATTCACATTCTGCCTCGCATTGCTTCAGTGGAACTCACTGACTCATATCCTAAGAGAACTAATTCTGAAGGAAATAATAAGAGTGCCACAGAAATTTTGAATTGCATAAGTGAGTTTAAATGACTGTGATGCACCAAATGATCTTAAAAACTCTAAAAGCTGGAATTTTACAGGATCTACTGACTATGCTTCAAATAATGTCACATTGAATATGTATTGCACTAAAATGTTTCTATGTCTGCTTTAGCTTCATCAGCTCAGAAGTCGAACGGAATCCATTCTGGAAGTCTGTTTGACTTCCAAAACATTCAGAAACCAAAGCGCGGCCAATTGGAAACCACAGAAGCTCCGTCCGACATTCAGCTTCCAAAAATAGTTCGCAAACCAGAACAGTCACTTCCAGGTTTGTGGCATTTGGGAGCCAAAACGTTCGAGAACTAATCTGTTCAAAAACCAAGGTGTGACTGTACAGTGGTACCTCAGTTTACAAACAATCCATTCCGGAAGTCCATTCTTAAACCGAAAGCATTCTTAAACTGAGGCACACTTTCCCTGATGAGGCCTCCTGCCACCAGTGCCCTTCCACCGTTCGGATTCCGATCTTAGACCGAGGTAAAATTCGCAAACCAGGACACTGCTTCCAATTTTGTGGAGTTCGTAAACCGAATAGTTCATAAACAAGGCTGTTCTTAAACTGAGGTACCACTCTACTGAATTCTGAGATTTAGGACAAATCCCCACTGTGGCTTCCAAATCATAGAAGCAATGCCACCCTCTCCAAAACCAACCTTAGAATCTGCCTCAGATGAAACGAAGAAAAGCAGCCTAATAACAGAAATAGAATTTAACAAAAACAACTAATTAATTATGTGACTAGAAAATACATGCATCTGGCACCTAGAGTTTTAAGTTTCCCTTCACTATTTTTGATGCTATGAAAAAGCAAGTCGGTACTCCCAATTGTTTCAGGAGTGAGGAAAGGTCACAGGTGTCAAGAGAAGAAGAAGAAGAAGAGTTTGGATTTGATATCCCGCCTTTCACTCCCCTTCAGGAGTCTCAAAGCGGCTAACATTCTCCTTTCCCTTCCTCCCCCACAACAATCACTCTGTGAGGTGAGTGGGGCTGAGAGACTTCAGAGAAGTGTGACTGGCCCAAGGTCACCCAGCAGCTGCATGTGGAGGAGCGGAGACGCGAACCCGGTTCCCCAGACTTATGAGACTACCGCTCTTAACCACTACACCACACTGGCTCTCGAGAACTTGGACTCCTAAGAATTCCTCAGGGGACCCATGCAGGCTAACACAAGATCACATGAAAAGATGCCTGGTGCCAGCTTGCAGCCTCTCATATTATGCTGCTTAGTTTTAAAATGAGAGGTGTGCACTCCACACAGACAGCAGGACGGGCAAAGGGCTAGTGTTGGGTGAAAGCTCTGGCAAATATAGGGATCCTTGAGGTCTGTGCCTTGAACTGGTGTGGAGGAAGCAGGAAATATTGCTTTGCTGATCAGGCAAAGGCAGAGTGCCAGAGTCCTACTATTTATATTAGACCTGGCAATCCGGAGGCTTCCCAGTGCCCAACAATTGCACTGGCTTACATTGCATCCCAACACACCCCTCTATGCCTTAAGTGGACTCTGAGACTTTAGTACACATCATTCATGGCAGCTCATTAGTAAAATTAATATTATTTTTAGCATAAAGGCATCAAGGGCGGTCTCTCTGTCCATCCTACTTGGAGCAGACTAATGAAATGACTCTGATCTGATGTTGCCAACCCATTACCCTAAAAAGAGACATGTGGCTTTATTAACTACATAACATAGGAATATTTGGCAGGTGCAACTTCTCTAAATGCTGAAATGGATAGGAAAAGCAGCATCTGCCAAGCTTCTCTGTCATGCAGCTATTATTAAAGAGACAGGAGCCCTTTTTGGATCAAGTGCTGACAAGCTAATTTGCCCTCCAGTCATCTCAGTGTAACTAACTTGCTTATAGCAGCAGTTTTAAGATACAAGCTAAAAGTCTAGAGCTTGCATTTCCCCCCTACGGTTTCTGAAATGCAGCCACATCTTGTACATTATTAGGGGACTTGGGACCACATCTCCTTTGAAGAAATACAAGGAACCATCACAGCTGTATTCAAATTGTGGCCTTTGCCAAATTCTTTCCGCATAGATATTTGAGTATGCTGGACTTTGCAATATATTGATCTCTTCAATAGAGAGTTGATGCGCATATTTCTTCACCTATAGTTGCAGCTGGCTGAATGTTCACTTTACACTGTAGGAGACACAATGGCAAGTTTCTTTTTTATTCTGATTTGGGAAGTCAAATTGCTAAACCATGGCAGCAGAACTGTGTATAGTTGGAAGAGTCAAAGTGCAATGCTCTTCCTGTGTGATGAACAGTAATTCTTTGAGTTCAGTGGGGCTTACTCTCAGGGAGGGAGATCTAGGACTGAAGGCTCTGGCTACACTCCAATAACCAACTATCTGAGAATTAAGTCCCACTGAACTCAAGACAATATGACTTACTTCTCAGTACACTAATAGAGCGTTTCGCTGTTAGTCTATCAGGATTGGGTTCTCAAGCTTCTGGTCTGAACTGCTGGTGTATTTTTATTCTTTTTGTTGATCATATTTTATTCTCCTTGTTTTTCATAAAAAGAAATCTACAAGCCTAAATGTGAATCTCCATTAATGGACCAGCCTTTTGACATTCATCAGGGTTTTTGTGAGTTTAGTACAAAGAAAAATCACAACTTTGCCGCAAGACATTTGAAGTCCTAGAAATTAAGCTAGCAAAACCTCCTACACACATTCTTTTTCCATCCAAGAAATTGTCAGTTTGTATAAGCATGTAGCTTGCTGCAGGAAGATGCTGAGGTGACTACAGAGATGTATTATTTCATGTTGACTCAATTGTCAATAAAAGCTAATATTTTATTTCACTAAAGCAAGTTTCTCAGCACTTTTGTCTTGCACTAGTCAGAGTATTGGTACTTTTAGATATGCAGTCCCATTATACTGCCATTTCATGTCAATAATCATCAGATGATGACAGACATAACATTTTAAGTGCAGTATAGTTGGTTTGAGAGCTTCTTCCCTGCACTCACTCTAAGGGTGCTTCTAGGCTGTCACTGTTTGGGGGCGAGATTCAATCAACCATGCAAATTCAGTCTGGGCAATTAAAGTTGATTTGCTGCAATTGTGCAGCAATACTATATTCCCACCCCAATGATTTTTTTCTTAAGTAAACTGATGGGAAAACACACTGGAAAGTGTTGGATAACTCTTGTTACTATGGCTCCCACCCATCATGGTCAATGGTCAGGGATTATGAGAGCTGGAATCCAGAAACCTCTGGATGGTAACAAGTTCCCTGTCCTTGGTGTACACAAAACAAAGCCTCCATCAAGCAACTGTCAACATTATTGGCAGTCTCTGGTCTCAGTATTCTAGAGTAACAGCAAGCAAGACATGTGGCACCTGCAGCTGAATGAATGAATGAAGTCTGAAATTGAGTATGCAAGTCTCAATTTTCTCAGAAGGTTGTGGGGGGAGGAATCAAAATTAAATTAAATAAGCAAATAAGCAAAAATCCTGACATAACAAGAAATTGCCTTAGGAGAGGCAGTGCTTTCTAATAACCTATAGTACAATTTCAGCGTCTGCATGTAGATTTCAGATTGCATCCCTCAAGCCCCACATACCCCTGAGAGGTTGAAAGCCTTTATCTCTGAGAAATGATAGTGATGATTCACACCTTCTTATTTCTTCAGACCCTTCAGCTTCCACAGCCAGCATGCCTAGGATTGTGCATGATTGCATCCTTTAAGCTAAACAGCGTCATACTCTTTTCTTTTTCCCACGGCCCCCAGAATGAGCCACCAATGAACTAGTAACCCCTTTCACATCAGTAACCACAATGTTGTTATTTTCGAACTGAAAACGGGGCTGATTATTCATTAGTAATCATGCATTTTTTCCCTGCCTGTGTTGACTAGTTAGATATTTGATAGCCCTCCACAGGTCCTTAACATCCATCTTCACTAGGAGGAAGAAGGAAAAGGTAGTGGCAGTACTAGGCATAGACAGCACTTGCTGGTGAGCAACAAGCTTTTAGAGACTACAGTGGAGGGTCCCTACTCAAGCAGAAGACTTTTGTTAGCTTGATCCAATACCTCCAAGACGCCAAGGGGACTCCCAGCCAGTCAGTATTTGAAGGGGGGTTCAGTCACATACTGGCAAATTCAGGTTGCACAATTAAAGTTGATTCGGAAGTTTTGCACAGGAAACCCGCTTCCCCTCAGAATCAGACTTTGTGTACTAGAAAGTGTGGGGTAGTACTTGCTTGGTGCAACATCATATAACTTAGATTAACATCTCTGGCCAAATGTCACAGGCGGTGGTTGAACAGAACACTCTCTCACACACACACACTTCATTTTAAAGGTTAAACAACAATTCATATATAACAATTGGAGAGAGTGTGAAGAGAGTCTCTTCCTTTAAATTCCTAAGAGTTTATCTCAGTGAAGACCTTACTTGGAAAATCAATACAACCCAGGTGGTTAAGAAAGCCCAACAGAGACTCCATCTCCTCAGAGTATTGTGAAAGAAAGATGTCAATCAACATTTGATGATCTCCTTATACCGGTCCACAATAGAAAGTGTCCTTTCATACTGCATCACGGTGTGGTATGCTGTTTGACATAAACTGAAAGGAAGTGCCTACAGAGGGTGGTGAATACAGGACAAGATATTATGGGCTGTCCCGTGAATCCACTGGATGAAATAGCAGAAGAACGTTGCTTCAGGAGAGTGAGGAAAATACTCAGGGATGATTCACACCCTGGGCACTTTCTTGATCTCCTGCCCTCAGGCAGAAGATATAGAAGTATGTTTAGTCGCACCAACAGGGTAAAGAACAGCTTTTATCCATGGGCTGTTAGGCTGCTGAATGAAAAGATAACAAGAGGGCAACTGACTTTTGGGTTTGGTGGGTGTGCATCAGTAAACAAGAGGAATTAAGACCAAGAGAGCTGAGTGGGGGGTGCTCGTGTACTCTCACTGTATACAAGTTGTACAAGTGGCAATAAAGTATTTCAGTCATAACAAATAACCCTCCCCCTTAGTAACTAGGATGGAGCACAGGCTATAGCCATATTGCACAACACACCAAAGAAAAGGGAGGATCCAGATTCTCCAATACAATAAAAGTGAAATAACTCAGTATGAAAAATCAAACCAGCCAAAAGATTAGATATGCTATAGGAAGTGCCCATCTCATTCATATGTGTAATAAAACTGCAAATATGTCCATGGCTCCCCCACTTACCTCCTTGCCATTATTAGCTCGTCAGTTTTTCATTTAAAGCAATCTGCCATACCTTTTGGTAACATAAGACCCATCCCTTTCAAAATCTGGCAACCACCAACCTAGCTGCTAGCAGTTAAGTGTCCAATTAACAATCTAAAGTGAACATTCCATTTTCCACCTTGAACGAAACTATTCCATCTCCAGCAGAGCCCATCCTGGGATCTGCTGCTAAACCATCCTTCGATTACCAGGGTTTGGGGTCATTTATTTGCCATTGTGGAAATCATGTGCACAGTATGCCTGTGTGAATATCCTGATCCATGCAGTCACTTCTGTGTGACTGTCTTTCCCATAATAGCCTGAGAGGCTTGATGTGGTCACCTGTCTTGTTTGTGGTCTTTATTTCCTTGCAGGGAAGTGTTTGTAGGTTTGGTGGCACTGCAGCACGCATGTTCGCTGAACTATTATGTCCACAGGACTGAAAGAGCAGCAGAACAACATAGTTGAGCAAGTCATCATACATTAAACTTCTGCTCATGTTCCAGGTAACAAACTGGGGCTGAAGCTGCTCTGTCTGTTGTGGAAGGGCAGGAGGGAGCACTTGAAAGTCACCAGGCACCTTAAAATGTTTTCCCCCCTTATATTTATTTCATGTTTATCCCAGCCACCCCAAGGAGCTCAGGGTGGCACACATACATCATTTCCTCCACCCGCATTTATCTTCACAACAACCCTGTGAGGTGGATTAGACTGAGAGATAGTGACTATCCCAAAGTCATACAGGGAGCTTCATGGGTGAGTGGGGATTTGAACCTGGGTCATCCCAGTGCTGCTTCAAGGTCACACCCACATTTAAAACACTCTTGTACTGCAGTCATGACTTCCCTGAAGGAATCCTGAGCACTGCAGTTTGTTAATGATGCCAATAATTGTTAGGAAAACCCCTCACAGAGCTGCAAATCCCATAACTCGTAACAAACTACAGTTCCCAGGATTCTTTGGGGGAAGCCATGACTGTTAGAGTGGTAGAAGAGAGCTTTACATGTATGGTGTGGATGTGACCCAACAGTGTATCTACTGCCTTGCCTGCCACTTTTTTCCAATAGCTCCACATGGTGCTAATTAACCTGAAAACCAATAGATAGTGACTCTAGCACATTCAGGAGGAATGAAATACGTGAGGTTGATACAGCATGCATTTTTGAACAAAATTATCTCTCTGACAGTTTGTGCAATTGTTAGCAAATATTTTACTTGCTGAATAAATGTCAATTAAAATCTCAATTAAACTAATGCACTTCCCCAAACCATTCTTTAAACTGCTGGCAAATACTTGAACAACACATGGGAGAAGAGTGATAGGTTAATTATGTAATTTCATGTAAATAAAATTCCGCATTCAGCTGTCATCTGCCGTCTCAGAGTGTGTACAAAAGTACCCTTGATAATTCTGCCCTCGCTGCTGAGAGACAGTCCTTCCCTGGCACGCCTGAAAAGCAGAGATACTTTTCATAACAGTTGCAACTGAAAAAAGAAATCCATGTTATGTTGAATAGTGTGGTTCTAGGGATCCCTTCCAGCTGGCCAGGTTTACACAACAGAGAGTAGTAGCCATATTGGAGGGAAGTTGAGTATATTTTATCAAAGTTATGACTGACCTGGATTATCAAGGGCCGCCTGCCCTATTCCCAATCTTAAACAGGAAGTTATTTATTACAGAATATACACCATATTTTTTAGCACATCAAAATATAAAGCATAACTATAATTATGAGCAACTTTCAGCCCCTGGCTTAATTTCATGTGAGTAGGCAAGGAAGGAAAAATGGAGAGGAGTGGAGAGGAGAGGGAGAAAGAGCTGGCTTCAGGTGCCACACACTGCCAGCAATGTGGTTCTTGACAGAAGGAAAAAAGTTCCACTGGTGTGTTTGCACCCCTTCTACCCAGTAAGCAGCAGCAGTGACTCAGCTGTCAGGAGGTGAAGAGAGCAGCACCACCCCACCGTCCCATCTTCTACTTTATGCCAGCAAATTTAAGTTAAACAGTTGAAGTTGATTTTGTTCTCTTGGGCAACAAACCGACTCCTCCCCCCCCCCCCAAAAAATGGACTTTTTGTGATAAGGAAAGTGTCGGGAATGCCTTAAGAAGGGTGAGATAACAATTGCTCCACACAATGTTGCATCACCTGAAGACGAATTCCTGAAAACAAATCAGAATGGATGCTCAATAAACAGCCATCATCACCTAACCTCCTTGCAAACTCGGTGCAAACGCATGAGGATAATGCTTCACAGACATGTCATTAGAAAGCAACCTATCTACTTAGAAGCAATCTCCACCAAGTTCAATGGGCCTTTCTCCCCAGGTAAGTGTGCAGTTCTCTACAAATATACTTCCAATGCACTCCTATGCATATACACTGAGTTCAATGGGGCTTAGTCCCAGGAACAGTGTGTGCAGGATTGCAGCTTTAATTACCAGCCATTGGAGACCATGAAGCACACCTTCTATGACCTTGAGCCAGTCTTCTTGGGCTAACTCACAGGGTTGTTGTGAGGCTAAAAGAGAGAGCCATGTTATGCCACCTTGAGCTCCTTGAAGGTAATGTTGACCATAAATGGAATAATAAACAAATGTTCTGTTAAGCTTGAGACCCTATTACTGCACACTGTCCAGATTGAATATTGGCATATTGTAGCAACAATCCCATTTCAATTTAAGAAGATGGGGAGAAAAGGCAGCTGTCGCCCCATTATGAACTGCTTGAAACCCAATCCCATTTACTTGTCTCCCATGGGTGACCTGGCTAACCTTGCAAGTGACAGCTCTGTTTATAAATACCCAAGACTCACGAGGTTGTCCCTTTCCCACTGTCACAGCTAATTAACTCCTAGGGATAATGATGGGAACTATTTTATTTCACCGTCCCCAAACACGGACCCATATGGAGCGGGTCTACCTGAATGAGCTGAGAAAACCTCCCCTACTTCCTCCACAAATAGAGATGTACCAAAATGTTGGAGGGTGTGCAGGAGGCATGACTAATGCTGGACACCCATCACTTGCCTAAGCACTGAGGCTTGTGATTGAAGGGCTTACACACAACACAAAGGGCAACAAAATGGGAAGGAATGTGTGAGCCTTAAGATAAAATCATCTCAAATATATTTAGACGATAGATATTCTAATAATGATTGATGTCTTCATTTAATTTTTAGTGAAGAACACACCATCGTTATATTGAAAATATTTAGAAATGTGTTGTATGGTTAAAGAAACTTGCATTTTTTTAAAAAAAAAGTAGGATTAATTGGTATGCTTTCAGATTTCAACATGACTATCCCTATATTTGCTATGAATTGAAAAGTATCATTGGCATCAAATTGGCAGCCCACTGCCCTATTTAATCCTGCTGCCAACAACCCATTTGCAATATCTCAAGGACCCATTCACAATATAAAGTCTCTGCCTAGCAGCACCTCCAGTTTATCTAGTCCAGGCTTCCTCAACCTCAGCCCTCCCGATGTTTTGAGACTACAACTCCCATGATCCCTAGCTAGCAGGACCAGTGGTCAGGGATGATGGGAATTGTAGTCTCAAAACATCTGGAGGGCCGAGGTTGAGGAAAACTGATCTAGTCCATCCAATCACAGGCGTGCATGTTCACACAGTGCTTTCACAAAATAACCTCAAGATGGCTTACAAAAAGAACATTAAAATATAATGAATTATAAATATAAATATATCACATATTTAATTGAATTGAAATATAAAGATACGAACAGTATAAGAACACCAGATTTAAAAGATTGTGGGGATAGCTTTTCTTTTTTTTTTAGCAAGGAAGAAAACAGATGACTTGATTCAAATGGGTTTGCTTTTTTTGAAAGCAATAAAGACACAAGAGAGGAGGCCCTAGATTCATATTTCCCATATTCATTCACCTATGAAGCATGCCAGGCCAATCTCTCTCTGCCCATAGCCTGCCTCACAGGGTTTCTGTAAGAATAAAAGCGGTAGAAGGGAATCAAAGAACTAGAAGGAGTCTTGTGGGCCACCTAACCCAACCTCCTCTTTGATGGAGGAAATCCTGAGCTAGAACATTTGCAAGAGAATTGTGGTCCAGCTTGGAGAACTCCTGCAATGAGGAGGCCAACACCCCACAAAATAATTGACCAAACTGGTCCTAACATCATCATCATCATCATCATCATCATAAATAACAACAACTACTCTACTGCTTCACCAAAATCTACCCTCCTGTAACTTACGTCCGTTAGATGCAGCCCTGCTTTCTACAGTAGCAGAGAGCAAGCCTTTGCCCTTTTCTCTATGACAGCCCTCCAAGTATTTGAAGAATGCATCACACAAACCCTTGTGAATGTCCTCTTTTCCTATACACAAACGACACGGGCATTTTTGGTTGTTAGCAAACAAATCAAGCACACTTGTAGTTGGTTTTCACCCATTCAAACTAACCATCAATTTCTCCAGAAAGCAGTTAAAAAATAATAATAAATAGCGAAAACAAGGCAGTGTTTAGATGATGTAAGTGAAGCAAGTGAGAACAAACACCACCTGCTGTATCCTAGAAACTGATTTTTCAATCCAAGACTGCTTTTAGAACAGCAATTATTCAGAGAAGACTAGAGCAGCCTCCCCTAACCTGACATCCTACAGATATTGGGAATTCATCCCTTCACCTGCCAGGTGGAGGGCACCCAGGGCACCAGGGTCGAGAAGGCTGGCCGAGGACAACGGATTCAGATGCTAAAACAAAAAAGCTCCCTCCCCCAAATAATCTTTACAGACCAACTATGGTCACATCCGTACCATACATTTAAATGACATAGTTTCCCTCAAAGAATCCTGGGACTTGTAGTTGGTGGAGGTTGCTGGGCACTGCAGCTCTGTGAGAAGTAAACTACAGTTCCCAGAGTTCTTTGGGGGGAAACCATGCACTTCAATTTATGACTGAAGCATTAAAGCATTGGCTGTGTTTGCAAGTCACAGCAAACCATAGTTAATGGTTTATCATGAACACTAAGTCGACTCTCAGTTCACTCCTTCCATGGTGAAAGAAACAGGAGCATGTACAGGTGCTTCTAGATCATTGGGAGTTGAACTCTCCCAATTCATTTTTACAAAATGACAGTGAATATATAGTGAGTCGGGAAAATTAGTACTAAGGCTTGACTTCCAGACCAGAAACCACAGGAAATATACCTGTTTCCAAGACTCACCACAAATCTGAAACAATTTCATAAAGGAATGTGAACCACAAAATTTGGATGGTCTGCCAATTCCCATGGATTTGCAGTCCAAAAATCCAGGCTAAAGTGCCTGTTAAGTTTCTTACAACCTTAAAAGGAATAGTGGGGTTGCAGGGGGGGGGTGGCAATCCTAGTGATGGGGTGTTCCTGTATTGATAGAAGTCAACATAGTGATGTTATATATTGCAACACTGCCAGCAAGCCTTGCAAATTTAGACTGGCATTTTTTTTTTGTAATTTAAGTGGTAAAGAAGAGATCCCATCACTACAGAACTGTGACATAAACACTGGGGAGCAGGAATGGGTGAGAAATTCAGTTTGGTTCACATTTAAAGTTGAACTTGCCTGAGTTGCGCGTCCCAAAGCAATTGGTTGGCATCTGTCTGTCTTGGGAGACAATGGAGAGCGAGCCCTGTTAGAAAGTTGCAACGCCTACTGTGGCTGTAAAGACATGTTTTGTTGCAGGTGCGGCAGATGAAGGTGTCTGGTTCTGCTGCTGCAGATGCACCATGGTGTGTATTTTCTCTATGCTCCTCCCAGTGGTCATTCCTCATCTGGTCATTACTATGGATGCATGACCTTTCTGTCTCCAGGCACTGCGGTCATCTGCAAGGGATTCCCAGCCTTGTGTATTCCCTAAAGCAATACACAAACCAAAACACAGCCATTCTTCAAAAGGTGCACTTCTCCAAATTTTGCAGTGCCATTCTCCAGCCAAGTAAGGCATACAAAAATGTGCATACCAGAGTAGGTAAAGGTAAAGGTAGCCCTGCCCGTACGGGCCAGTCTTGACAGACTCTAGGGTTGTGCGCCCATCTCACTCAAGAGGCCGGGGGCCAGCACTGTCCAGAGACACTTCCGGGTCACGTGGCCAGCGTGACATCGCTGCTCTGGCGAGCCAGAGCCGCACACAGAAACGCCGTTTACCTTCCCGGTAGTAAGCGGTCCCTATTTATCTACTTGCACTTAGGGGTGCTTTCGAACTGCTAGGTTGGCAGGCGCTGGGACCGAACAACGGGAGCGCACCCCACCGCGGGGATTCGAACCGCCGACCTTTCGATCGGCAAGCCCTAGGCGCTGAGGCTTTTACCCACAGCGCCACCCGCGTCCCGTGTACCAGAGTAGAGTGTGCATTAAAATGTACGCATTAGTTAAAACAAAATACATTTTGTCAGAGGAAAGTCCTTGTAAAAATTGTCCACTCTGGGTAAAACGGCTTGCAAAAATGTGTATATTTGCACTAAAATGCCAATGAATTTTCACGACCACTTCCTTTTTTTAAAAAAAGTGCAAACTGGTACTGGAAAAATGAGAAACCGAAATCAACAAATTTGCCCATCCCTAATAGGGAGTTTCCTCCCAGTAGAAATGACAGCAGGATTTGAACTGAAACAGGAGACTGCAATTCTGGGCAAGGTCTTGGTTTTGTCTTGGAAGGCATCTTTGTGAATCAGCAGAGCAGGCATTACTGAATATAAGCCAGCTGAATGTAGTTCCGGGAAGGCTGTAGAAATGCCAGTTTGAAGCCATCAAAGGGACTGCACTCGGCTAAATACAAGTGCAGCAGTTTAAGCAGTTCCTGGGTTGGCCTGCTTTGCACGTAAGTTCAGTATGTGGCAGCCACTTCACCACCACCACACAGAGAACATCAGAAAGAATGCCAGCAAAGGATTAGCCTTTAACATTTTGATGATGGCAGAAGCTATGGGGGTGTGCACACTTTCTGTATGGGAGAGTGATCGCCATGCAGAGGTGGAAATAAGCAGCAGCCACACTATGAGTGTGCCTGGAGAGCTGCCTATGCAGCTTGCCAAATCCTGTGATTGATTTTGCAGAAACGCTGTCTGTAGACACTTTCAGCTGAAGCAGAGATCAGCAGAAAACGCAGCCGCCCACCTCATCTTTGACAATTACCACTGAGCCATCCAGTCTACCTCTACTAAAAAAAAAAAGTCTCGTAGCATCTTTGTTGCTCTTATTCCATCTGTGAAACATTAGCATTTACCCACATCTCAAGTGTGATTTCAGGCTTCATTTGAAAAGAGAGTTTCAAAATTCTATATAATGGAAAAGAGTTTTTCTGTTATAATATCAAATAAAATATTTCTGCTTCTGTTCCATTTCCATAGATCAGGGGTGGAGAACCTGTGGCTCTCTAGACATTGTTGGATTCTCATTCGCATCAGACCCAGCCAACGTGGCCAATGGCCAGGGATGATGGGAGGTGGAGTCCAAGAACATCACAGATTCCTCAACCCTGGCCTTCGGGTAACAACACTACTGCCATATATGCACTAACCTTACGCCAGAACTCTCTATCTGAGTACACCTGTTAACTTTGGCCACTGGGCAATTATTATCCACTATAGGCATGTGCCGTTTTCAATCATGAATATAGCAGTGACCACATAAGCTTCTGCTGCTCTAGTTCCTTAGTAATTGTGTTAAATAACTACACATTAATTGTTGCTCCTGGGAAAAAAAATAAAAGGAAAAGAATTCTTAGATGCCAAGTTTGGGACAAGTACTCTTTGGTGAGAGAACCCCAGCAGAGATGCACAAAATGTGCAGCAAAGTTAAGCATGAAAATATAGACTGTAAAACCTTCAAGATATGCCCTTTCAAGTGAGTTCCAAAACTGTCCCCTTTAAAAGTTCCTTCCAAAGTTTCCCTCTCCTCCAGCATAGGAAAAGAACACAAGTCTGGTAAATTGAAAAATGATTTACTTACAAACTCTCCAAAGATCAGATTCATATGGTTTTCCGTACATCAGTCAGAAAAGTTGCACAGGCAGTAAAATATAGTTTAGCTACAAAGTGGTAAAAGTTCCTGAACTATTGGTATAGGAACACAAGAGAGGGTTGCGAAAGCCATGTGGCTGAGATGGAACAATCAGCTCAGACCTCTTCACACACTGAATTCTCAGGTAGACTGGAGGCAACAAAGCCTTGATTACCTATTTCCTCCCAAGGTAAGGGGAAGTGACATAGCTAAGCCTGGAAGGACAGCTTACTCTGTGGCTTTAACCCCTTCATGCATTAATTAGACCTAAACATGTTGTTTCTAAAGGGACACCACAGACCCTAGGGCTTGCCAATCAGAAGGTCAGAGGTTGAAATCCCCACGACAGGGTGAGCTCCCGTTGTTCAGTCCAAGCTCCTGCCAACCTAGCAGTTCGAAAGCACGTCAAAGTGCAAGTAGATAAATAGCTACCACTCTGGTGAGAAAGTAAACGGCATTTCCATGTGCTGCTCTGGTTCGCCAGAAGCTGCTTAGTCATGCTGGCCACATGACCCGGAAGCTGTCTGTGGACAAATGCCAGTTCCCTTGGCCAGTAAAGAGAGATGAGCACTGCAACCCCTGAGACGTCCGTGACTGGACTTAACGGTCAGGGGTCCCTTTACCTTTACCTTTTATGTTGGCTCTATAAGACTACTTATCCTACAGTAATTGGACCTGGTAACTCTTTAAGTTCATAGCATCTATAGCATCCCATCTTGATGCCTGCTGTGATTCACTAAGATCCCGGTCAGCCTGGCAGAAGCTGCTTTGATTGCTGCCAGGGTTGGAAGCTCAAGGCAGCCTTAACCAAAGAGCCAGAGGTTATCGGAGATGCCATCCTACAACATCTCAAGGGCCACAGATTAGTCACTCCTATTGTTTTAAATAAAATATTTATTTTATTTAAAATCACCTTACCACTTTAAAGTCACTTTACTGGGCAAGCCCATCCAGAGCATCTTAAAACATTTTTTTTAATGTATGTTGGCTGTCCATTTACAGCCCTTCAAGCAGAGGAGTCCTTTACAGAAGCACTCCTCTGTCTGAAGGGCTGTTGGGGCACCAATCTACTTGAAGGGCTATCCAGTATAGGGCTATCCAGTCTTGTTTTAAAAGATGAAGGACCAGAAGGAGAGCAGGTAGTTTGAAGCTACCCATCAACAGTTAGTAGCAGGAGACTAAGAAAGCACACTGGTCACTTAGCCACAGTCTTCCCAACCATCTATACCTATAAAGTTGCATATGTAAATGTTATGCAGATCTATGTTCTCTTTTGTCTTCTACTTTGGCGAATCGTAAGTGGTTATTCTGTTTGCACAGGATGGATAGAAATGTTCAAATGCTCAATAGGAAAGAATGCTTGTCCCCTAACAAATATAATTTTATATTCTGGAGCTATACTGCCATTTTTCCATATACAAATTAATCCATACAAACATTTTTAATGAAATGCTATGCTTTATCATGCAATATTCTAATAAAATGATGCATACATCCTGGGGACCTTTATTTTGTACTGTGGGAAACACTGGCCTGTGAGCACTCCAGTTGGAGAACAGCCTTTACCAAAGGTGTCATGGGCTTTGAAGACACTCGAACTCAGGACACAAGGGAGAAATGTGCTAAGAGGAAGGCACGCTTGGCAAATCCACACCGTGATCAACTCCCACGTGGAAACCAATGTCCCCGCTGTGGAATGACGTGCGGATCCAGAATTGGCCTCCACAGTCACTTATTGACTGTTAAAACCGTGTTTATGGAAAACAATCTTACTCGGCTACAAGTGATCACCAAAGAAGAATACATAAGCACAAGCACAAAGTGACACCCCTTGGCAACTTTGGTGAAAGCATTCAAAATGCAAGACTAAAAAGGGGCTTGTTTCATATGAAATCCACAAACAGCTTCAGTTATCCTGACCATAATTATTGTGTCAAAAAGGTACTCTGAGCAAGAAAGCAGACTAGTGGAGCAAACCATCTTAAACACCTCCTCCGTTCCTCTTTGAAATCAAAGCAAGTATTTGCTGCCCTCAAGTGGCCCCAAATTCACCCAGTGCCATAGAAAAAGATGCACTGAATGATTGCTTCTTCCTTTCTACAAAGCACCAAATGCAAAATTTGAAGAAAACGCTTGTGGCACTGAATCATCAGGCTTCTGCCTGAGAAAAATACATTTGCCATGATCCTCAGATCTGTACACACAATGAGTTGGTTTTCCTTTTCTTCCCAGAAAGTGCAAGCACTGGGCTGCCAAGATGCATTTTATTGTACAGAGAGGCTTAATGACGGTTTTCTGTTCATTTCCGGCCTATTTGCTCGTTTATTTTATTTTTATTTATTTGATTGGATTTCTATAGCACGTAACTGTAAAAGCCTTTAAACAGTTTACTTGTACACACACACACACACTGACACCAACAATTAACTGCTTTCATACATACTAAATAATTTTGGTTTCTAGAAAAGCTAACTCTGGGTACTTTTAGTTGTGTTCCGAGAGTCATTCTGCATGGCTGTTTTCCTTTAGCTGCATTCCATTTCAGGACATGGCAGTCATAGAACAATCGTGGCCCTTGCCAAAGAGCGTGTCAGCCCATGCTGAGGTGATTGGGTATGATATCCTTTGCACAGAGGATTCTGCTTTTGGCTTGCAGCACAAATCAACAGCCATACAACAAGGATCCAGTACATGCTCACAACCAGGCAAAGGCAAAAGCATGTTAACAAGGCTTTTCTTAATCTTCAGGCTTATCAACACTTCCATTTGTCCTGTGATTTCTAGCCACAGGTCTCCGCCCGAGAGGTTCTTTTCTCGTCTCGCTGCTCTCCCTGGGAAACCTGCTGTTTACTGCTGAATCAGAACAAAAATCAATCAGCAAAAAACCTGATTGGCATATGTCCAAATTCAACAGAAAACAGTGGGTTTTCCTGGGGAGAGCAGGAATCTTTCTTTTTTTAATTTTTATAAATATTTTTTAATTGGGTTTTACAAAAACAAATTCAAAATCATAAAGAGAAAAAACTTTTACCATATCCACATATGAGATTCTCTGAATCTTGTGACTTCCCCCCATCCCCTGCATGGGTCCTTAACATAATTTTTCTAAAACGACGTATTACGTTCTTCACAGTTTTAATCCCTCTGAATTATCCATCCCCCCCCCCCCGTTTCTTTACAAGTTATTTTTAAAGTCCAGCTAATGTAATTCCTACTAGAAATGCTTCTGGTTTTAAAAGAAATGTTATTTTAAACATATTATTCAATTCCTTGTATATCAGTTCCCAAAAAGACTTTGTTATCTTGCTTGACCACCACATATGAAAACAGGTACCCTCCTTTTCTTTACACTTCCCGCAAATATTGGAACTTGTTTTATACATTTTGGATAACTTTGGAGTCAGATACCACCGGTACATCATTTTCATATAATGTTCTTTGAGCAGGAACCTTTCAGACCCATTACTTGAAATCATGGAGCAAAGTGTGTATGAGCTCTTCCATGTGCTGAAGAACAAATCCTAATTGGGGGCTTCCCATTGGCATCTGCTTGGCCATTGGAATAACAAAATGCTTGACCTTTGGTCTTCTGAAATTGTTACAGAACTGTGATCAGAACAACTCTTTAATCATTCCGTGGAACAGTTTGCATAGAGAGCTTGCCAGTCCCTCACCACGTTCCTTTGGGCAGGTTGAAAGACACTTATTTTCTTATACCAGCATGCATTAATCTAACTCAGTTTTAAGATGCTGCTATTTATTATTTTATTGCCTGTTCTGTTATCATCAATAGATTTAGCTTGGTTTGTGAGCAGCTTTGAGTGCCCTGGTTGTAAAAAGATGGGGCACAATTTGTAGCAAGACAGGCAAACAAATAATCCACAATCCTTTCCATCTGGAATCCCGCTTAGTCTATGCACCCTAGTCTATACCGAGTCAAACCATTGGTCCAGTTAACCCAGGATGGCAATGGGTCTCCAGGTTCCAGGCAGAGGGCACTCCAGAGCCTACTCAGAGGTGTCAGAAATTGAACGGGGGGGGGGGGGGGGGACGGGACTTTTGTGTGCCAAGGAAATGCTCCTCCTCTTCGCTCTGTTTCTTGCCCAGAAGTTCCTTTCAGTGGTAACAATGTGAATGCAACTCCATGCAATGAGAGGGGTGATTCTCACCACGAAGGAGAAACCAAACATTTATAATAGTGGATCCCAGTTATTATCCTTCATGCTGCTGACAAAACTGAGTGTTTTATCTCATAAAAACACCCACTGAAATGTGCTATTCTGTTTCTGAACATGTAGCAATTATCTGTTGCCAAAAGAACTGTTTTCTCTCCAATATACTTTGTTCTGTTTTCCAGTGCAGTAAGAAGAGAGAAAAAAACAGAGATGGAATTAAAAATGAAAAGACAGATTGTTCGACGTTCCTTCTTTTTCTGTGTAAACTATAAGAGAAAATCCCAACTCCTTTTGTGAATCAGTAAAAGATCACTATTGTTCCTGAGGTTGAATAATTAGGCTGCTTTCACCACTGAATAGTATCTTTTTAGAGTTGGGTAAGCAACATGCTGTTTTTACTCTTCCACCGCATTGTAACATCCAAAATGTTTTGCGTGTCCACACCAGGAGTGAGATATTGCTCCTGACTCTTCTGCTAAGGACCAAACTATACCTAAGGACTGGTGAATCTGTCCAGTTTGGTTCCTCTCACTTTCTCCTGCCCCAGCCCAATCTTCACTTCTCCTTATTTCTACATCTGTTCACATTTGTTTTTAAAATTTACCACTATTTCGGTGTGATGTTCTCCTAATATACACAGGCCTGTGTGCAACTTGGCCCAACATACACATTTTGGAAAGGGTTTTTTTCCTAATAGTGGTACCTCGGGTTAAGAACTTAATTCATTCCGGAGGTCCGTACTTAACCTGAAACTGTTCTTAACCTGAAGCACCACTTTAGCTAATGGGGCCTCCTGCTGCCGCTGTGCAGCCAGAGCGTGATTTCTGTTCTCATCCTGAAGCAAAATTCTTAACCCGAGGTACTATTTCTGGGTTAGCGGAGTCTGTAACCTGAAGTGTCTGTAGCACGAGGTACAACTACAGACATTTTTGTGTGCTGTTTTCACTAACATATGCATTTTTATTCAAACTTTAGTGTATAATTTCTGTATACATTATTTGGCTGGAGGACTGACTGCATTGCAAAAATGGGGAAAGTGCAAATTTTGAAAGATAGCTGAGAGTTGGTTTGTGTATTGTTTTAGAAAGTGAAAATTAGTTAACTTTGCCTTTAAATCCGAAGGGAATAAACTTTCTCCCACATCCCGGAACCTTACATGGTGAACGCTTTTTCTTTCACAGATTACCAGCACAAGGTCCCCCTCCGGATCAGGACCCTGAAGATGGAATCCAACCTCTTCCTGCAGCTCCAGTCTGGATTATCCTTACTGAGCCTGAAATCACATTGTCTCAGGGCCAGAAGTCACAAGCATTGCACTATAGGAAAGACTAAAATTAAGTATTTATTTTACATTTGCATCTATAGCTATAGAAATATATGCAAACCTATGTGCTTTTGTGTGTGTGTGTGTGTGTGTGTGTGTGTGTGTGTGTGATGCATTACTGGCTACCCCACCAGTGAGATGGGCTTTTCTCCCAAGCAAGATAAGAGAGAAGACATAATCCAGGCTAGTCTTTCAAACTGGTGCAACATCCATTGTGTCTTGAGAGCAACTCCAGTTTAATCTCAAAAAGCCAATAACATTGATGCAAGAAATCTTTATGGATTTAATAGTCTTGTCCAGCACCACTTTTAAATTTCCTTTCTCACGGTTGGTTTGACATACACTCCTCTCGCTGCAGCTCTTCCATACTCTCCAAATTGATTACATCAGTATGAATAATGACAAAGGAACCAAGCATCAAGACATTGGCATGAGTTGTGCCGGGTAAAATACACACAAGGAAGAATTTGTGACAAGCTAAATGCTTCCAACATGCAACGCCTAGTAAATTGTTGTGTCGGTTAAAGTTTTAATGTTGTACTTCGCAACATTACAGCCAGAATCCCCAATTCTCTGATTGCCTACAGAAGCTAGGTGCACCAGAAAGCCATTACGGGTACAATTAATGCTACAAAGGATACAGATTCCTCTGAAAGGAAAACATCTCCAGTGGCATTGCCATCTAAAATTCACACCAATTACAGCATATGTACAACCTGGGGGGCCGTGTACCAGGAAGTGATGGTGTTGAAGAAATGTATTATTCAGAATTTGTTGCGTCATTGGGGGGTTCAGTTAAGAGCCCTAGAGAAACAGCTGAGATTTTATTAGATCTCAACTCATATTCTCCATATTATAAAATTCTAAAAACTAGTAAGCATCATTTTATTATTCCCTAATCAAAGCTGATAAGGAAAATAAAGTCGCAGCCATAGCCTCTTGAGGGTGCCATTCAGAATAGCAAAGACGGAGAGAAAAATGCTGCCCAAGGTGGAGTGCTGATCTCCCAAGAAAGGCTCCAGGGGCCAGCAAACCTTTTCAGCAGGAGGCCGGTCCACTGTCCCTCAGACCTTGTGGGGGGCCGGACTATTTTTTTCGGGGGGAAATGAACGAATGCCTATGCCCCACAAATAACGCAGAGATGCATTTTAAATAAAAAGACACATTCTACTCATGTAAAAACACGCTGATTCCTGGACCGTCTGCGGGCCGGATTCAGAAGGTGATTTGGCCGGATCCGGCCTTAGTTTGCCTATCCAGGCCCTAAACAATACCCCAGTTCAGCAGCCTCAGCTATTGTAGCTGGAGTCCGCAGTAGCAGAGGAAGGTGGGCAGAGGGGGCGGGGTGCCAAAGGCGGCACTGGGGCTGCAGTTCAGGCCACATGAGGTGTGTGGCCTGTAGGGCCTCCCAGCCACTGCCTCCCTCCCAGCCACCCTCCAGCTGAGGCGGCGGGCGGACTCCCTGCAGGCTCCATGCAGCATGCCCTGCCCCAGTGGGCGACTAGCCCCACCCATGACAGCTAGCCCTGACCCCTTGCACGGTGCACACTACCCCGGGCATCTGAGCAGGTAGCTACACCACTGGGAGTCAGTCAGTCAGGGGTCCACCCTGATAGGTCAGGTGGGAAAAGACCTGCAAGGCAGGGAGTAGGTCTTCAAGGACTCACAGCCAATATATTCAACAGCAAGTATACATACGTCCAAATTAAGAAGGGACTGGGTTCCGTACAAAGAATCCAGCACAGAATGCCACTGAGCTGACCTGTCAGCAGACAGGTCCATTTAGGCTCATCTTACAGCACCAGCACTGCTGATCAAGACTCATACTCAGCAGTTGTGTAGGTAGGTCCTTGGAAAGAATAATAAGATGGATCTTATAAAGACATAAATCCCCACAGTTCATTCTCATCCAGGAAACCAAACTCTGGAACTTCCCACCACTGAGTGGGTGGGGAGTGTGCTTAACACAATATGAAGGAACTGCGACAAAATGAAATGAGTCAGAGTCTGCAGGAGTTTGGCTGCCTTTTAATGGATTTTTAAAACCAGATTTAGGTAATTATGTCGATTCCGTTCTGGTAAGTTTGCTATTTGTGTTGACTTGTTCTTGGGGCTAGATGTTCCTGTTGCATGAGGGGGGTGGGAATTATCTTTTTTTTCAGAACCTGCCACTGTTGAAATTGCATATGTATCATTTTTCCTTTTTCATCTATATTGTTTCCCAAGCATGTTAGCTGGGGAGGCTGTGGCTATGTAGTTGCTTACTGTACTACTAAGGAAGTTCCAATAGGTCATGCACTTCAAACTCTGGTTTATGATTAACATAGATTGTTTAGATCAACCATAGTTAAAACTAACTGCAGTTCCTGATATGAACAAAACAATAAACAGTGCTTAGTTTAGAAAGAGAAATGGATGCCTCCAATCTCCTCACTCATGTGCCAGAAGAGGGAAGGAGGAAGTACACAAACTCAACGCTCTTGCATGTAACATTAAACTATGGTTTAGCCTGTTGCTCTGTGCCTCCCCAACCCCTTGTTAAGATTGCTCCAATATAATATGTTTATGATAATAAAGTAATTAAAATTTTGTTTCAAAAAAGAACATATTTTGACCTGTTAGGACTTCCAACGAAGAGGGGGAAAGTATGTCAATATGGTGTGGGAATACGTCGTTCCTTTTTACCTTTCAAATTCTAACAGTTCAAGATATTGGTGATACCTGAACGCAAGGAGGAAGAAATGGAATATCAATGGATCACTGTCCCATTTGTTTTCAAAACTTGCAGGTGCCCTGTAAAGATATGTCTACATGTGGGTGGGTGCACACATGCATGTGAGTGGGCATGCAAGAGAGAGATTGAGGATATACACAACAGGGATGAGGGACCTGCTGCTCTCCAGATACTGTCTGGCTGCAGTCCCCATCATCCTAGACCATTGATCATGTGGGTTGGGACTGATGAGAGTTGGAATCCAACAATATCTAGGGGGTCGCAGGGTCCCACACCTGGTGTATAATGAACAAACTAATCATTCCCAGTTGCATTCATAAAATCATTACTTGGGAGAATACCTTCCTGGCCAAAACTCAAAAAAGAGCTCCATCAATCAATATAAAATTTCTACTCCTTAGAGGAAAGTAATTGGTGCATTGATCATTCAGTCATTCATTCATTCATAACAAGCTTGGCTTGGCCAGAGCTTTGATTGTGGGACACCACGTTTGCAAAAGGCTCTGCTTGCTTTCCGTGGTTTCTGGGTTAAGAAAACATCGGCTGTCTAGACTGACACACTTTGCGTGAATAAGCCTGGTTTGCCCTTTCTGAACTACAATCAGCAAGAATACGCAGCTCTGCCCAGCATCCTAAGGGAGTACTTAATAAAGTCTGTAATAGGGTTTAACATTAAGTATTGTCATGTCTGGATCTGCATGAGATAATGTTTTGGCCACGGAGATGTCGTAATTTGCGCAAGCATATGATTCTTTTGTGGCTGTTGTTAAAACACTCAAGATTAGAGCTGTTAAACGTCTCAAGACGTTTGGTCATACAGTTGGAATTTGACAGGATACAAGAGAAGACATGCGTGAAACAACTGTGAAACATTGGGGGGTTTAAGAAAACAACAACATAGAACACAGTACTCAGTATACAACTGTTTAGGCACAAAAAACAAAGTGTAAAATGGAAAGACTGTTGTTGCAAATGGGAGAACTCCCACCCTGTAGGTGCAGCTTAACCAAAACTGTTATTCAACCCTCATAAACAAAACCATCTTCTTATGCTGTCCTGAAAGGGAAAGAACTATAGATTACTGGTGCTTGAGCACCATCTAGTGAAATGTTTTTTCCTGTGCATGTGAAGAAGCACTGGCACTGAGAATGTTAGTGATGTACACCAAGTGCACACTTCACTTCAAAGCCTTTTAAAGAGTTTTTCCTGGAAGGAACGGCCCATAAACCGGCCCAAATACCAGGAACAGGAGGTAGCAAAAGATGTGTCAAAGGAAGGAAGCCTTGCTCCAACAAACATTATTTTAAAAGGATGTGGGACCTTATTTCTCAGTAATAGGTTGTGAACTTCAAATGCTCCTGTCATATGAAGAAACTGAGAGGCTGTCAGGTGAAAAGTGACTGGGCTTTGCACCCAAACAAAGAAATGATTATGAGATCCTGGACTAGCTAGAGAGGGACTCACAAGGAACACTTTCATTGATGAGGAACAGCAAGGGAACCACTTGTACCCAGAGTAAAATATTCCAAATTATTATTGTTTTCATTCTCCAAGATTTTCTTGAAAACAAAACTGAAGCAGACAGGAAAGAATGAAAATGTGGGGGTTTTTTCAAGAGAAGGTGGCTGAAAGAGATCCAGAATGAGGAGATATTTTTATTCCTCTCAACCATTTAGCAATGCAATTCCATCCATGTCAGTTCATAAGTAAGACCTACTGAGTAAGAACTTTATCACAGGTAAGTGTGTGTAGGTTTGTAGCCCACAAAGCCAAGGGTTAGACCAACTAATCAAGAGGCAAAATCACACCTTGGTACTTCACTTCTGGGTGCCAGTTCTAGAAAATATCCTTCCCCTGAAGCAGAAGAATGATAATATTCCTCCTAAGTTATGAAACATTAAACAGGACATGGCAGGAAAAAAAATACAGCAGTAAAGTAGCAGTCCTTTAAATATTGTGGTTGCATCAAAGACTCACCAGGAAATATGGATTAGTATATTTCTAGAAATGACAAAAATAAAATCCTGTGACTCATTCACAACTTTTTTTTAATGGCTGATGAATCACTTTTACTGTGTATTTAGTGACTGCCTGGCTAGAAGCATATATGATGAAACATTCTCTTTCATTTAGGACATGGTCTGGCAACTGGAACCTGGCCCAGCTCTTCAGTCGAAGGTGGTCCTGAGCTCCCTCTTCTGTTGGAAAGCAAGCCAGCTTCCGCTGGGCTGACTGACCTGGATCTTGGTGAATCAGAGCAGGCATCAGACTGACCTGATGAATCAGGACAGGGCCCCATGGAAACACTGAGCTGATGGCGTTACCAGGCCCAATTAATCAGCAGTTATGCAAGAGAGGCTTGTCCATTAAAGAAAATGGGCACTACCCCACCGACCTAAGACTACCTCCACCAGCCCCCATCTGCCCTACCCTTACCATCTGCCTTTGTGTGTTGTAACTTGTGTTGTGAACTGCTCTGAGACCTGTGTGTACAGGGCAGTATACAAATTGCAATAACAACCACCAAGGGTCAAAATAATCAGGCGTGCTCATGTACAGAGTGCTGGCCTAAGGTAAGCAAAGGTTTGGCAGTATCATCAATAGCTGCAGGGGGGAACCTCAGGCCTGGGGAACTGAATGTGGCCCTCCAGGCCACATGCATCACCAGGCCTGTTTCATACCCTCCTGACTGGAATGTGTCCTTGAACTTGCTTGCCTGGATGGGGGATAAAGAGGGACCTCTGAGGGCTCTTCCAGACTTGCTGTTGCCCTGCCACTTCCTCTCAGAGCAAAGGTCAATTGCTTTTTCTCTGGATTGACATTTGCTCTGATTTAGCGCTAAAGCGCAGGTTTGCCAGGGGAAAGTTATGGGGCAAAGACAAAACCACTCAGACCTGTGGCCTAGAAAGCGTTAGAGAAGCGGAAAACCACTTGGACCCATGCTTTCTAGGCACGGGACAAGTGCGAGTCTGGGTGAGCCCTGAGTGTGTGTAGAAAACAGATGTCCTCAGAACCCCAAGTGGTCTCTTATTCTCAAGAGCCCTTTGTTTACTTAAAGAGTTTGGTTTCTCCCTTCTGTCACAGGGCACAGTTTGTTTGGTTTCACATACGTCTTATGTCCTGACTTTCCCCCTGCCCTTCCTGTTTCCCAGTCTATTGTCTATTGTTTACCTTTTCACCACCCTCTTCCCTGACACAGTTTCTTTTCCTGTCTCCCCTCATACAGTTTCCTCTCCTGCTTACCTTTGCACCCCCTCCTTCTTACCGGCATGTCACATGGGTCAACAGCCCCAAACTCTTCCATCAGATTACTCTTCCCTTTTCCCCTCCTCGGCAGCACAAATCCCCTTTTTCCTCACTGCCTCCTCCCTCTCCTTCCCTCACATCTCGCCTCCTCTGATTCCTTTACCTCTTCCATGTTCCTCCTCTGTCACTCCCATTCCCCTCCCCAGTCTTCCCCCTGCTGGGACCTGGCTCAGACAGGTCCTTGTGTGTCCTCCCAACGTGAGGCATTCCTGCCCACCACGCTACCCCATTGTACAAAGGTAAGAATTATATTTATTGCTCATGGTCCCAGAAGGGAATGCTGCCCTCAGGCTGAAGAAGGCTCCCCACGCCTGCCATAAGCAAAGGCCAGGGATGAGGAACCTAGATGTTCTCAGTCTAGAACTTCCTATCTCTCTCTCTCTCTCTCTCTCTCTCTCTCTCACACACACACACACACACACACACAATCTTCTCCATGCTAGCTAAGGCTCATGGGAGTCGGAGTCCAACAACATCTGGAGAGTCAGCAGGGTCCTCATTCCTGCTGCAGGCTTTCCTGTTGCCTGCCATACTTGCCACCGTAGTCCTCTAATTAGCTGATTGTCTCTAAGAGCACTAACTATTGCTTTTATTTTTAAAAAACAACAACTATATAGTTTTTATATAGAATCCATCATGTGGTGACACAGACCAAACACAACATGTTATAAGAAAATACATGTAGAGTCCTTACAAAATCTATAAACTGTCATTATTTTATCTTAGTAGCTCAGGGAGCTCTTATAACAATCCGGAACTGTTGAGCGTGTTCGAGTTTAGGATGTATATGATTAACATACCTCAGAAATGGGTATCATCTTTCATAGAATATTCCAGGTTTCACATAACGTTTTGCAACCAGGAGTGCCAGCTTGGCCCTGCAACCGTAGGTGCCCAGGGCCATGGGTGCCATGCAGTGTGGATGGCCCCGTCACCTAAATTTGTGGGTGCCCAGCCCCTTAATGGGAAATTTTGTGGGGGCTTGGGCACCCAGGGCGCCAGGGAGCTGGCACCTATGTTTGCAACCGTCATGTTACAAAACCTTGTCCGTGAATAAATGGCCTCCCCAACTAACCCTTGATAGAAAAGTCTGCTAAGCTTTTCCAATGAGTTGTAACAGGTGGCACCAGAGTTTAAACTGCCCCTAGGCAGACTGTGGACTTACCACTTGCCCTTCTTTTCATGCCTATCCCCTTTGTGTTGCTCCTCTCCCTCTAACCGCCCCCACCTACTTGCCATCATTTCATACAGGTGTCTCCCTCAGGTACACACAATTTGAGAGATACTCCACTACTTTGGAGTGCAGGTTTTCGGTGGTGCAGCCAGCAAGGACATCCAAGGACATCCCACTGCACGCCCCTGTTCTTTACACTTCTGGGGGCACTCACCAGCTGAGTTCATTGTTAGAAGAAATACTCAAGAAGGGTGTCAAAAGGAGAGTAAATACGAAGATTCATCAATTATGCATATTCATCAAATATGCCATATGTCAGGAGTGCTCTGATGGTGTTTCCTGCTTGGCAGGGGGTTGGACTCGATGGCCCTTGTGGTCTCTTCCAACTCTATGATTCTATGATTCTACCTGTATAAATTTAAAAGTAGGCAATAAATACAAATACATTATATGAAACTGGGATTCAGATAATCCATGCATCAGCAGGGTTCCCCACCCCCATCCTGCACCCTGATCAGAACATTCTGCAAAAAGAAGAAGCCAATTTCAAGGTGAAGGATGGATCAACCGAGTTCAGTCTTTCCAAGCAACCTATACAATCTACTGTAAGTGCCATTTTTATAAGCATCTGCCCTATTGTCAGTGTTTCAAGGCTCCCTCCCTCCATTCCTTGGCTTAGAATTTGCCTAGCAGTTGAATCACAAGCGCATCCCGGGTAAAATGCTTCTGCTCACTCCAAATGCCAATTGCTTCGATCGCTGCGGATTTCAAATAGGAATGTTTCATCCATTTCCAATGAGTACTTTACATGTTGGCTAGGAAACCGCTTTGTAGCAAACATGGGACGGAACACAGTTGCTTCAGATTACTCAGTCCCAAACTCCAGTGCCAGATAAAATGCAGCATAATGATACAGCACTCCACTGGACTGATACATTACTCCAGGCTAGGTTGGCAGCAACTCAGATGAAGACTATAATCTGGCCACTGTAGTTTATTTCGGCCTCATTTACTTCTCCCGCTGAGTGGAAGTCCCACAAAATGCTGCAAAGCAGAGGAACCTATCAAATCAATGGCAGTACTCTGTGTACCCTGTACTTCATGGCTGGAAGAGAAGGGAGAGAAAAGGACGGTGAATATTAACAGAGAGTGCTGGATTCCAATTTCATGATGCGTTTGCAACCGTGGCCACAGAGATTCTCTGATCTCCGGCAATCTTGCCTTTATGGTGCAGTCCTATGCATGCTAACTCAGAAGTACATCTCACTGTCTTCACTGGGGCCGACTCCTTAGTAATTGTGTTAGGGACATCAGCCTTGGAGTCTAGCATTTGGTAGGCAGTTCTAATGTTAAAACTATAACATGTTCCGCTATTCAACATGGCTAGCCAAAATGCACCTAAAACATACAAAGGAAGCTTCGGGTCTAAATAACATAAAATTAATTAATATGGTCATTTATGTTTATAAGAGATTATAAATGTATATCCAGTGCTTTTAAAAAAAAAAGTTTAGGAGTATTACTAATTTTCCTACTAATATTGAAATACTGCCCCTCAATGAGGCCAAACTTAGATTCACAAAATGTTTAGGGGTATGCGCACCCCTGCGTACCCCCCAGAAAAAAGCACTGAGTATATCTATAAATGAATATGATAATTCTACACCCCATTGCCCATTTCACAAAGAGCTTTTGGCAATCTTCACCAGGGGGGGTGAAGCTATTAACAGGCAAAGGAGTTGAGTGTCTTTGATGAGGAATTAAAGCTTCTTTCCTATCGACAGGTGAATATTGTCAGCTAGTTCATTCTTCATGCTAAGGAAAATTGAAAGCGAGCTTCACAGGCAGTGGTGCGCCTAGTACATTTCAGCCTCTAGACTTGACGGTCTCACCTGCTCACACCTTTAGATAGCAATGGGTGTTGTACTTCGCTTACTTCAAAATGATGCAATCCATCCCTGGTGCCTTTGGGAGGCTTGTGCTCATTCTTCTGAGTGGAGCCCCAAAAACCTGCCAGCATCATTTTGTGCGCGCAGGGCTGGAGAAACCTACGACTTCAGACACCCTTGATATTAGTAGTAGTAATAGTCACAATATTGTAATAGTAGTAATAGTAACATATTGTAGTAATAGTCACATATTGAGGGTGAAAGAGGAGAGCACAAAATATGGTCTGAAGCTCAACATCAATAAAACGAAGATCATGGCCACTGGTCCCATCACCACCTGGCAAATAGAAGGGGAGGAAATGGAGGCAGTGAGAGATTTTACTTTCTTGGGCTCCATGAGCAGATGGTGACAGCAGCCACGAAATTAAGAGACGCCTGCTTCTTGGGAGGAACGCAATGGCAATCTCTACTTTTAAAAAGTAGAGATATCACCTTGCCAACAAAGGTCCGTATAGTAAAAGCTATGGTTTTCCCAGTAGTGATGTATGGAAGTGAGAGCTGGACCATCAAGAAGGCTGATCGCCGAAGAATTGACGCTTTTGAATTATGGTGCTGGAGGAGACTCTTGAGAGTCCCATGGACTGCAAGAAGATCAAACACATCCATTCTTAAGGAAATTAGCCCTGAGTGCTCACTGGAAGGACAGATCGTGAAGCTGAGGCTCCAATACTTTGGCCACCTCAGGAGAAGAGAAGACTCACTGGAAAAGACCCTGATGTTGGGAAAGATGGAGGGCACAAGGAGAAGGGGACGACAGAGGACGAGATGGTTAGACAGTGTTCTCGAAGCTACAAACATGAATCTAACCAAACTGCGGGTAGCAGTGGAAGACAGGAGTGCCTGGCGTGCTTTGGTCCATGGGGTCACGAAGAGTCGGACACGACTGAACGACTAAACAACAACAACAACAACAATAGTCACAAACGCCTTTAGCTTTATTAGGGCGTGTGCTTCCGCACTGCGACACTAGGGGGCATGCGAACGTCACCCTTCCTCTTCTATTTTTGCAGCCGTGGATTTCGCTACAGAAAAGGGGTTGCCAGATACCTGCCTTGAGTGATCCTCTGGGTTCTGGTGAAATGGAATGGACCGTCCCTTATGGACCTAATCTTATTTGTCCAAGGTTCGCGGTCCGTAATTGAAGCCGAGGAACGCCAACTGAAACAACCTATATTCAGAGGCAGGTGAAGCGCCCGAAGAAGGTGCCATCTGATCTGCATACTTCTGAACGGACGGCGAGAGATTCGCCATCGACTTCACTGGGTACCAAGTGCATCCCAAGCGGGGCTCACGGCAGGCTGTCCGACCACTTGGGTGCAAATCGGCCGTGCCTTTCCCCTCGGGGAATCGGACAGCGCTACCGGGGGAGGTGCGAAAGAAACTGTGCTCTGACACGTGTGAAAGGCTCAGAACAGTGTGCATCACTTCGGGGGGGGCGCGACCCCGTGGCCTTCCAGGGTGCTGTCGAGGGCCAGCTCTCACCAGCCCCGCTGGTGGAGGGGAGGCGTGGCCCCGCAAAAGCCTCGAGGACCCCGCTCCTGAATGAGATCGTCAGTATTGAACCCAAAAGTTAGTTTGTCTCTGGAAACACGTGGTAGAAAAGAGACGGTTGTTGTGCTAAGAACATGCCGGAGTTGTTGCACTGCAGCATCCCTGACCTGGCTGGCTAGGACTGATGTTGCTCTCTGCTTTAAATGGTGACCTTCCATTTATGTGTTTATTTTGGAGGTCAACCGACAGCCCCGTCTTCAGCGTCTTCTCATCCAACATCAGTCCCACGGAGTTCTATGGGACTCAGAAGTCTATAGCTATGCATTGGATTGCCGCATTGATCCGGAGTACGAAAGGGAGCGGAGCGTTGGCGCGAGCAAATTATCCGGAAGGCTCGCGCGGCTCCTTCTCCATGTGGCTCCTGCGTTCTGGACAGGGGTCCCAACTTGAATAAAATATGGGGGGGGGGCAGGTAAGCCCCGCCCCACCTAATTGATCACATGACTTGGCACACGCGCACGATTTGAATGGCAATGCCCATCATTTGGGGGGACGTCAAATATTTTAGGCGGGGGCAAGAGACCTAGGTTCTCTGCAGCTGGCTCCTATGCCAGTTGATGGGAAATCCACGATTTCTTTTATACATATGTAACAACAATCCACATTACTGCTCCCGTAGTAAAACGCTGTGGGGTTTTCCTCTGCACCAGATGATTCAGGGATCTCCTTGTGGGCTTCCCTTCGGCTCTTCCATCCAAGGTCTTCATTCTCCGTCGGCCCGACGACCCGGACACGCCCCAAACGCTCCTGGCGAGGTCGCCGTCTGCTGCAGGGATGGCCGTGGTGCTGGACAGTGACTCCGGGGAAATGGGCAGCCTCTCGGAGGCAGGTGAGTGGAATATCTCTTGGAGTAGACCCAGATCCACTCCTTTGCAGGAGCCCATAAAGCTGATGAGAGCGATGAAACCGATGGCCTGGTCACCATAAGGAAACCACACGAACCCATGGAGTTAGATCCAGACAAAGGCTTCCTACACACCATGTGTTTACAAAACGTTTAGAGCACACACCACACCCAAATAATAATAATAATGAGAACTGTAGTTTGTAAAGGGTGCTGGGAACTGTAGCACTGTAAGTATACTACTGTTCCCAGGATTATTATTGGGGAGGTGTGTGAATGTATGATGTGTACCTTAATTTGCACTTAGTTCCCACTGAAATCTGTGGGAATTGACCAGATGCCAGCCATAGGATATAAGATGGTGCACCACCACTCCACTGCCTACCAGCTGTGATGGTGCCCACTGAAACTAGGGCAGTGTGGCAGCAGGGACAAGGGATGCACCGGGTTGGAAGCAGCTGCCACACACCTGTGCCTGGCACCAACAGCTACCCAGTTGGGAAGACGCATAACCTCCTTGAGTATGAATCAGAATGAATGCTCAATAAAGAGTGCGCCTTGTATAACCTCCACATTTTAACCTACTATTTAAAACATAAATAACATTTTTTTATATATAGCTCCAGTCCTTCAAGCACATACAGTGGTACCTCGGGTTACATACGCTTCAGGTTACATACTCTGCTAACCCAGAAATAGTGCTTCAGGTTAAGAACTTTGCTTCAGGATAAGAACAGAAATTGTGCTCCGGCGGCAGTAGGAGGCCCTATTAGCTAAAATGGTGCTTCAGGTTAAGAACAGTTTCAGGTTAAGTACAGACCTCCGGAACGAATTAAGTACTTAACCCGAGGTACCACTGTATGTCTGAAATGTTTCAAGCTGCACTGTTTCCCAGCCCATTCAACTTTGCTGGAGCAGTCATCATGAGCTGGGTAAGTCAGAAAGGTCACAGTTCCCATATTGCTCTGATGTCTCTCTCTCTGTGTCTCTCTCTCTTTCTCTCAGCTCCATCATCTAATGAAGGAAGTTTCCCTGATATCATTTCCATCAGTTCTGAGGAAGAAATGTCTCCTTCAAGAACCCTAAGGCCAAGCACAAGTAATGAAATTACAGTTCAATAAGAATTTAAAAGTTATGACCACAGAAACAGGTTACAGATCTGTAACAAAACTTGGTGCTGTGAAGAACAACTCCAGAAAGAAGATTTGACTTGTGTCCCTCTGTTTTGGTACCTTAGTGCAGTACTTCCAGAGTCCAAACTTGGCTGTGATGACTCCTTTTCTTGTGGCATTCCTTGAACTTTATTTTTTTTTAAAGATTCTTTTAAAATATTTTAGCTTCTTGTAGATTGTTATTTTCAAATGATAGCACCATACTAGATCCTTTCAACAGGACGTTTCACTAGCAAAGTTGTCCCTTACCCTTGCAGCTAGTATTGCATAGACCTTATAATGTCTTTTTATGTATAATTTCCCCACCCATCTACTGCCACCACTTCTTCATTGCAAGGAAGTCTTGCCAATATTCACTGCCCTGATTTTGACAGCTAAATTCGGTAGTCAGAGATCTCCAGCAAGACATTCCCCATTTATACCCTGGGTACACTCTTATTTATTTTGATGCATACACTGCTAAGAGCAGCCATGTCCAAAGTCCGGTCCAGAAAAGTTGTTTCCCTTCATTTGCAAGGAATCGTACAAAACAAAGTGACACTAATAAAGAAAAGTTCCAGGGTGACAACAGAAAGCAAACTAAAAGTGTTTTTTCAGTTCATCAAAACTATCCAGCAATATCAGGTTATAGGAAAACTGGTGCTATTAACAGTAATCCTTCTAGTTGGTTAATTGGTTTGGCAACTTGACATGTGATGCTAATTATTTCCCCCAATGCACATGACATGTAATGCTAATTAATTCCCCCAAGAGTTAAATGATAACTAATCAGAGGCAGCTACAGTTGCAAATGGCAACAAAATATCTGTGAAAGGAAGAGGAGCAGGTTTGCTCAAGTGTGTTGCAGGTAGAAATACTGTTTGTAATGAAGTGAGAACAGTAGTTTACTTGCTCGAATTAACAAATAAGAAAGTTTTGAGAATTTAAATTCTAGATTAAAATTGATTACTTAATTGAGAAGAGGATTGTAACAAAAACACTGGGGCCTAATTTGAATAGTAGAGTGCCTAGTACAGTGGTGCCCCGCAAGACGAATGCCTCGCAAGACGGAAAACCCGCAAGACGAAAGGGTTTTCCGTCTGCAGAGGTGCTTCGCAGGATGAATTTCCCTATGGGCTTGCTTCGCAAGACGAAAAATGACGAAAAAAATCGAAATTTTTTTTTGCTCCAAAACCCCTTATTCTGAATCGCTAAGCTGCTAAAAGCATTTTAGCAGCAAAACCGCTAATCCCCCCCCCTAAAAAAGCCGTTTTTAGCCCTTTTTTAGCCAATAGCGCTAATAGCGCTACTCCGTCAATGGCTTGCTTCGCAAGACGAAAAAAACGCAAGACGAAAAGACTCCCGGAACGGATTCTTTTCGTCTTGCGAGGCACCACTGTATCTGGTGGGCAGACCAAAGCACTCATCAGGAGAGCTATGAGATTCAGACAAGGGTCAGATGCCTTGTCAATCCCAGCAGGTATATAACAGGAAGACCCGGCCTGCCCAGGCAGCTAACCATTAGCCATGCTGGCTGGGGGTGGTGGAAGTTGGAGTCCAACAACATCCAGAGGGCCTCAGGGTATCTGTCTCTAAATACAGTGTTTGTGTTTATATGCAAACATACACATGCAGGTATTTATCATCATCATCATTATGTATTAAGTTTATTAGTCACTGTTTTGCTAATGCAACCCAAAGCAATTTACAATAAATGCTTTTGCTGAGACATATTGTTGCAGTTTTGCCACATTCAAAAATAGCCATCGTGTACCTCATTCTGTCTCTCTGTCTCTCCCCACACATCTAGCTGTATCACTGGAGAAGTATAGTTCTGGTGTAATTTCTATAAGTTCCATGGAGGAATCAAACACTCCCAAACCAAGAAGAGGTAATCTTGTTTTCAAGAGGCACTAAAAGCAATGCTAGCTGAAGATTTGTGTGCCCCAGTATAGATTGTATCTGCTGCGGGAATGAACCCTTTACCTACCTGTTTGTTTCCAATTTGCGGTACAAAAACAAGTTAAACCATCTAATGTTGAAGAAGGGATTGTAGGGCGGTTTATCTCATCTAGCTCTGTTCTTCCTTTGAATGAAACCAAAAGCCTTTTTAATTAGCAAAAGATACGTAGAAGGAGAGTTTCAAAATACTTCAGAATAATAAAGAGAAAGGGGCAATGTATATAAAGAATTGTGTAGAAAAAGAAGATACATTAGCTAATTTTTATTAAGTAGAATTGTTCTCTGAGTCTCAGTGGTACCTTGTGCCCATTGATAATAACAGGACAGGAGGTAGGGAGACCAACAGTGGATGGAGCCATAGCCAATTACAGGCAGAGTTTTGTCCCATCCTTCTTCCTGCTGAGGAGTTCAAGGTGGAGCAATACTAAGGAGGAGGAAGCTGGCAGCCAGTTCCACCTCCTGGACAGGCAGGGCAGAGCCAGCTGGTGGCAGACAGAGGTTGGTGGGCCAGTGCTGCACCTGCCATAATGGAACAGCCTCCACTGGTGATCCTGAAACTTATACCCATTTACATGGGAGCAATGACATTGAATTTGCTGCTTACATCTTAATAAACTGTATAGGATCACACTGTTTTAAAGCAAGTATAATTCACATCCCTCTCTGGTGCTGAGCTTATTTTTATTGTAATCTTAGAGACGACTTTCATGCCTGATACAAAAACAAAGTTTTGGCTCTTTCTGATGCTGTCTGTGCCACACGTGATGAATGTTGGCATGGAAGAGCAATCCAGTGCACATTCTAGTCAGATTAGATTGTACATTTAGCAATGCAAGCAAACCTCACTTCCGAAAAGTGCCCTGATTTTTTTCCTCCGTAGAAAACATTGCATATGAAGTCAACTTCAAGGAGAGGAATATTGAAGGTACTTGTTTCAATTGTTACTGCTATAACTGTCTTTACTACAGATAGCTATTAGGAGGACTTCAGTGTTTAGTCAGCCAGTGAGATTAATCAGTATAAACCCCTTTGGTTGAGTGACAAGGTACTACCCAATTAATCAGGCTTACATGATAAAAACGTAGTATGTATGGATTATTTAAATCCACATTTATTGGGATAGAAACTGTGTCTCTTTCATATACTGCTTCACAAGTCATCCCAATCCCAGATTGTAGAACTGAGAAGAAATTCAGATTGCATAAACGATACTAGGCCTTTTTAGCCCTGTATCAATTGGGCGTATGGACACCTTGTATATATAAATGCTTGATTATCCTTAAAAAAAAACAACCCTAAACAACTGAATGAGAAAATGAGAAGAGAACAGGCATGGTCCTCCTAAGAAACATATTCTTTTATAGGCGAGGAAAAGCAGCTTTCTTTGTGTGTAGGGATACCATTCTTGAAATGTTTACTTATTGTTTGTTTGTTTATGTCTTTTTATACAAGGTCAGCTTTTTTCCTCTTGCATTATCAGTGCAAATCAGCAATTATATTTCTAATTTTAGTGGAAAATATAATTTTAATCATTCCTTATGTGTTTTATGTATTCTTAACCATGTATTGTGTATTATTTGAGCAACGTATTTTATTTTAAGAAATACAGTAAGCTCTGGGAATTGATGCCAAAAACAGTGTAAGATGTGTATCTTTTGTGTTTGGTAGAAATCTGCATATGCTGTGGAAGCCTTGAGATTCGCACTCAGCACCCTTTGTTTCAAGGAGGAATGTGTGCTCCATGCACAGTGAGTAGCTGATTTGGGTCAGACATGCTACACTTCCTTTATCTAACAGGCTGGGCAACTTTTCTTTAAAAAATAAAGGGGAAAAGAGGAATTGCTGGAAAAGCCAGTGTTAGATTGTCCACCAAATTCTAAAGCAAAAAAATTGCATCTGTCCAAAAGATGCTGGCAGTCTCCAGTTCAACTCTCACTTTAGCCACAAACTCCCTTGGTGGACTTAATTAAGATGTTTCCCCCCGCCTCAGATCCATCATCTGTTCTAGGGGAATAATGATGGTCGCCATCTTTAAAGGGTTGTTTTAAGAAGTACTGAGCTTGGAACAGCTGAAATGCTAAATCTCATTATTAACTAACTACAGTTTTCTGCTGCTGCTGTTTTAAAAGGAACATCTTTTGGAGAGATTTTTCCTGTGTGACAATGATGGGTACAAGACTGATTGTGCCATATGCTGCTGGAGCAAATCTCTCATAATGTGTGATGATCCAACCTGTAACAGGTAAGTGACCTCCCAAACCACATTCAAGTTTATAGCAGTGCCTTTGGATATGGGATTCAAATGCTGTTGCCGTAAAACCTGGCTTCCATATTCAGATAGAATGTGCATATTTACCTCTCTAACAGACTACTCCCCTTACACTTGGTGGAGCATATCTGCAATATCTTCTGCCTCAGAAGTTCTAGCCATGCCTACTCAAAAGTATGTCCTTTTGAATTTGATCACACATACTTCCAGGGAAGTGGGGTTGGGGGCACAGCCTTACAAGCCAAAGTCTGTAGTTCAGTTGTGCCTCTCGCTTTCATAGTTGTGGAGCCCCCTGCAACACCCCCAGGCTCTGTGTCCAGTGTGATCGAACCAGTTAAAGGTAAAGGTAAAGGGACCCCTGACCATTAGGTCCAGTCATGGCCGACTCTGGGGTTGCAGCGCTCATCTCGCTTTATTGGCCGAGGAAGCCGGCGTACAGCTTCCGTGTCATGTGGCCAGCATGACTAAGCCGCTTCTGGTGAACCAGAGCAGCGCACGGAAATGCCGTTTACCTTCCTGCCAGAGCAGTACCTATTTATCTACTTGCACTTTGATGTGCTTTCGAACTGCTAGGTTGGCAGGAGCTGGGACCGAGCAACGGGAGCTCACTCCGTCGCAGGGATTCAAACCGCCGACCTTCTGATCGGCAAGTCCTAGGCTCTGTGGTTTAACCCACAGCGCCACCTGCGTCCCAGCGTGATCGAACCAGTTACACTCCCTTAAATCCGCCTCTGGTGCTTGGATTGGGCCCCTGTGGTGCTGCAAAGGAATGAGGTGTTCTGTGGGGCACAACTGCTCTATTCTAGGATGTGAATCATTGTGATGCAGGGATACAGAGTGGAGATAAGAGTATCATAGAGCAACTCATTTGAGTGTCCAGTTGCCCAGTTACCTGTGCACCAACCCTCAGCTTCAGACTTCCATATCCTTTTAATCTAAGTCAGTTTTGTGTAAATCAGGTCCTTAGCCAGGGCTCACTCAGAAATTATGAATAAGTGGGAGGAAAGGAAGTGCAAGTCACCCATACTTCTGCTTTTGCATTGCTGGTATAAAATCTAACATAGATGCTCACATGTTTTTCCTTGTAGTGAAATGTGTGAGCTCTCCCCACATCAAAAAACATGCAGCGCTCCTATTTAGATGCCTCTCCCCCATTTGGATAATTTTTGAAACTCCAGCAAGAACAAGTCCCTGTATGAAACAGCAGCGAATTTTTTGGATGTATGACAAATATTTGAAATGTAAAAATGCCTTCAAATCATCTTTCGCTGTCTGTTTCAACAATGCAGGTGTTTTTGTGAAGAATGCATGGACAGCCTCGTGTGTTCAGGATTCTCAGACGAGATAAAAAAGAAGTCTCCCTGGATATGTTTCCTGTGTGCACCACAGCGAGCATATGGTCTACTCAAGAGGAAGAGAAGATGGCGTGCAGAACTGAAGCGCTTCTACGATCAAGAGTCTGTAAGGGAAAGTTCCGTTGCCTTTTACAGATGTATACAGGAACAAGTCAAAGGGCTGCAGATCCTTGTATTAACTGGGTCACTTTTCAGCAGCAGAAGTGGGCAACCTATGCTGGGACCACCAGATGCTGTTGCACTACCAGTCTTAGAGTCACTGACCATTGCCCATGCTGGCTGGGGGTCAGGGGAAGCCATCTGAGGTGAAATGGGAAATGCTGCCTCCTGCCCCCCCCCCCACTGTGCCCCACCTACCACCACTTCTGCCACCACTACACCTTGGCAAAATTGGCTGAAAAAGAACTGCCGTATTTTTCGCTCTTTAAGACACACTTTTCCCCTTCTAAAAAGTAAGGGGAAATGTGTGTGCGTCTTATGGAGCGAATGCAGGTGGGAGGCTCTGCTCAGCACTCCCTTTAAAAAGCCGCGTGGAGCATGTGTGCGGCTGTTGGGGCCCCCAAGAGCCGCACACACACTCCACGCACTCTTTAAAGGGAGTGTGGCTCTTGGGGGAGCCTTAGCCTCTCCTGCGCAGCCTCTCCCGGGCAGGGGGAGAATTCATGCCGCTGCCTGGGAGTGGCTGTGCGCGGCTATCCTATAAGCCAGGACAGCAAGCGGGATCGCTGAGCTGCAATCCTGCTTGCTGTCCTGGCTTCTGGAATTCAGAATTTTTTTTTCTTGTTTTCCTCCTCCCAAAACTAGGTGTGTCTTATGGTTTGGTGTGTCTTATAGAGCGAAAAATACAGTAACTTAAACTAGATGCTCCGTTTCCAGCAGGTGGCAGCAAAACTATTTCAGCTGACCTGAAACACTGCATGGTCATTTACTAAAATGACATTTTTAAGGGGGGCAGGGAGAGAGGACCCTGTTAATTGGAGGTTTATGCCAAGCAGCCCCAATCTCTGCTTTCCTTTTCACTAGTAGTGGTGCATATGGAGAGGCAGAGCCACCCTCCCAACACCAGCATCACTGCAGCTTACCTGGAGAGGCCTGGGCTGGGGTGCCAGTGAGGCTGGAGCTGTGCAGTCGAACCAGAAGGAGTACCAGATTGACTGGTGGGGTTCCTGCAAGTCCAACCACAAGTCCCACGCCACCCCCCTTGAGGCTTCAGCCTGTCCAAGTAAGAAGCAGCAGGGCAGCTCAGCTCTTCTGACTTGGTATTGCCAACACGGACTGGCAGCCACCAGGAGCCCTTCCCAGACCTATCTGAAGATGACGAGGTTTGAACATCAAACATTTGCCATATGATGCATGTGCTTTGGGGCCCTGACCTGTGGCCCTTCTCATAAGCCTTTAACACCATCCTAGAGAAAAGAAAGTCAAAGGAAGGAAGAAGAATCAGGAAAGCCACTGCCACTGTGAGTGGCCAGTAGTGAATTGAACAGAGAAGCCATTTGGCCTGCTGTAAGGCAGCTTTCTAAGGAAGTGTGTGGCAGAGGTTGGGGGGGAGAGTCCTTGCTTAAGAAGAGAGCATTTATCCTTTGCCTGAAGGGCAAAGCAGTTGATACATGTTTTCCACTCATCAGCAATGTGGTCTCTTCCCAATGATAGATTTCTAATACCCTCCAAAGAGCTTCTCCCAAGGGATCTAGCAATGGGTAGTGGTGCCACATTTGCCTTTTGTTAGACACATTCTTGGAGAATATGGCTAAGTTCTTTCTCCACCGTATGCCTCCGAAGGCCAGTTGCTGGGAACTGCAAGTTGGGAGAGTGCGTTCTACTCAGGTCTTGCTCAGGCTTCCCATAGGCACCTGCTTGGTCTCTCTGAGAATAGGAAGCTGGACTGGACGGGTCTTTGGCCTGATCCAAAAGGGCTCTTCTCATGTTCTTCTGTATCACCAAGGAAGGCATGGTGGGCATTTGCCATTAGGATGGATCCATGAATCTCAAGCTCATATATGTTAGGAGAACCTCAATAGCTTATTATTTTGCAGGGATTTAACTGCTACTGGCCCCAAATGCAGGTACCGAGTAGTCAACATTATTTAAGCTGTGGAAATCGTATGGTGATTGTTTCTGCATTGCATTGTTAATGTTGTTTTGCATTTCTTAGCCCTGATGCTGCAGCTACCTGTGACTTAAATAGCACCTGCATCCCTGTTGCAACTTGATATCGATGTAGTAGAACCCTTGTATTTGTGAATGTGCTAACAACAGCACATCATTCCATTATCAAAAGGCTTCGATATGATCAGAGTAGCATTTATATATTTCCTAGGAAGGTGGGATATAAATAATTTAATACAGTTTAAATAAAATTAATAGATGCATTGATCTATAGAGTGCTGTCAGAGCCTGTTGATATCCAGTTAATAAAAAGTATTCATGTTAATACATGTAATAACTAAAATCACATACTACTTGTTTGACAAGTTTTGACAACAACAACAACAAAAGCACCTTATGCAAACATGTATCTTTTTATCAATTGTGTTAGAACCATCTGTGGATATATCAGCCTTTGCAGACAAGGGATAAAAAACCAGTCCGTGTGCTCTCCCTTTTTGACAATATTACACAAGGTACGTAACTGAGAAATTAGGTTTGTAACATGTTTACCCTTCCCCTTTATCAGAGGTGGGAAACCTTTCTAGCCCCCAGATTAGTATCTCCCCGAATTTCACAGGTAGGGGAAACTTCCTACCTGTCAGTCATCTGATGTCACAGTGACCAGTTTTCGCCCCACACAAGGGACTGCAGAAGTCCCATTCAAAACACTGCTAGCAGCACCTTGTTGGATCTCCAGAAGCTAAATTGAAGGAGCTGGTTAAACGAAACTTCTGAAGATTTAACAAAGCATAGCTCAAGGTAGAGCTTTGTCAGGGGCTGGTGAATATTTATTCAGAAGCATCTCTCAAAATGCTGTTTTGCCCAACCCTTTTAATGGGGCTACTGAAGATCATCAGCTGATTGAGCAAGAGTTCTTTGAAAGGGGCTTCTGATATCTGTGGCTTGGCATAGTTGTTAGGATGATTGGGAGCTTATCTAAAGATGGGGTGCTAAAAAAAAGTCATTGCTTTCTGAATGTTGCTTTTTAAAGTGGTCTTTGCTTATATTCAAAATATAACATGGCAATTTCTGTCCAAAAACAGCCTCAATCCAACTATACTTGGATAGCTTAAAAGTCTCTCCGTTTCAGTGGGAGATAATGAAGCATGTGCTTTAGCTCCTCCATTGAAACCAGTCCCATTTATTATAGAAGATTGTGAAAAACTTTTTAACATGTTTACCAACCTTCACTTATAAGTAAGGATTACAAAACAAAAACCATGAAATTAAAGCACTGCTTACAAATTGGAGAAAAATGGGTGCCCCTTGCCAAGTGGAAGAGAAACAGCCAGTTTGGGTGATCTTTATCTTAATCCTTCCTGACTTCCTTGGGTGCATTCCATACTAAGCAATTAATCAAGAATTGTCATCCTTCATTTACTCACTAGCTGCTGCTGCGAAATCACTGCATTCCACTGTTTCCTGTCTTCCCACACCCACTCTTTTTGAGACCTAATTTGTGGTTGTTCTTTTTCCACTGAAAAGGCAATTGCATCACAAACCTTCTAGTATGGACTGGCAAAGCCCTATTGAGAAACCTAATGGGGTTTAATCGTAATGTGGATTAAAAAGTTGTACCTGGTTTGAAAACCATCAGAAATCCCGCAACTTCCCTTGCCCCACTACTTTTCAATAATGGTTTGCCAGTTCACATTTCTTCCATCTATTTTAGCTTATTTTTATATTTGGAGCCAAAATAGAGATTCCTGCAATGTTGTCCTAGGAAGGGGAACAAACTGAGGAAGGGTGTCAGAGCCTCAGTGGTGGTAGAGCACATGATGTACCTGCAGAAGATGCCAGGTTCAATCCCTGGGAAAGGCTCCTGTCTGAAACCTTGGAGAGCTACTGTTACTCAGAGTTAATATTGCGTTAGATGGCCTAGTGGTCTACTTTGGTATAGGGCAGCTCCTTATGTTTCTAGCCACTGTTGATTGCACAATTCACACAATTAGCTGAGTAGCGAGCAAGTGCAACTGAGTTGAGTGAGGTTCTATTTTGAGTAGACACCTGTCAGTCTGCACTACGTTGTTGTTTTTAGTCTCCCATCGTGCAAAATAAAATATAATGCACCGAAGAAAGAAATGGTGGGATAGTGAGAGCACATTTGCAAGTGATCTCCCCCATTCCTAGAAATTCTTGGCTCTAAAGAAACATGCACATTTTAAAAAGAGTAGTGGGAACTGCAGTAATTTTAACCCCTTCCCAGAACAAGCCTGCCAGCAATCTGCTCTCTCTTAAAAATAGGAGAGGAATTTCTTTAATTCAGAACATCTCCCACTCTTCTTTAAATCCAGGGAAATGGCAGAGGGAATCTCCATAGTCTAGTCTAGGAGACATTGGGAAGAGAAGAGTGTGGAGAGAAGAGAAGGCAGCCACAGCAGGAAAGATACAGAGAAGAAGGAAAGATGAGAAGGAAGCTCAAGTCAGCACCCAGGAAAACCTATTCTCCCCGCCCCCACCCAAGGAGATTGAATGAAAAGCCTACATTAGGAGTGAGAAGCCTGTAGCTCTCCAGATGTTGTGGCATAGCCAATAATCAAAGGTGATGGGAATTCTAGCCCAGCAAAAGGCATGCCAGGGTCTACATTTAGGTTCCAAAGTCCAACACTGAGGGGCCACTGCAAAAGTGCCACTGCCATTTTGAATAACTTCCATCCAGCACACAGTAAAGCACTTATGAAGCATTGTCTGCAAAACTCCTGTGTCTCCTTTAGGGCACCTCATCAGTAAAACACAAAGGTGTCGCATTAATATTGATATTCATTTAGGTCCTCATTTCTATTCTCCAGAGCTGAAAAGTTTGGGGTTTCTGGGGGAAAGCAAGGGCAAGGGGACACTGAAGTATTTGGATGATGTCACCGACGTGACACGAATACATGTAAGTAAATGTCACTGAACTTTGTACTGCTCATATTTCTAATTTTGTTAGATGGGTATGTTCTTTCTGCTCCTAATATATTAACTGTATCTTACTGGGATAAAATCAGATTCGCTTCCAGTCAAAGAATTACAAATTCTTTCATTGTTTATTATGTTGAAGTCAAGGAAAGGACAGTCTTGCCCCTTTAACACTGGACAATTTGAAAACTAGTCATAACTGTTTGATGCTGGTAATAACTGAAGAAAGAATAAGACAGGGCCAGCACAGGGAGGCAGTTACCCCAGGCAGCAGATCCAGGTCCATGGAGTTCGCTATTCACTACTGCACCCCTTTGCCATGGCCATAGACCCCTCCATGTCTTCAGCCACACCCATAACCCTGTGGTTTTGTCCTCCCGCCCACACCACACACCGCACATGCTGCCACGCCACTGCACTGCTGCTGCCTGCTCCTCTCTGGCCTCCTTTTTTGTGATAAAAACATGTTATTACATAAAAATGAAGTTGAAATTGGTAGTAAAAAAGATGAAAATAAGCAAAAATCTGGAAAACTCTCTAATACAATAACTAAGATGCACAAATCTATAAACAGAACATATGCCACAGTAATATTTCTGCAATGGATAAAGAACTATGCAATAATCTGGATACAAAGAAACCCTCTTTACAGTGCATGAGTTATACTTACGTTTATTTAGAGCAGCGCTTTAGATAGCTAAAATACCAGTATATTATGTTCATCATTCAGATTTTCTGGATAACTGCAATGCCAAACATGCTTCAGCTTGTTAGGCTTCTTCAGTGGTCTTTTAAAAAAAATATATACAGCATCCTTGATGCATGAATTCAGCTTATCACACATTGTGTAGGTTAAATAAAATTAAACAGTCTGAGGAGCTGCCAAAGGGTTAAGCATCAAATAGCACTGTAAGGAATTTCTTCAAGAATAGGTTTATTTAAGTTTATTAACATCAACTTCTTTGTTCAAACACTGCTGCTTAATCAGTGTGTAAAACTGGTTCTTTTGTTTGTTTTGGATAAAAAACAGCCTACCAGAAATTCTGGAGAAGGAACAAGAAGCCATGGGTTTTGATTACATTGCGATGGTTAACCTGTGGCCCTCCATATGTTGTTATATTTCTGCTGTCACCATCCCTGACAATTGAGTATGCAGTTGGGGCTGATGGGAGTTGGACAGCAACATCTGGAGGGCTGTAGATTCTCAACATCTGTTATAGATGGAGGGAAAACTGTCTATTTTTTATTTATATTTTCTACTTAACATTCTGTGGGTATTCTGCATGATAGGATCATTTATCTTTTGAACTGCCCCGAGAGCTTTTATTGAAGGGCAGTATATAAACATAAATAGGTTCAGAAATTAAATTTAGTATTTCTAATACTTAGTGGAGCACGTCATAGTCACCCTGCGTAACACCACTGGCAATTTAATAGTTTTGTCATTTGTCAGAAGAGGCCAAGCTTGGACTAATCCGAATAGTTAGTAGCAATGTGGTTAAAGGTAAACTAGTTGGTAAGGTGAGGTTGGTTCTGTGGCTAGGAAGTGGTAGTAATCCAGATCCAAAACATGCCCATCAGAATGTCTATAAAGCAAACTGGTGCATTTCTGAAAGGAGGAGGAGAACGAGAACCCATGTGAAATTAACAGATGAAAGATGGGATCCTGCATCCAAACTACTGTGATTGTTTTGTTTTGTTTATTAGATAGAAGAATGGGGCCCATTTGATTTTATATTTGGGTCTACGCCACCCATTGGAAACTCTTATCAACAGCCCTCTGGTAAGAAAAGCAAACATGCATGAAACCGTAGCTCTTATTGTGTCTCTCTGATTCTGGTCAGTTCCAAGAGACGGACAATTTCTCTCTCCACTCTTCTCCAAAACAGGTTAAATACTGCAGCTCCAACATACAGTATTTACTTGGGAATAAGTTTCACTGATCTTGCTTCCTTATAAATATTTGTAGCTAAGCTGCACAATCTTAAGCATGATTCCTCCAAAGTAGGCCATACTGACTCAGTCCCTGGTGATTGTGCACAGGATAGCGGTTGGGCAGCATGAGCCTAGGGTTCTGCAGTGTCAGCTAACAACATCCCAATGCGCTTCCAGTAACTCGTGGAAAGCAAAATGATGCAATATATATTGTAGGAGCACTGATACAGGAAACGGGAGACACCAAGAGCCACGGCTAGAGCATGCTGTGACAGTGCTGCATCATACATCAGTCACGATCGCGGTCACTGACTACATTCCATATTAACAGCATATCAGATAGGCATGGAAAGTACCTGCCATTTGGCGTGTGATGTAACCTCATCCTCTACTACCATCTTGCTCTTATCCACAGAGCACCACAAGGAAAAGCTGACAGTGCCTTCTCCCTGGCCTTCCCCTCCAGCTGCAATCTTGCCTCATGATTTTGTTCCACAGCTAGAGGCTATATAGCCACTAACCGCAGAACTTCCTATAGACAGATATTCAGATTCCCTAGCAGCCCAAATACAGACAGGCACAGGTTATACAACAAAACTCTTTTGCTGGGGATTCCTCAAGCCAGTGGTTCAGAGGAAGTCTGTACTGACCTGCAGTAAGCGTAGGTTTCCCACTGATCTCTGCCCTATTGGTATATACTGGTATATAAAAAAGGAGGTGTGAGGGCTCAGACAGGGTCCTAGAGTCTTCCTGTCTGCTTCCCAAAGCTGGGCAAGCACTTACCAAGCTTTGGGAAGGATATAGGAGGGCTTTAGGGCCCTACCAAAGCCTCCTGCTTCCTTCTGAAAGCCGGCTTAAGCTGGTCTTGTGAAAATTAGACGGAGGGTGTCAAATGTTGGTCTGGTACCATATTACCTAGATACGCCCCTGGCTGGAGACCTTCTTTATACCTAAAGAGTATAACTAAAGTGTCCATTCCCTGTCAGCGGATGGATGGAGGGTGGATGCCTAAGAGAAAGGAAAGCACACCCCTCAGGCTTTTATACCCTGCTACCTACCCCACCTTGCAATCTATCTCTAAACATGAGACCTGTGCAGCCTCAGACTCCTGCTGTTATATTTCCATGTCTTTATAACATCTAATCTCTTCAGGAGTGGCCAGTTTGGCACTCATAAGCACCCATTTGCCTCCAGAGGCTTTCCCTGGTGCCCAGAGGTGGCTCTCTTCCCCCTTTCAGTCATTCTTTTCTTTAAAAAGGAAGCGGGTGGGCTGGAGCACCTTAGAAAAGCATTTTCAGAGACCATCTTTTTATAGCCTGTTTTCTCTTCTCCCTTCCCTTTAAAGCCTGGTATTTTTACCAATATTTTCGTATTCTTCAGTATGTGACACCCCCGGAAAGGATGTTTTTCTGGATGTTTGTGGATAACCTTGTGCTGGAGGAAGAAGACCGAGGTACAGCTTCTCGATTCTTTCAGGTGAGTAGCAAAGCAAAATGCCTTCAAGAGGTGAATGAAGAGATAGTTTGCTTCACCACTCACTTGCAGACATTACAGTCATACCTCAGGTTGAATATGCTTCGAGTTGAGCGCGTCCGAGTTGCGCTCCGTGGCAACCCAAAAGTAACGGAGTGCGTTACTTCCGGGTTTCGCCGCTTGCGCATGCGCAGATGCTCAAAATGACGTCACACGCATGCACAGAAGTTGTGAAAAGCAACGCATGCATGCCCAGACGTGCCATCGCTAGTTACGGTTACCTCTAGATGCAAACAGGGCTCCGGAACGGATCCTGTTAGTATCTAGATGTACCACTGTAATTTAATACAGATTTTCAGTGGCTCAATTCACAGCTTGAAACAACAGTTTTATTTTATTTAGGTAATTATTTGTTGCATTTCTATATCTCTTGGAGCATCTTACTTCAGTATTGTTCAATCTGTATTGGCTCCCAGATTTTGAATTCTGTATTATATTCTATTGGCATCAAATGAGAGATTTAGTTCTAGCTCTTGAGACATATGTATGGTTTTGGTCCTTTTAAAGATGGAAGCTGTGCTCAGATATAAGCAGCATGATGACACCATCCAGAATGCAGTACACATATGGAGTAATATCCCATCTGTTAACAGGTAACTGCCTTCTCAGATATCCCAGAAGTTTCTGTGTGTGTGCTTGTGTTAAAGCCAAACCAGCTGCAGAGCATTTAAGATTTTCTTTTCTACATCTGAAAATCCTTAGGCTTTTCAATGTTCCTATGGCTTCCAACTCACTTTTACAATAGAATCAGAGGACTGCAAAATTGGAAGAGGCCCTGAGGGTCATCTAGTCCAAACACTGAAGTACAGGAACCACAACTAAAGCATCTATGACAGATGGCCATCCAAATTCTGCTTGAAAACCTCCAGTGAAAGACATTCTACTGCCTTCTGAGGGAATCCATTCCACTGCCAAAAACTCTAACCATCAAGAGAGTTATTCCTAATGTTTAATTGAAATCTCCTTTTTTCTAACTTGAATCCATTGGTTTGGGTCCTACCCACTGGAGCAGCAGAAATCAACTTTGATCCATCTTCCATGTGACAGCTCTTTAGATAACTTGCTAATATCATCAAGGGATGTGGGTGGCACTGTGGGTTAAACCACAGAGCCTAGGACTTGCCGATCATGAGGTCAGCGGTTCGAATCCCCACGACGGGGTGAGCTCCCGTTGTTCGGTCCCAGCTCCTGCCAACCTAACACATCAAAGTGCAAGTAGATAAATAGGTACCGCTCCGGCAGGAAGGTAAACGGCATTTCCGTGCGCTGCTCTGGTTCGCCAGAAGTGGCTTAGTCATGCTTGCCACATGACCCGGAAGCTGTACGCCGGCTCCCTTGGCCAATAAAGCGAGATGAGCGCTGCAACCCCAGAGTCAGCCACGACTGGACCTAATGGTCAGGGGTCCCTTTACCTTTACTAATATTATCAAGTTGTTATTGTTGATACAGTAATCAGAAATGCAATATTCAAAAGCTGTAAATAAGCTTGGATGAAAGGAGACTGCAATGTGAAACCACTGAATTAAAATACATCAGGATTTCACTTGTGGATTGAACCCAAACCCAAATGAAGACAATTAGTTTTTAGCACATTATATGTGTTAATTGGCTTACATAATTACATTTGCCACTTTTCTGCATTTCCCTCTGACCTCACTTTTTACAGCCTTTTAAGATGCCACAAGACTCAAAAGACTAATGCTGCTCCTCTGGAAATCGTTGTAACTTGTTCACTGTCCTGTCTCAGTTTGTGTGGGTCTCAAGGCCTGTTGAAACTAGAAGGCAGCGAAAAAAGAGGAAGAAACTCAAGTTGCTTGAAGGAAAATACATTTGAGGCCTGACGTGTTTTGGAACAATACTTCCTTTGCGTCACTATAAATATATAAATAATACAAGCATTTATCTAGTAAAACCAAATAAAAATAGAACACCTAAAACAAGGCAAGATTTACATCTTCCTCATTACAGTATTGGTTTTCTAATTGTTCTCCATACTTAAGAGGTTATCTCATTTTTTCTACCCCAAATCTGTACTGGTAGAATGGCTTAGGATGACACAGAAGTGTTCATCTGCTTGGCGCTATTTTTTCACTTCTCTCAGTTTAATATAGTTACACGCTCCCAAGCTAAGAGGAGTTGTCTCTCTTTTGGAGACTTCTTTCTTTTAACGCCCTCTTTCTTTTGGAGACTTCACAGACAGATGTACAACAGAACACAAAAGGAGGCAAACATGCACTCTGACAACATAGCAGCAGATCTGATACCCCGTATCAGATTGGGAATGTGCTCCCAAACCCAACTGGGGCTTCATGCTGGTTTCCTGCCAAAAATGCCTCCCTCCCTCCGCTGCTATTTTCTCCCAAAGGGACTGTATGCAGTAAATAACACCTTCGGTGGCAAAGGACTGGTGGGGCATCATTATTTGCAAGAAACTGGTGCAGGGCTCAGAGGCCCCAGAGCTACCTTTACTTCAACAATAAAAGGTGCTAGTTTAAGGAAGCTTTTTTAAAACAAAACAAAACAACAACCAATATTATCATATTGAGTAACTTGGGCCATGTGATATAAAAAAGTGACATTTCCATTCCTTACAGGCCAGAAAGAGACCCAAATTGTACAGTGGGATGAACTAAATAAAATGCAATGGAGAAAAGGGATAATACTGGAATGGGGGAAAGGATGGGAAGTACCGGTAATAATGGCACAGATTGAGTAAGGTGCTATTGAATAAAGGGGTACAAATTAATAAAGTAGGTGGGGGTTTTTTGTTTTTGCCTTCCCCTTTGGTCCTTTCTCCTTTGCCTCTGGCCCTACCTCTTTGGCCCTCAGAATATTGGCCAGGTTACTATTTATGCCAGGTAAAGATTTGGCTGCTAAATTTCTCTATGCTGGGCTAATATTAAAGGTATCACAGTGACAGTAGCATTGGGTCCAGAGAGCTCATCAATTTGAAGTGCACAGCTCTCTTTCGAAGGAACCACATAGTGACATATATTTCAGGGGTATTGCAGAGATGGATCAGTTTGTGTTAATGACACTTCTAGAACATTTGAGCTACAAAATTGCTAACAAAGCATGAATAAGATTATTAAGCTGTTTGCAGACTGTGGTCAATGCTGGCATCTGAGAACAGGCTCTTGTGAAAGGAATCATTCGCTGTTCCTCATTTCACAAGCTACTTATCTCTGCAATATTCTCCCCCATGGCTAGTTCAACAAGTCCATGGTTCATACATGCATGTACATCACTTGATATCTGAATACTCTTGATGAACTGATTCCATTGAAAAGTTGTGTTTTTAGATAGTGTGAAATATGCCATTTCACAGCTAACTTGTTTATACATGCAGCTGTCAAGTGGTGTGTATTCATGCAGGAACTAGACCTAAACTAAATCATGTCAAATCAAATGAACTGCATACTCTTTTATCTAGGTATCTAGGGATGGAAAGTTCTGCCAGTTTCGGTTCTCTCAATTTCCATGTCCCCCCCCCCCCACCTTAAATTCAGTTCTCTACTTTCCTGCAGCTTACTCATTTTTAAAATCCTCATGAAAATTCTTCCACATTTTAGTGTGAATTTCTCCAAATAAGCACGTTTGTAGTGCAGTTTTGGCTCATATACGTATTTTTGCAAGCAGTTTCTTCAAATATAGTGCATTTTACATGTTATTTTCACTAATATAATCATTTTTATACACACTTTTACCAATGCATTTTTGTAACCATTGGTTGAAGAACTGCATCACAAAATCTGAATATGTGCAAATGACAAAGGATGGCTCTTTTTTGGTTCTCAACATTGTTTCAGAAAGTTCAACATTTGTTAGCTTCACCTTTAAATGTGAACTAAATCAAATTCTTCCCCCATCCCTAATTTGAAACTGAAGAATCATGTATTAGCTTTGGCTTCTGGCATGTGGGTTTAATTAGCTACTCATACAACTATTCTGGGGACGCAGGTGGCGCTGTGGTCTAAACCGCTGAGCCTAGGGCTTGCCAATCAGAAGGTTGAATCCCAGTGACAGGGCGAGCTCTCGTTGCTCGGTCCCTGCTCCTGCCAACCTAGCAGTTTGAAAGCACGTCAAAGTGCAAGTAGATAAATAGGTACCACTCCGGCGGGAAGCTAAATGGCATTTCCGCCAGAAGTGGCTTAGTCATGCTGGCCACATGACCTGGAAGCTGTACGCCGGCTCCCTTGGCCAGTAAAGCGAAATGAGTGCCACAACCCCAAAGTCGGTCACGACTGGACCTAACGGTCAGGGGTACCTTTATCCTTACAACTATTCTATTCTGGTGAACATTATAATATATGAGAGAAGAATTAATACAATCCTGTAGATTAACTTCAGTGAGACCTGAAGATATTATCTGATGCAGTTGAAGGGATCCCCAAATGGGGATGGGTTTTTTTCTAATTTAATCCCAGAAGTATGATCCCTGGTCTGCTGCAGCAAAAATAACAGAGTCGTAGGACACGTTAAAAGCAAAGAAACACATTGTGTTATGTTACATTCTGTGTTATTTATGTACTGCTTTGGAGCCCAAAGTGGTGAGCGGACCATCACGGCAAAAGAAAAATGCAACATTAAATAAATCAAAACAATAACAAAATCTACATTCATGAGCTGCATTCCTGTTCTTACCACAGATGGAGCTACATACAATGCCACCTTTCATATAAAAGCTGGGTAAACTCACACTCAACATACCCTACCCACTCCAGTCTCTCACGTAGGAGCAAGCCCACCCACAAACAATTGCCTGATGGAAGTGGCCTTGCCCTCATCACAACCCATAGGAGAAAACCAAATGAGAACTTTCCCTTTTGGTCTCCTGCCTTTAGGAGCCACCCCACTGAGTGACCCACTGCCCCCTAACAGCCTCCAAATAAATATGGTTCTTCCTAGAAACAGCTACAGCTCTGACTCTTGTTCTTCAAGGGTGGAGTAGCTGGCAAAAAACAACAACCATCTGGCTCCTCAATAGATTGCTGTTCTCCAGGTGCAGCAATAAGTAACCAAACCAACCCCTGTGTTGCAAAGAGAACATCAGCAATGTCTAGGCAACACGATGACTATGTACATACGCAATAGACAATCTTTATAGAATTCCTTCAAACCATAACAAGCACAAAATAAAATCTTCCGGATATTGACTACTGTTTCGTAAAATTCTTTGTCAGCGTGGTAGGAGGATATAGAATTGCCTTTACATTATTACATGAGCACTGTTCCACAGCATTTGATATTTTCATTTACATACATTCATTCGATATAAGATGGGTTTATGAAGCAATTCTATATCCTCCCACCATGCTGACAAAGAATTCTACGAAACAGTAGTCAATATCCAGAATCACTGTTCAGTGTTGGACATCATATTTGCTGAATATACAAAGCTTTACAGCTTGTCTTTCATCGTACGAAGTCTGATACCTCAATTCATTTAAAGATTTTTAGATACTTTGAGACTAAAGATTTCATCTTGCACTTGTTATGGTTTGAAGGATTTCTATAAAGATTGTCTGTTGCGTATGTACATGGTCATCGTGTTGCCTAGACATTGCTGACGTTCTCCAGGTGCAGTAGAAAAGAGCCAAGGAGGCACATCCCAGAGAACAATAGTCCTGTTGTCTCTGAATGCATGGCAGTCCCCAAATAAAAGCAGACACTGTCACAGATTAGTCTCTAACTCACAAATCAGACTTTAATCTGTGAGAACGTTTCCCATAACTTTGAAAACCAAAGTTGTGCAAGAGGAAAGCAGCTCATGCAATTGAACTTTCGTGTCCCTTCCTTCCCCCTAAACCTCTCCTCAGCAGCAGAGGCTCTGGTGCAGCTGCGGCTGTATTTGAGAAGTTGCCTAAAATTAGATGGAGCATTGTCAGGAAACAATGTGGCAACCCTAATCAGTGCACAGCTAATAAGGGCACAATGAGATGTTAGACCCTTTTATATAGGGAAAGGGAAAGGGACCAGGGTGTGGAAGCAGCATAATTTCCTGTATGGCCTGAAATGTAAATATAATGACAAGTTGTTTATTTCCTGTTAAGGGAAAGAAAGAAGTCACGTCTTTTAACATTTTTACATGAATATTGTGGGGTGTTGTTTTTCATTCTCCAGCAAATATTCTGCATCTGCCTTGTACGTGGATTTGTCTCTGTTGGCAAAGAACATCCTTGAAACCAGAATCTTCTCTCAGCGTCCAGCCACTCTGATTAAGGACTTTTTTGTGCCCTTGAAGGAATATTTTAGGACATTTCCATAAGACATTCTTTGTACTGTAGGTCAGCCTATAAGCAGGGTTGCCATAATCAGCTGTCCCTTTAATACTGCTTTGATATTAACAAGAAAGATTTTTATCTCAATGCAGAGAAATCTCATCTACTGATTTATTCATACCAAGCTGTTTTCGATGCAGAGGAGCCAGCCAAGCTGTTTTTCTTCTAATCAGTTGGCCATCATCCTGAAAAAATATTTTTGGATTGTTGATGCAATTCCTATTCCAACTGCCTTCTGCAGGATTCTTTATTTTATTTTACCTGGGTTTGCATCATACATGTACACAAGCTCTAATTGTTATGCTATTTATTCATAATTTAAAAACTTTATAAACTGCCTTTCTGCCCTAACAAGGGCTCGCAAGGCAGGATACAAAAACAAAAAACGTAATACAATAATATAGTGTACATATTTATGCTGTGCATATTTAAATAATATTTAAATGCTAGAAATTCATGAATGGTGAGGAATTATCACAATTAATGGCTGCAAAATGTTCCATCAGGAGAATGAAAAAATAAAATTTGCAGTGTTAAGAGAATCTTAAAAATTACTTGCTTTTGAGTATATTGTACTTGCTTATGCTTTCCGAAGGGTACTTTTAAAACAAATAAATGTTATTTTGTCATAAGAGAAATGCAATGTTAAATTTGATTTGTTCGCCCCCATTTAAGGAAACAATTTATAAAGTTCTTTATCTGAAATTCATATCACATGACAGTCTTGATCTTTTTTATGTCTGAACCCCAATGAACCCCTAGTGGCTTAAAATACAGCAAAGCTAATAGGTTTTAAAAATAAAATTGGTCGGCTTACAAAGTAAAAATAGCTTGGAAGCTGGAGCTAACCCACCACCCATTGTCTATCTTGTTCACGCATCACTAGCATTGCTTAAAAGAGTAAAATAAATTACAGAGGAATCTCATTGGTACTGAAAAAACGGTTACTTCATATTCGCAAGGAGAGAGGAGGTTTCATGGCTGTCTCATGCAGGAGGATGAGAAAAGGAGGATGATGGAGGAAGGGGTAGAGGTTAGGTGTTAAGTGGAAAACCACAACAGTGTATTTTCCCTGATGATCTGCTCGTCTCAAACCTGCCCTCTACTGACTGGAGTCCTGCAAAGTTGTTTATACCCAACATTTCTGTCCACTGAGTTTTATGTTCCTGTACACAGCAGAGAGAAGGCAGGGATGTCTTCACCCAATGTGTATTGCCTGATTTGTTTCCCTGCGCATTCAGCTCCCCCCTTGCACTCCTATTCAATGCAGCTGTCATCTGCACATGTGCAACAGCTGTCCCAAATGTACACACCTCAACTTACCGGTAACCACAGCTTATCTTTCCAAATCAGATGGAAGCTGATTTGAGGAGAAACACGGGAAATGGAGAAATTTCTCAAGGAGCTAAAAGAGACCTATGGATTGTGGTTAATGTAGTGTGTGTTTAGCTCAAACACCTGTGCTAGGGGCACACTGGAGCCACCATAAATGTTAATGTATACTACAGCTGAAGTGTCAGTTATTTGAATTAATAATTATATTCCAAAGCACAGTGCTGGGTTGAAAATGTGTATATCAAAACAGAGAGGTAATTAAAAAAATGTATGTTTCTATAAAGGTTTCTGTTTACCAGAATTTTAATTTCCTGGAGGACCAAGCTGATCAACAACATCTTCATACCAGAATAATGTGTTCAGGGTTTTAATGTGCCACCACAGTAAGACACTGTGCAGATTTTTGTAGCATGGAGCAGGGGGCAGAAATCTGACCAGCACTGTCTGTCTATGTTTGGAGCAATTTCAAAACTTTTCAAAAAGTTATTTAAACTCTTTAATGTGTAAAATGATGGATACACATGCACTCATGCAGGTTGTTGGGTTTTTAAATTGTGAAATTTCCTTTGTAGGATAAAATTCAACTCAATTCTCCTGCTGAAATCTGCCTAGATTCTAGATTATAAATCTATTCTGTACATTCCAGGGCTCTGAACAAAGGTTTCAGGGTTGGTGAGTCATTTTCACAGGTTTTTAAGTATTTTATTGAATGCTATCCCAGACAAAGGGAAGGCCTAGGGCAACTTTACCAGGAAACTGAGATATTAACAAGTTCAAGACTCTGACCAAGTATGTCTCAGGAGATCTACACTGTTAAAAAAACTCATTCACAGATACCTTAGTCAAGTTAAAAGGAACTCAAGAGACATCATCCCACTCAAATCCAAATGCCAAAAATCTCTTCATGTTATCATTTAGTCATTCATATTGATATGTATAGAATTAGGAAATGCAACTGGAATGAAGACAATTATGGAATCTTGTTTTCCCACTGCCTCAGTGATACCCCTCCCATCCTTTTGTACAATTATCCAGCTGTAAACCTTTAAATACCAGAACAAGAGCACAGCTATGGAAGCAGTAAGGGGGAAGAGTCTCCACAATAACTATTATATTACTCTTTTTGTTGCTGTTCCACCATAAATATAGTTGTGGTGAGATCAGAACTGAAGCCCCATTTGCTATCAGTGCATCATAAGAAAATGTCTAAAAACTAAAATAACATTCTTGACCCTGACATGGCCTGTTGGGAACAAATAAACATTGACACAAGCACTCTCTCTACTTCTGCCAATGTGGGAACAACTTACAAGAGCTAGGTAATTTGTTAACTCTGTATCTGTGTTTAGTGATGGATATGGGTCAATAAATTGAAGCTGAATCCTTTTTTTATATAAGATGTTTTAAAGCTTTTTCATAATAAGATAAAATAAACTAATCTAAATAAAAGCAAAAACAGAGAGAGATAAAACAGTGTCCTTTCTCAAAGGTAGTTCTTAACCCTTGTATAACTAACACAGATTAAGCTTCAATCAATAAATTGAAGCTGAATCCTGATGAGACACAGGTATTGTTTTTCTCAAGTTCTCCAATCTGGGGATAGCTTGTTGTGGTATCATCTTGTATGTAAGCATAATAATAATAATAACAACAACAACAACAGCAACAATAATAATTTTGACAATATGTAGCAAAAACCATTAAATAAACTGGCTTGCTTTGAGTACCTTCTTATCTGCAGTAATGGGGTACTTCTTAAAACATCTGAATATGATGAAACTTCTTTTGTTTATTTTAAGGGATCTAAGGTTCCTTATATATTTTTAACAGGCCTTCTCACTCCAATGTTAATGGTTCTAATGCATTTAAAATTCAGGACTTCTTTACTTAAGATTCAATTTGGTTTCCCTCAAGGCTAGCCACTTGTTTATTAGGAAAGTCCCCATTTGATGTCTTTAGGGGTTAATTTTGGGGGGAAATCAAATCTAAGCAGCAGCTGCATAATCTGTGAACATGCCAAAAAGCCTGGCAGGGATTGTTTTTGTTGCTTAGCCTGTTTACAAGTTAAAATGTGAAATTTAAACAACTGGTGAAAGCTGAGAACACTAAAGTAGAAATCTGCATTTCTTAAGGATCGCTCAGTTGGTTAGACTGTGGTGCTGATAATGCCAAGGTTACAGGTTTGATCCCTGTATGGGACAGCTGCATATTCAAGTTGGACTAGATGATCCTCAAGGTCCCTTCTAGGGACAACAGAATGCCTAAACCTATTTTGTCATATGCTGGGCCAATAGCAAAATAGCCACACACATCCTCTGAATTCCATAGCTATGTTTCTGTTTTAACAAGGGCAACAGAAAGAAGAATAAGGACTTTTACTTATGTGTATTCTATATATTATGCTCAGGGTGTTTTAGAATGGAGGTTTTGAGATTTAGCAAACACAGCACAGCTGTGATATTAAGGGTACCAAACACAGACACTTCCTTTCCAGTTTCCTGTGTTTGTGCTATGACTGAAGTTTGAAGAAGTTGCTTTCGGGAAGTACCCTGTATATTGTAATAATGCCATTAAAAATATACAATTATATAAAATATACATAGTACAAGTGACATGTCTAATGGTGTGGGTTGTTAGTCCATATCTTATCTTCTAGAACCTAAATTCTCTTATAGCCTTTTGCAAAGAAACCCTGCTTATTTGAACTGTATTTTAATGAGTACTGCGAATGTATCCTGTCAGTTTGATAGGGGAAGTCTTCTGACTTGTCAGGTGAAACTTTGTTTAACTGTCACAGGGGAATCTTAGCTGACAGCTGAGAAGCGGTAGGAGACAGAGCTCTCAGTTTACAAAAGAAAGACTGTCTAGCTGGTGGTTGCAGGTGTAGAATTCCTAAGTTGATGAAATAGCTGAGTCTGGGCTAGAGAGGCCTGAAGAAGTGAATATACAGTACGGTGGTACCTCAGGTTACATACGCTTCAGGTTACATACGCTTCAGGTTACAGACTCCGCTAACCCAGAAATAGTACCTTGGGTTAAGAACTTTGCTTCAGGATGAGAACAGAAATCATGCTCCGGTGGCGCAGCAGCAGGAGGAGGCCCCATTAGCTAAAGTGGTGCTTCAGGTTAAGAACAGTTTCAGGTTAAGAACGGACCTCCGGAACGAATTAAGTACTTAACCTGAGGTACTTGTGAGACAGTAACTGTTGGTTGGAGAGAGTCTGTGCTGGTTGGTGCTTTGTTTTCATGGTGGACAGTGGGAAAAGGTTCAAAGAAGGAGGAAGAAGATCTGAGAGGAAGGCAGAGTGGGTTGCGGACCAAAGACTTTCTGGGGTTGCCAAATTACTTGGCTCAGGCTTAAGAGAGCCTAGAGAAGCAGTGGGAAGCAGTTTGGAACGCTAGGCAGGAAAGCCAGAGGAAGATTCCAGGACCAGCAGGACAGCAAAAACTGGCCTAACCTTCAGTAGGGATTGAAAAAGGCTTCAACAAGAGTCCTCAGTGAAATGTTGGCGAGGCTTAACTGGGGCAGAGTAAATACAACAGCAATCTAGAAAAATGCTTTTAATAAGGTTCCTCAAAGCTGCCTTGATTTTGTAAGAAGTGTAGTGTAACATAAGCTGTATTTAAGGAACAAGTTATAGTGTATATCTGTTTAAGGAGACAGTACTAAGCTATATTGCAATGGCTTTATACCACACCTACATCCCACAGTTTGCAGGGTTATTGTTAAGTTTAGGGTACGAAGCATGTCAGTGATGTTAAATGGTGGCAGTGGTAAGGACTGAGGAAAGCTGAAGTTGGGGTTTGTTAATAAAACAAGTAAGGAAATAACATCACCCCTTTCCCTTCACACTTTTAAGGTCATATTCTTTTAACTACTACAAAGTACATGTTTTAAAAAGAAGAAGAAAGGAACATACAGAATTACTGACTGAATTATCCGAGAGTGGGGGGAGATTCTGTTAAAACAATACACACCTCAACACCAAGTTTATTAGCTCTCTAATGTGAATTCCCCTTGTGACTGCACCATTCATGGAGGAATAGCTGTTGGTTTGAAAGCTTATTTGGGAGCATGATTTTCACCTACAGAAAGTAACTCACAATGTTCTTACTTTATTATGAGCTTTCTTTGTACAAAATGATCATGTACACACCCAGAGACACACTCCCAAAGGGACCAATAAAGTTTTATGTATTTGTTTATATGTTAGAGGTGAGTTGACTGAATCATTACAATGAGAAATCTAGGGATCAGTAGGTTCTATGGCTTATAGTTTAAAAATGATTTACTGGACTGATTTGAAACTTGATAGTGTAAGAGAGGCACATTTGTAGTTGGCCTATGCTGAATTTGGGGCAGGGGGGAAAAATAACTTATATGAATAAAACATTCTGCGAATGACAGGTAGTATATATTTTTCTTTCATATACCATATCTGGATGATTTTTCTGGAAAGATTTATCTGATAGTACCGTTTCTTTTGGGAAACAGGTTGTTGACATAGATCGAGGGAAATGTCTGGTGTGTGCTTGTGAAAAATGTTTGCAGTTTTGATTAAAAAGGCATTGTTGTGGCCAGTGTTAACCAATGGGAATTCATAAGGGTGTTGTGTACACATGCTCTATATCAACCTGCTGCAAGGGAAGGTTCAGTAGAGGTTTAACTGAACCCAGTGGCTGAGTTATAGTCTTTCAGTTGGATGGAATGCCAACATCAGCAACTCCCTGCTCAGTGAGCAAAGGTGGCCGAGAGTTGAGGGAAGGCCAGAGAATGAAAATTGGAATTGGTATCTTTGGCAACCACCATCTTCCCCACTGAAGGCATTTTTGCTAGTTTTTCAATATATCTATGATGTGTACTCAGCATGGTGTTGAGTGTTGGACTATGTCCTGAGTGGTCAGGGTTCAAATCTCCACAGGACCAGCCACTGCCTGCTAGTCTCAACCTTTACCTCACAGCGTTGCATACCCTTCAACATTTCTCCAATGAAAATAGGGACGTCTTAAGGAAAAGCAGGACATTCCAGGATCAAATCTGAAACCAGGGCAGCTTCTAAAAATCTGGGACTGTCCCTGGAAAATAGGGACACTTAGAGGGTCTGGCTTTGTTGTGATGATGGGGAAAGGGTCATATACAGCGGAACCTTGGTTCTCGAACAGCTTAGTTGACGAACAAATTGGTTCCCGAACACCGAAAACCTGCAAGTGTTCTGTTTTTGGAACGTTTTTGGAAGCTCCTGCAGCCAATCGGAAGCCACGCCTTGGTTTTTGAACAGTTTCAGGAGTCGAACGGATTAAGTTCGAGAACTAAGGTTCCACTGTACACCACCTTGAGCTCCTGGGAGGAAACGTGGGGTACAAATGTCATAATAAATAAAACAGTAATATGTTACTACTCTCTCCCTTTTGAACGCATTTTGTTTTCACCCAATGATGATTATTCGCATTTATTGAAAGGCTGGATAAAAATCCCTCACAATGCAACCCTGCATGTAAAGTAAAAGGTAAGTCTACTGATAGCTGGGTCTGTAGAGAATGAGACTCTTTAATATCAGCTTGGCTGGGTTCAAGCCCCACGCTGGGCAAGAAGATTCCTCGTGCTCCCTTCCCACTCTTCAATTCTATGGTCTGGGTGTCCCACTGAATATACGGAACTGACTCCTATCATGCAGGTGGAAGCGAATGCCTCGAGGCTGAGCCAATGGCGCGCCCCCAGTATAGGAAGGTGCGGCGTCACGGCGCGTCACGCGCCGCCCGAGCGCCTATTTCAAGCGGGCGAGAGGGACGGAGGCGCCTCCGCCTGGGCGCCAGGCCTCGGGAATCCCCGCTTTCTTCCCTTCCTTTCCCTCCGCGGGAGGGAGAAGCCTCGGCGAGCTGCGGCGCGAGCTTTGCGGCCGGGAGTTTCCTCAAGGAAGCGGCTGCTCCGGAGAAGCAGCGTGCCGCGCCCCTCGGGAGGCGTAGGCGGCCAACCGCAGCGCACCACCACCACCGGCTCTCCATTTGCGGCTGCAAGGCGTCTCCGCGGGGGAATTTCGGGGTCCGGAGATGGCGGCGCGAGGGGCGCCCCGCCGGCGGGTCTAGTTGCCCTCGCGCTGAGGCCGCCGCCGCCGCTGCCACGATGGTGCCGAAAAGGTGAGTGGAGCTCTCGGGACTGAATCTCCAAGCAAAGTCTCGCACTTTGCACGCTTCTTCCTGGAGCTTCTCTCTCAGCTAGTTGTTGCTTTGCTTGCAGGCCAGGTGGAATAAATCTGCTTGCATACGATATTTAAAGAGAGGATAACGCCGAGGAGATTTCCTACACTTGAATGTTGCGCTATGCTGTATGCGGATGGCTTCTGCTGCTATTATTATTATTATTATTAAAATGTTGCTTGCATTGCTATGCGTTTAACAGCAATCAGGCACCTTTCCTGAAACTAAGTATTACTAAATTGAATGGAAACAACCCTAGCGCACGTTGGGGTGATCAAGGTTTTATTGATTAAATTGTTTTCGTCTCGAAGGAGCCTAGGGTAGCAAACGCATCAAGAGTAATGCAACCAAAAGTAAAGGCATTTTAACATTACTTTCTGGATATATGTATTGAATGCCTGCTAGTCAGGACAGGGAAATGAAGCTGATATGCTAGTAGACAGAACACCTGATTTTTGACTACTTTGTAAGCCAGGCTTTTTTGTTTGAGACGAGTCCCGCTCAATTATCAGCTAAACAACTGAAAGCCATAACACAAATGGCTCATCTTTATTGATACTATGGCATTTTTGTAACATAGTTACAGTTAGCTTGTGGGATTCTTCTTTGTAAGTTTTGAAAGGTGACAAATAGAAACGGCACAATTGAATTTGTGACTCAAAACACTCTGGCAGTGTTAGCCCAGTGTTGTGGAAGTGGTTAGTGAAACTAACCACAACAATCAAACCTGAATACCAAGAGAATGAGGCAGGAATAAATAGATCATGAATTGAGTAAACAAACACTTTGAAACAAATTCTGATGGCTTTTATTTCTCAGTGGTTGGAAACCAGCTGTTCCTGACCATTGTTTGTGAAAGAGCAGGTATACTTCCTGATTCAGAACCAGTGCTTCAAATAAATATAATGCAATCATGTTAGGAACAGTTGAATAATCTTGATTATTTTGGCAAAATAAGTGCTTAGGGTGGTGCTTTCTTGGCTTAACAGCACAACGTATGCTTCTGGACACATTAATTTTGCAACAGCATTGTCCCAGCATCACAATGCTGAAACAAATGCCTAGGATCACACACTAACAATAATCTATACTGCATTGTAGCTATGGCAGGGATGTTTCTGATACTGATTGACTGATTAACTTGAGTTGGTGTGAATTGGTTGACTGCAGCTCCCAACATGACTAATTGTCTGTCAGGGATTGAGGTGTGTAACCACCAGGGAAAGGCACCCTGGATATTTAGTTATTTTACTTATAAAAATATTTCTGTACAACTATTTCATAAAATATATCAAAATGGTATTTTTTTAAAAGAAAGATGAACATGAGACATCAATTAACCATTGTGGAAAGGTGTGTTCTTAATTGCCTGCATAGAAAAGTTTCCATCAGGCATTTAAAAGTTGAAACAGAAGGCAATTACTGAATCTCTATTGGCAGAGTCTTCCACAATACAGGGATATAAGAACTATTGCCCCATTTCTAATGAAAACGATGGAGCTATTTTGATAGCAGGCTTATTTTGAATGAAGTTTAGCAGTCACATCTATTAATACTGAAGAATCTGTGCATGCACACAAAGCTCATACCAATAACAAACTCAGTTGGTTTCTAAGGTGCTCCTGGAAGGGATTTTTTTATTTTGTTTCAGTTACGGCAGATCAACACGGCTACCTACCTGTAACTAGATCTATTAATACTGCTATGTATCACATGTAAAAAAATGTGTCTGTGTCACATGTAAAAAAATGAGGTTCCAACATTCATACCGGTATATTAAAAGTGCCATAGATAGCAAAGAATAGAGGTGATGCTGCTCCATACCAGTGAGTAAAATCACACAAAAAGCATTGTTTCTAAAATGGCTTAGTTTCTTTCCCCCGAACCTTCAAGAGGCAGAGGTGGAGCTAGCTGCTCCGGCACCCGGAGCGGCACACATGCTGTGCACCTGGGATGGGGCGAGCAGCCCATGGCGGGCTGCTTCCTGGGGGGGGGGAGCTGCACTGCTTTTGCCTTCCTCCCTTCCCTCTTCCTTTTGACAGCTCGGGGAGGCTTCCCTCCCCCCAGGAAGCAGCCCGGGAGCGGGGGGGGGGGCAACGGCGCACCATCTGCCCATGACTCCCAGCCCTCCCGCAAGCTGTCAAAAACAAAGAGGGAAAAGGGGAAGGCCGCAGGCAAGGTGGTGCAGCTCCGCCCCTTCCCCCGACGGCTTGGGGTAGGCCTGGGGGTTGCAGGAGGGCAGCATGCCAAATGTCACACCCCCCCCCCAGTAATTACACCCGGGGCGGACCACCCCCTTCCTCCGCCCCTGCTTCAAGGACAGCAAATTAATAAATATAAATACAGTCACAAAAGCACAAGCACACATGAGAGTTGGTGTAATGATTCAAAACATAGTCTGGACTGAAGTGAAACCATAGTCTGAACTGAAGAGAGCCACAATCTCCTGGCTTCAGGCCTTTCCTATAAACAACACAGAGATAAAAATATTGACCTGCCTTCTTAGATTCATACAGTTGGAAGGGAAGTCAAAATGCTGTCTAGTTCATCCCCCAGGCACTAGCAAATGTGCCAAAAGAAAAAAAAAACTTACAAAGGAGTCTTTCACCATCTAAGCAGCCTGTTCCACTGTCCCAAAAGCTCATACCAACAGAGAATCCTTGTTGATGTTCAGTTAGCATTCCCTTTCTTGTAACTTGAACCTTTTGGTTCTGGTCCTATCCTTTAGAGTAACATAAAACAAATTTCCATCACAGTTATTGGGTTGTTGTGTACAAAAAGAAGAAATTCTGAAATAATATGGGAATACCTGTGAGGACTGCAGAGAAAAATTCTAAAGTTGCTATTATACAGTCTTTGTATCAATATTTGTTGTTTAGTTGTGTCTTACAAATTCTGAATATGTATTTGGTACAGTCATACCTCGGGTTGAATACGCTTCGAGTTGAGCGCATTCGAGTTGCGCTCCGCGGCAACCCAGAAGTAACAGAGCGCATTACTTCTGGGGTTCGCCACTTGCGCAGACGCTCAAAATGACGTCATGCGCAGAAGCGACGAAAAGCGACGTGCGCAGACGTGCCATCACTAGTTACGTTTGCTTCCAGATGCGAACGGGGCTCTGGAACAGATCCCATTTGTATCTAGAGGTACCACTGTAGTTTATAAAATTCTTGCCTCATAATCTGTTTTTATTTTGTTTCAGCTTTGGATTTATGATGTTCCTTTGGGTTCAGACAGCTGGTAAGTTATGAATGCATTGTTTGCTATGCTCAAATATAAAGCAAACCTTTAAATATACTGATAATGCGGATGATCAGTCCTGTCTTTTCCCTAAAGTTCAGGGTGGACTGCAGAAATGCAAAGCCACTTTAAAATATTGTTGTTGTTTAGTCGTTCAGTCGTGTCCGACTCTTCGTGACCCCATGGACCAGAGCACGCCAGGCACTTCTGTCTTCCACTGCCACCCGCAGTTTGGTCAGATTCATGTTTGTAGCTTCGAGAACACCATCCAACCACCTCGTCCTCTGTCGTCCTCTTCTCCTTGTGCCCTCCATCTTTCCCAACATCAGGGTCTTTTCCAGTGAGTCTTCTCTTCTCATGAGGTGGCCAAAGTACTGGAGCCTCAGCTTCACGATCTGTCCTTCCAGTGAGCACTCAGGGCTGATTTCCTTAAGAATGGATGTGTTTGATCTTCTTGCAGTCCATGGGACTCTCAAGAGTCTCCTCCAGCACCATAATTCAAAAGCGTCAATTCTTCGGCGATCAGCCTTCTTTATGGTCCAGCTCTCACTTCCATACATCACTACTGGGAAAACCATAGCTTTTACTATACGGACCTTTGTTGGCAAGGTGATGTCTCTACTTTTTAAAATGCTATCTAGGTTTGCCATTGCTTTCCTCCCAAGAAGCAGGTGTCTCTTAATTTCGTGGCTGCTGTCACCATCTGCAGTGATCATGGAGCCCAAGAAAGTAAAATCTCTCACTGCCTCCATTTCCTCCCCTTCTATTTGCCAGGAGGTGATGGGACCAGTGGCCATGATCTTCCTTTTTTTGATGTTGAGCTTCAGACCATATTTTGTGCTCTCCTCTTTCACCCTCAATAAAAGGTTTTTTAATTCCTCCTCACTTTCTGCCATCAAGGTTATGTCATCTGCATATCTGAGGTTGTTGATATTTCTTCCAGCAATCTTAATTCCGGCTTGGGATTCATCCAGCCCAGCCTTTCGCATGATGAATTCTGCATATAAGTTAAATAAGCAGGGAGACAAAATACAGCCTTGTCGTACTCCTTTCCCAATTTTGAACCAATCAGTTGTTCCATATCCAGTTCTAACTGTAGCTTCTTGTCCCACATAGAGATTTCTCAGGAGACAGATGAGGTGATCAGGCACTCCCATTTCTTTAAGAACTTGCCATAGTTTGCTGTGATCCACACAGTCAAAGGCTTTTGCATAGTCAATGAAGCAGAAGTAGATGTCTTTCTGGAACTCTCTAGCTTTCTCCATAATCCAGCGCATGTTTGCAATTTGGTCTCTGGTTCCCCTGCCTCTTCTAAATCCAGCTTGCACTTCTGGGAGTTCTCGGTCCACATACTGCTTGAGCCTTCCTTGAAGAATTTTAAGCATAACCTTGCTAGCGTGTGAAATGAGTGCAATTGTGCGGTAGTTGGAGCATTCTTTAGCACTGCCCTTCTTTGGGATTGGGATGTAGACTGACCTTCTCCAATCTTCTGGCCACTGCTGAGTTTTCCAAACTTGCTGGCATATTGAGTGTAGCTTTAAAATATACAGATAACTAAATTAACATTTCAGGTAATAATCATAGTCTTAATACAATTCTCATAATGCTTTCTCTTACCCAGGAGAGCTACCATGCTAGAATCTCCTGTTGATGTTTCCCCCTCAGATAGGTTCTGTGTCTTTAGTATGTGCACTGCTGGAAGATAATCAACATACGCATTGCCACATTTGCATGTTAGGAAGAGCTGTATCTGTTCAATGCCTTGTGGCATGGAAGATGTGGCCATGGACTCTTGGAGAAGAGCCTGAGAAGAGCCTGAGACTCAGTTAAGTTTTTCTTGGACTCAGTTGCTGTGACATAAGTAGAAGGTAACCAACAAGAAATCAGTAATCATAAAGAGGAGTAGATGCCATGAGGGCTTTCCCCATTAGGCCAAGGTCACCTTTCCATTAGAGTGTATAACATCAAGTGAACTCAAACTACTGAATTAAGTTATTCTCTCCAGTGGGAATGAAAAGAAATGTGGCCCCAGTGAAACTGGATTTTATGGAGACATTCGTAAAAAGCATATGTTTAATTTCCCATTTTGTCTTTATAGCTAACACATCAGTCACTGGCATAATAGGAAGTACTGTTGAACTGAGATGCGATGAGTTAAATGGCACGTTCATCTTAAATAACTTTCGAGTAACATGGCGAAAAGAAGGGGAAAGAAACTGCTTTGTAGAAACCTATTATTCTGATGAAGATCTGGCTTCATACCGCGAGATAAACCAGTGTGCAGACTTCAGAGACAGGACTCGGTTTACTGAGGAACTGAAGGAGGGCAAGTTTACTCTGCAACTGTTAAGGATCAGTCCTAAAGATGAGTTCACATATACCTGTGTGGTACTGAAGAAGAATGAAGAGGGAAAATTGGAAGTACACAGAGAAGTGAAAACAAACCTCAAAGTGGCAGGTAAAGCAAATGTTTATAAACCATCAGTGATAAATTCCTGTTCTTTTGCCAAACTTTGTGTATGTCAGAGAATGGCATAGAAGAAAGGCGTGTTCAAGTGTGTTTCTGAGTTAACACGGGACACGGAGGAGCAATGGTGTTTTAAACAAGAAAATGTACTTGGCACACCTGGCCAATGCAGTCCATTGTCACGTCCTTCTTTATCTCCCACTCTGCATGGCTCCCTCAGCAAGGGTCATAGGAAACTGCCTTGGTCCATCCAGCTCAGTGTTGCCTACACTGGCTGACAGCAGCTCTCCAGGGTTTCAAAGAGGAATCTCTCACAACCCTACCTTGGAGATGCCTAGGACCTTCTGCATGCAGCAAAGCAGATGCTCTACCATGGAAGTAGGGCCTTTCCCCTAGCACTGCCGTCTCAGCACTCCTCCTGTTCACAGAGAGCTTTTTGCAGAGGAGAGCTGAAGGTGTGTAGACCGAAACCTCATTCACCCCAACAGCCCATGAGGTCACAGTCTATACTACAACGCTACTTCCAATATTTCTGGTTCCTTAAGGCATCAACCTCGGGTTAAGTACTTAATTCATTCCGGAGGTCCGTTCTTAACCTGAAACTGTTCTTAACCTGAAGCACCACTTTAGCTAATGGGGCCTCCTGCTGCCGCTGCGCCGCCAGAGCACAATTTCTGTTCTCATCCTGAAGCAAAGATCTTAATCTGAAGCACTATTTCTGGGTTAACAGAGTCTGTAACCTGAAGCGTATGTAGTAACCTGAGGTACCACTGTACAAGTTACTTGTGTGTGCAAACAGGACCCTACTCCCATTGCATGTGTTAGTGTAATCTGAGGACTGAAAATCCTTCTCTCAACCTTTTATACTGTCAACAGCTCCAGACTGTGTTAAAATATGTCGCCCTTACTTTTCCCCCCAGCAAATTACAGCGCGCCAGTTCTAACTCACATGCTATCTGGAGAAGAAATGACATTCAGTTGCACTTCTAGCCACGGGTACCCACAACCAAAAGTTTATTGGGTAAATCATACTGACATCAGCCTCTTGAACTCAACTCAACAGTATACTAGAGCGCCTGACGGGACGATCAGTGTTTTCAGTATGTTAACAGTTAAAGCAGCTACTGCTATCAAGTTAGAGTGTACAATTGAGAATGAGCAGCTGCACCAAAATCTAACTGCCAGCAGTAAGTTGATGTTCTTCATTTTATCTCCTCTCAAATATTTTTCATGCGCGGTGAAATTTTTATAGCGAAGAACAAATTTGCCAAGTAAGCTAAAAAACAACAACTACAGTGTAATTCATGTCCAGAACCCCAAAAAAAACCTTGACTTTCTGATCATTTGTCAGCTAGAACAAAAGCCTTTGGCCTCTTAAATAGAGAGGAAAGCTTCAAATTTAAATTCAGATGCAGTAAGAAATCATATGGGTTCCAGGACATGCTACTTAAAGCCTTAGAACAAATTATTGCCAGGTTAGCTCGTATCAGAATGTGACATTTGGCCCACCTACTCCTGCTGCATCTTGGCTGTTAAACAGGCCTACCTTAAATCACAACAACTTTTGTTTCAATTCTGCTAGCTGGAATGCCGTTTTTAAAACTCAGCAGTTGTGAAGTCTGTTATCTGGCTGAACTTGAGGGAAATAGGAGCTGGATGAAAGGCTATAACTCAGCTGGGAGTGTATGTAACTTATTGACTTAGATATGCTTAAGGAAAGTCTCTGGGTTATGACCAAATTTTTCCATCCTTCTACATGCAGTGTGCAAATTATTAGGATAAAAGTTCCTTTTGCTAAAAGGTGATTCTTAAGTTTCATTGTATTTTAGTAAAATCCAGTTTTTGTGCATGTGTTGTAAAGCATAAAAACAGTTAAGATGTGCAGTTTATGTTGTTTGCAGACCTGTTCTGTCTGAGCCTTTTTAAAAAACCTCTCCTCCTTCTCCCCTTGGCGTTGTTTCTATTTAGTTGACACGAGCAGTCCTGAAAATAGCCCCTCGGTTGATAACAGCCCAAGTAAGACAAAAGGTGTAGTTCTGGCTTCTGTTGCAGCTGTCTCAATAGTCATTCTACTTATTTTGTACATCGGGTGGAAGAAAAGGAGGACTTCTGTTCTAATGACTTACACTGGTAAGTGAACAGTACACCCAGTTTAACAAGCCCTAAGGAGTAGGAGTAGAGAAGCAGTGGTTCATCCCCCTCAAAACTTCCAGAATGGTTAAACTAGCATTTCTGAGGCAGCAATACAGCTGATACTTTGTGTAGACAACCAGAGTAGCTTGTCACGTAGAGTATACATCTTCACTCAAGGGTGCTGCTTGGGGAATCTCTTCCCATGATTACCAGTAAGGTTTGCCACAGTCCACATTTCAAGCACACACAAGGTTTAGCAAGGCTGAAGTGGACCTGCTGTTGAGATCACTGGAAGGGTAGGTACCATTATCTCCTTGAGTGGAGGAAGACAGCTAGTTTCTAATGAAGCGGGACCTATTTTAAGATCTGTTAGCATGCACCCTAGGCCTCAAACCACTTTCCACTTTCACTTCCACCTACTCTCCATTTGCATGCCTGCTGGTGAAAACTGAAATGATAGTGGCCCATCCTACAGCCACAAACTGAGGAAAACAGGCATGTGGAAGGGGAAACTGAGGAGATTAAAAGAAAGATGTGTTGTGCTGCACTTATTGTAGTCCATTCTCAAAATATGGGGATACTTCAGAGTCAGCCTTCTCAAAGGAAGCCTGCCACATCTTATTTGTTGTCTCCGTTCATCCTGGCTTGCCCTGGTTGCTGGAACATGTAGGTTTCCCTTTCACAAATAGCCCTTGAAGAACAAAGTACTAACTTTGGACAACCTGTGGACAACGTATGGTAAATCTCCCAAGAAGAGGGCCAGTTCTGTAATATGCACTTATCATGAAAAGCTACTGGCTAGAAATGCCTTTAGGCTTCCTTCTGTAAACTTCATTGCTGGTGTAGAGCAGAGGTTGGGGAAACTAATGTCTTCCAGATGGTGATGAACTCCCATCAGCTCAAGCCAACGTGACCAGTGGTTAAGGATGTTGTAGTCCAACAGCCACTGGAGGGGCTCATGGCCCTCATCCCTGGTGTAGTCACTCTGCTTCTAACTCAGGATTCCACTAATGCATAATTCAGGGTTCCCATTGTGTCAAAGACAATATTCTCCCCTCCCAAAAAGACTCTAGCCACACTTGTACTAAAGAGAACTAATAATGTCAATAAAGAGAGCCAATAATGTCACCATGGCCAAGTATTCTTGGCTCCCATGCCATTCTTATTGATGTTTATGGCTCAGCTGTATTTATTTGTTTCACTGGAAGAATGGCTTCTGCCTCCAAAACATCATCTGGGTCTACCATATGCTAATTGTTACTTAAAACAATGTTGTCATATCAAAGCAATCAGAACAACATTGGCCATAGCAACTTCCTCAAATAAGAAAACCACAAAATAAACGAAGCATAGAATCAGTCCCACATCTGCAGAGCATCTGATTAATCATAGATGCCTTCCAGGTCATATCCATCTGTAAATTCCTAAACTTGCTTGCCAACAAATGTTGGCAAGGGTAATGAGATGCTCAGTGTTTGTAGACAGTAAACCTTCCATTCATCATGTTGGGATTTTTCATCTTGTGCACTTTCATGTAATAATCCTGGCTCAACGACTAGCTGTCTCTCGAATTCCTATTTAAAATATGCCATTGAACTTCCTTCCCTTTGTGATGTCTTGAGTCCTTGTCTGCCATCTTGAAAGCAGTTTCAATGGTCCTCATTCTATTTAGAATACACAACCACGTGTAATACACCTCAGTCCAAAAGTTCTACAAATCTTTTTTTCCCTATCAATTGGTGTTCATAAAAATGAAGAATCAAACAACACAGTAGCCAGTAGAAAATGGTTCACTTAGCCCAGTAGTGTTTTCCTGAAGAATGCATACGTATTTCGGACCCCTAAACTGAAATTTTGTACTGATAAGAACATACATTTTAGCTTGATGCAGAGCTCTGAGCATCTTGTAGCTCCCTTTACAATATTTTTGACATAAGAACTTGCATACTTTTCTGAGCTTGCTCATTTCTTTCTCTTGCAAATAAATGTTGGTCAGTGCTGCAACTGGGCTATATCTAGCCAATGATTCCTCTTATAAGGATATTGTCCCTTGGCTTCCCACATTTTGGGAGCTCCATTGCTCTGAGCATTCAAAGGAAAGAAATTTAGGGTGGGTCCTAACCAGGGCTATTTTCAGGCAGAACTCAGTTCCAGCACGTCTCAGGTGGACACCGTTTCCATTGTAAGAGAACAAGGGTGTTCATGGTGCGTTCCAGCACTGGTCCTAACAAACCAGACACCATTACCTTGATTTGTTAGCCCTTGTTGCTGTGATAGCTGTAGATGGGCAAGGCAAGAGGCCTTGAGGGGGGACAGAAATAGAAATTCTCTGGCATCACCAGGGTTTGATGTTTTAATCCTGTCCCACTACATAACTTTTCTGTAATCTGACCCATATAACATTTGTATATTCTGTTGTGTGTGTGTTTTTTTAAAGCTCCTGCTGAAATAGGAAACAGAAATTTTGGACTGCCAGAGTAATGTTGCCTGGAAACATTCCCAGAGAGACTGATGGTTGTGTGTTTTCTACCTGCAGCAGAGCATGGACAGGGGCAGAACACTTACATACTGCCAGCAGCTTGCCATGTTTACCCTTCTACTGATGAAAGGCAGAATGCTACCTGGCCCACGTCTGATAGATAAAGGCTATGCTATAAAGTTAGCCCACCAAATGAAACCCAGAAGGGGCACACGTCTTGTGCACAGCTCAGAACTGATTCTGTGGGGGGAATCAACATACACCTTTGAGCTTTCCAAGGACTGCTTCACTTGTTAATGACATTTTGGTACTGAAGAAAGTCACCGAGGAGCATTTCGTCAATGGCTTAATGGAGCTTCTTTGTTCCACAGCAGCGTACGCCAGTGACTAGAACTTGTTTTTCGGCTTCCTCGAAGCAAATGATTGGCCTCTTTTGGAAGTAGGCTGCTGGACTAGATGGACCTGATGCAGCAAGAGTGGTCACCTTCTGAAGTGTGGCGGCACTTCTGAGCCCAGTCTTCCAGTGGTGGTATAGAACGGAATATTGACATGGAATCAGTCCCCCAACATTAGACCCAGAGGTCTGGTTGTATAGGACAGACACATGAGGACAGCTGTCTTTTGGGGGGGTATATGCCATGGACACCACCTCCAGGTAGGTGGGCAGGTCTGTTAAATCTGTTGGGAATATGATCCTCTACACCAGACATCACTCTGGGACCAAGTTAGGCCAGAGTTCTTATCTCAGTTTAATGGCTTCATCACAATCTGAACATATACGTCTTACGTACGTGGGAACCATATTAATTGCAAGCTCTGCCACTGTTGAAGGCGAAGCAATCTTGGGCAAAAAATGAAAAGGCCTTGGGCTAATTACGATTGCTTTTCCCTGTTAGATACTTCAGCCAGTTAACAGTCAACCCAGTTGCGTTACAATAGCAAATGGAATGTTTCAAATGCTGGCATGTGAATGCATTGCCATTTGCCAGAGGTTCTTCAAGAGCAGCTTTAGTGGACAGACATCTCATTTCAGCACAGCTGCAAAATCTAAACAAACCGAAGGCTGGGCTTCAGACATGCAAGATTGCAAAGACAGGAACTTGTAAATCCTAGTTGTAATATTTCATCCCAAGTATTCTATGCATTTGCAGGGAAAGTGCCATGTGCATTTACAGGTTGAACATTGAAGGAGTACAGACAGCTCTGCTCTGTTCATGCTTCCTCGTGAACAGTCTATGCAGCAGAAGCAATGCAGGGCTCTGGATTTGTGCAAGTGTTCGTATGATTTACTGAGTTGTTGGCTTCATGTTGCCAGTGTGCTAAGTCCGAACTGGAAGATATGATGGCAAGGTAGGCATGTGGAGATAGCAGCACACAGCGAATGGTGATACATGCATTAATATGGGGTTTTGGCGTGCTAAATCAAAATCTGTTTAGCTCCGTGACATCTGTGTTGATTGGCATGATAAAGTAGACAAATCTTGGGGCACATACTTTAAACAACATACTTTATCAATTCAATCATCATAGACACCAGAAAAGCAATGTAAATTACAGCCTTGATCAAACCAGAAGACTTGAATTGTTTATTAGAGAGCCAGTGGAATTCTGTTGATGGTCTTGTTACAACTCAGTCCTAAATACTTGGGAAAGTATTCAATTATTTCCTAAGTAAGCATTGTTGAAAAACCTGCCTTAAAAGCACCATTCTGCATTTTTACTCTGCAAATATTGTACAATAGATGAGCTGAAAATTCTTATGAAGCTAATACTTCACTTAGTTAATCTCACAGGGATATCATCTATTTGACTTTACAAATATATATATATATATTTCTTTGTTTATAAATTCTGCAATGTGAATGTGAAACTTTGGTCTGTTTCTTCCCAAACAAATCATGTCCTGGTTGTTTTGCTCTAGTGCACTGTGATAAAATGGGTTTTCACACTGTTCAACACATCGGTGGAAACTTCAAGTTTTACTTATCTCAATGCAGATAACTCATTTTCTCTCATCCCACCCTTCACCTCCTATTCCCTCACTGACAAAAGTCGGATACTTCCACTGCTACCAGCAAAGGAAAAACAAATTGGAATCTTCCAGTTATAAACACTTGTGCCCTGCATGAAGCATTATCTTTCATTTCTTTAGAAGTTTACTGATATTTTAGTGCAGGATCTACCTGATGTATATGATTGGACCTTGTACAGAGTATTTTTGCATGGCATTTTAATTGTGTTTTTATCACATTGTTTCAGTGTTTGTATGTTTTTTACTGTTGTACACTGCTTGGAGATCAAGCATGCACCTTCAATGTACTCTTTTTGGCGCCTACTATAAACATTCTTGTTTAGGCAACCCTACTCAGTTCCTTAGAAAGTTGAGGTAACTTTAATCTGTTTTAGTATTTAAACTTTTGTATGTTTTGAAGTATGGCTGTGAATTTTTCTTGAACTTAATTGCTTTATCTTTTTGCAAGCTGCTTTGAGGCTTTTTACAATCGTGGTGTGTAAATTTTATTAAATAAATGAATACATATTTTTTGAAAATGTTTTTAAACCAATGTAAGCTCAGTTTTCCTTTGAACAAAGAGCCAGTTCCTAGATGATGATTAAATTTTATTATCCACCCTCCTACAGATGGTCTCAGGGTGGATTGCAACATTATACAGTGGTACCTTGGGTTAAGTACTTAAATTCGTTCCGGAGGTCCGTTCTTAACCTGAAACTGTTCTTAACCTGAAGCACCACTTTAGCTAATGGGGCCTCCTGCTGCTGCTGCGCCGCCAGAGCACGATTTCTGTTCTCATCCTGAAGCAAAGTTCTTAACCCGAGGTACTATTTCTGGGTTAGCGGAGTCTGTAACCTGAAGCGTATGTAACCTGAAGCGTATGTAACCCAAGGTACCACTGTATAGCAATATAAAATGCAGCATTAAAAGCAGACTTAAAACACTACAATCACAACTAGCACAAGTTATGCAGGGTTTTGGATTTGCAGTTCCTCTGTGTTCAATGCCCCTACCCCCAGTTCATTAAAAACCCATCAAATGTTTAAATGAATTACGCCTGGCAACCATCCAGCCTGTGCCATGGGTTACAACAGTGAAAACACAATCTTTAAAAAGCAGTTTAGAACAACTTAAAATTGCAGAAATGGGGTGGGTCCTAAAAACAGTATACCAACACGGACAAAATGTCAAACTATAGAAGTCCTACTTTTGCCCCCCAGGCAAACCAAGTGCCTATATCAGGAGTGGGGAATTATTTTCCGCCTGAGGGCTTGTGGGAGTTGCATGCCTGTGGTGGGCTGTGCTAGAGGCCAGAGTAGATGGAGCAAATGGGTGTGTCTTATTGCTCCATACAGCCGGCAGGCAGGAGGTTTCTACACACATATACCCTGACTCTCTCCATATTTTTTCATTCAGCAAATGAAGGGGCCTGACCACAGTTCAAAGACACATTCCAAGAGAGCATGAGCAAGCCAGATAGAGGTTGCAGCCATGGAAGAGAGTCCCCAGAGCTTGTCAGAGAGGACTAGAGGGTTCACGGACAGAACGTTTGATATTCCTGAGTTACTTGCATATCATGGTAAGTTGCATTTTAACCAACGATCATCTGTATTCCCTTGATTTTATATTCTAATTCAGTCAACCACTTCTTTTACTGTGTTCCACCCTCGGTGGTCAGAGATTCACTGGACTTCAGGTATAGGAGGAGATTTTATAGCCACTTGCTCAGTTTATTTCCTAGTTAAATGACAAAGAACTATTCACATTTTGGATCTTTAAGTCAATGATCTCAGAATATCCTCCCCCACCCCCAATATCCCCTCAAATTCTAGGTTTATGGGCTTCCCATAGACATGTGGGTGTCCCCTTTGGGAACAGAATGAACCTTGGGCCTGATGTTGTGATCTTACCAGTACAGTTAAGGAAAGGAAAGGTTTCTCAAAAGTGTTTATTTTAATATTCTGTATCTCAAACGCTTTAAACACATTTCAGCTCCATTACTCTTAGGTGTCTGATGAATGCTAAACCTGGTACCAAGCCATTAGGTTTATAAACATTGGGGAACAAAGCAATATTAAGAAAGAGGAGGCTCTGCCCATATTTCCTTAACACATATATGGTACATTTGCATATGCTGTTGACTGGGCTGAAAAATTGTACTTAAAACTTTTCAGGCAGATCAGAAAGGGGCTGGTTTTATTTTCAAACAGTAGTCTCGTTTACAATCACCACTTGTCCTGTTTTCTTCATAGTTCATGTAAAGTTTAATGTTGAGTTCAACTAAATTTGAAGGCAAGTTCACGCAATCCACTGAAGTTGCCATACTTGAGGTTTTCTAAATGTCAATTCTTTCATCATGTGCTAATGGGTCTGCTCTCATTATTGCACATTTGTTTCACTCATGTCCAAGCCCACTTCTTCTTTTGTGGGTGACATGCTGACACAAGCAAAATAAGTACATTACATGATGGTTTCACACACAAATGCCAAGCTGTTGGTCCATTGCTTATCAGGTTTGCCCATTGATTCAGGCTATCACTTGCCTGAAACTTAATCTAGTATACGCAGCAGTTTCTTGAACCTAAAGTACACATCAATAACATGAGCAATGTGGATGTTGATTATAACAGAGTGCAATTATGAGAGTCATTGTAGTCTTTGATAAACACCCTTGGAATGTTTTGTGAATAGTTGCCTCCCATTTTTCTCTCTTGATACTTCATCAAGACTTAGCCAGTGTGACTTCGCATATTATGCTTCACTTTGGAAATGTTTAGAGAAGAGAAGCTATGGTGAGGAATGAATACTAGTAGTACTAGGTGGATTTTGCACTGGCAGTGCAATTGCCTGTCCTCATGCAGTGGATAAGGGACATACGTAAGCTTGCTGCAAGAAGGACAGGCTGTTAATGTTCTACCCCCTCTCTTTTAAAAACCGATCAGGATTGCACCTATGTACAAGAGGCAGGGATCACATAGCTCTGTTCCACTAGTCCTAGTTCTCATTTTAATAATATATTTTTAAGGTAGTGTGTTCTTGAATACATGCCTGTGTCCACTGATAGCCTGGATGAGGATGAGTCAACTTGACTCAGTTCAGATAGGACAGAATTTAGAAGGGCCTGCTGAAAATTGGCAAACTCTTACAATGTGTTGCGGTGTCAGACAGGCACTCGTAGTTTGGCCTGGCTTGGCTTGCACTGCATGCGAGTTCATAATTTCTTCAGATAGCAGTCTAAGAGGAGATGGTTTGCCTCAATCTGGGAACCGTGTGAAACAAAGGTTCATACTTGAGAGCTAAAAATTTATCACATGGAGTGCAGTACTGAAAGATGTTAATCAAGTTTCCATTTACCCTCCTAGGAAAGCCCCACCATGTTTCCCTACTCCCACTCTTTTGGCCCTGGTCTAAGAAGATATGAAACTATATTGTGCTATGACTGATCCTCTTTTTTAAAACTGACAGTATGTTGAGAAAATTTGAAGTAGTTGCAAACTTTGGTTTCTGGAGGGTTAGCCATGTTAGTTTGTTATACTGAAAGCAACAGAGTCTCTTGGCACCTTAAAGACTAACAAATCTACTGTGGCACAACCTTTCATGTGAAACCTAATCAAATACAGTGATACCTCAGGTTACAGACGCTTCAGGTTACAGACTCTGCTAACCCAGAAATAGTACCTCGGGTTAAGAACTTTGCTTCAGGATGAGAACAGAAATCGGGCAGCAGTGGCGCCAGCGGGAGGCCCCATTAGCTAAAGTGGTGCTTCAGGTTAAGAACAGTTTCAGGTTAAGTATGGACCTCTGGAACGAATTAAGTTCTTAACCCGAGGTACCACTATACACAAAAAAAGTTAAATTCAATTCTGTCTTCTGCAGAATAATTTGCTATCAAATTTCTTAAATGCTAAAGTTAATAAATCAATGGGGCATTTCTTCCCTATTCTTTTAAAGAAAGATACCATACCATTTGAGGTAGATGGTCTTATTTTTATGCAAAAGGGGAATCTTTGCAATAATGAGAAGGAAACTCCGAGGGGGAAGCAAAGGGAATTTGGAGTGGGGGCCGAGAGAGGAACTGATTTTACTCCCACCAGCGTAAATGATACTAAGGAAACGGAATTTGATTTCTCTTTGTAAAAGGGAACTATCATATTTCCTCAGCAGAGAGGATATCTGAGTTAAAAAAAATTAGGTCATGAGATTCCAGGAGTAACCTATTATTAGCACATACGTTTAACAAAAATGTTCTGAAAATTCCACTTGCAAGTTGCAACTTGGGGAGTCCTGGTGGCGCACCAGATGATATCCTTCAGAGTTTAGAGTACCAGAAGCGTTTTCAATATAAAGACATTTTACAGCCCCCTCACCATCTTTTTTGGCACAGACCCCAAATGGTTGATGGGTTGTAAAGTGTACAATCAAGCGTGCAGCTTCAGTTAAAGATTTGCAGGTACTAGTGGGCATCATTTTACCTGTCATATTTCTTGGGCGCCATAACTTTCCCACAGGTCGTAATGAGGAAACATCTTTAGTATTGGTACTTAACAGTACAACTTGCCCGTCCAGCTATGCTCCCATGCACTGATTTTACAATATTTTAGCTGTTATGGGGAGATATTTGTGTTTAGTTGTGTAGTGTTCTGTGCACTTAACCTGAGAAAAAACATAACAGATTCAACATAGTGGGTCTAATCTCCAAATAAGCATACACTGCTATTACCATAATGCAAGGATGGGGAGAACCTACTGTTTTTCAGATATTGTTAGACTCCCATCAGCCCCAGCCCCAAAAGGCCAATGATGGGAGTCCAACTTCATCTGGAAGGTCTCGACTCAGCCAACCCTGCAGTAACAGGGTTACATATTTAGCAATGATCTTTAAAGTTAGATCTGAAGTTGCCCAATTTATTTAATGGTGACTAGCTAGTCTTTTATGTATTGTATGTGTATGGATTATTAATGTATTTGGATGACTTTGTATGATTTTATTGTTTAAGCTTATGCCAATAAAGGCTAATAACAATAACAATAACAATAACAACATAAAACTCTTGATTCATTAAGAAGCTCTATAGTATTTTTGGCCTTTTGCCAATTCTAATCTACAATGTTATTAGGTAGGAGTAGACTCCATTGTCATATGGTTTGAGCTAATCAGTATGTGCTATCAAAAATGAAGCAATTGTTGTTGAAAATGAATTACAGTAAGGACTTTTGCTTAGCCCACCACCACCATGCAGAACCTCAGTGACATAAGCTACTTACTTGACTATGTCCAGATAATATGGAGTAAGATACATTTGACTACTTACTTGTGGTGATAGGTTGTCAAGACTCTTAAACAACATCTTCGGAGAGAGGCTACTTGACAGTAGCATCCCAACAGGGCAGAGTAACCTAATTTCTGAGTAAGTAAGCACCAAGCTTCTGTTTTGACTTTGTAGCTGAAGATACTGTGAGTTTGGGGTAGTGGTGATTGCAGAAGACTTCTGACTACATTTTGCTGCAGATGGTTTGGTTCATGAGAGGTTCAGTCACTGGCTTGCACACAGCCTTTAGACTTCAGACTCTCCAGGTACTTTCCCGATACCAAACTTTAATAATTTCAGGGCACTTATTGCACACCCAATCATGTTGTTACACTGAATGAGACCATGCCTATATCTGATTTCTCAAGGGGTATACAGTGGAACCTTGGTTCTCGAACTTAATACATTCTGAGAGTCTGTTCGATTCCTGAAACAGGTCGGGAACCAAGGCGTGGCTTCTGATTGGCTGCAGCAGCTTCCGGCAGGCAATCAGAAGCCGTGAAAGCAGTGCCAGGCGTTCGGCTTCCAAAGAACATTAAAAAACCGGAATTGCTTCTGGTTTTTGTTCATCCAGGAGCCGGAACATTCGGCTCCCAAGGCGTTTGGTTGCTGAGGTTCCACTGTAACTGGTTTGAGGAAAGAGAAGTTGACCCCAGCAAGTTATGTTTTTTTAAAAAAGCTGTGTAAGCTGCTCAGCATCAGTGAGAATCATATATAACTAGAGATGATTGCATTCATGTTCTTAAAGATTCACAGAACCAGAGGAAGCTATTTATCCATCTAGCCCAGTATTGCCTGTTCCGACTGGCAACAGCTGCTCTAGGGTCTCAGGTTTTCCCCATCACCTGCTACCTGAGCCTTTTAAGTGGAGATGCCATGGGTGGAACTTGTCTGCCTAAGTAGCACATTGTACACGTATGTAATGGTGACTGAAAAGCCCGCTCTAACTAGGTCATGATGTAGCTGCTGCAGCCACCAACTATTTTCTAAGATGCATCACGTACGTGTATGTAAAAGGAGTTTAAACATGATATTCTGCTTTGGAGATACTGGTCTCCTTGATTTGGACTCTGTCCATGTGTATATACAGTGGCACAATGTGTAAGGTCTACCTGTTTACCAGCCAGTATCTGACTTTAAAGCTTGGAAATCCCCAGAAAATTCCCTTAAGCCAGTCTGCCAAAAGTTCCTCCATGCAATGCACATGGGCAAGTCCCATTCTGTAAAAATTTCCTTTCCAGACAAATTATAATATCCTATATGGGAACAGGGCCAAGTTGTGGCGAAAGCAGCTGAACTAGTGAAGAGTTTATCCACATAAAACCAATAAATTGCTGTGTCTTGAGTGCTTTCACTTGATTGTGGATGTTTCAGAAGTATAGGATCAGGTGCCTCAATGCAGGAAATTCCTCTATGCCACAGTGGGACTCTAGAAATCCATCCCTAGTCTAATAAGTATCATTTTCTTAGAATGGAGCCATTTGCACCATCTTGTGGATGTAATTATTGAGAGCAACTTCGCATATTATGCGAAACTGTTTGCATACCAGTGTTATCCACAACAAACCTGTCAAGTGTGGACGTTGTTCATGTCTACCATATGCACATGACACACAACCTCGGTGGGCAACGCTCCCACGGACATGTTGCCCACACATACGTTTAATACGGGAGTGAGGGAATACAGTATACAAACTTAGAGCACATTTATGCAACAATGCGTGGAACTGCTTTGACGAGTGCTTGAACTGGATATTAACAAAGGGAAGTGAGCTCACTATTTCCTGTGACATGTTTAACTATTACCTAACAGACACAGCAACAAATATTGCTTACTTCTTCTGTAGATGAAAGATGCCAATTTCTTGAAAACACATAAAACTTAGCAGCAGCTCTGCTAGGAAAGGACTCCTATCTTGAAATGACAGCTGGCACCTCTCCCAAATAGGAGTCTGGGACTTACTCATGAGTAAGGATAATGACCTGCCACAGAAAATAACGGTGGAATGCTTATTTAATTGTGGTCAGGGCATCATGTTTGGAATGGGAATATTAATCGTTAATGGAACTTTATGATCAGCAAACTGATGGCTCCCAGTGGTTGCTGAACTTGTGGGTGGAAATACAAGAAAGCTAAACAAATCAGAGAAATTTAAAACCATGATGTGACTGAAATCAGCTGGAAAAAATGTTTCCTTCAAGGAGAAAAAAAAAATTAAGGCAGTAGTACCACACCAGATACGATTGAGCGAGATGTTAATTATGGCAGGGTAAAAACAAAATGTACAATAGGAGACATCTTCTGTTTCCACAATAATCAGTCCAATTAATCATGAGACAAGATATTTGTCTGTCAAATTACGATTTACAGCTAACGTACTTGTTAACTTCAGCTAGCCCTGATAAAATAAACCATGGATTCATTCCAACAAAATTATGAGGACATTTATTTCCTTTATTTATTTTATATTATATAACTTAAAACAAATCATTTTTATTTTGTGGTTTCTTTAGTAGTTTTCTCCCCCAGTTTCAGAAGTCTTGATTACATGCTCTCAATGTTCAGGTATTTTCAGAAGGTAGGAATTTATTTGGAAACATATTTTATGCAATTAGAATAGTCTCTGAAAAGGCTTGATGAGCGATTGGAAAGATTTGGAGAGGTTATGATGTAATTGCTTTTATTATTCCATTATCAATTCAGATTTGTTAAGCAGTGACCATCTCCAGAGCAAGTTGTCAAATATACTGTAAGACGATGTGAAGACTGTGGCTGAAATACGGAGGGGATGCATGATTCAACCGGCCTGAGCTTCTTCAGTGCTGAAAATTACACATGTCATTCCAAGACAATCGTAAGCATTCTTAGAGGCAACTCCTGTGCTAGGTCAGCGTTATAAGGATCATACTTCCTAAAGTTATTGTCACTGCTATTATGGGTATCCACCTCATTTGCCTGTAAGCTTCAACACACTTTTTACCATGGCTCCAATGCCATCATAAATGTGATGCAATTGTGTTTCACACATAAAGGCTGGGGTAGTTACAACCTTGTGGTTTGCGTCCACATGGACCTCATAGAAGAGAGTTAAGGAAAACACAGGGACTAAGCCAAATGACAGAATAAACAGGAATATGCCTTTCTGCCTCACAAACCTTTATATAATTATACGTAATGCGTGACTTTGCATAACTTTAGGATGAATGACAGAATGATTAAAGGGACAGCAGACTCAGCTCTTTACTGTAAACTTGGTGGCTTCATTCAGGAACAAACCTGGGTGAGCCATGTGGCACAGTCAGGAGATCAGAAGCTGATTAGTTTTTAACTAATCACATTATGTCTGACTAGCGTTCATATTAACTAGCCCTGTCCCCAAAGTCACATGGCTCTTCCTGCCTCCTTCACATTAGGTCATCACTTTCCAAGTGGGATGCCTGCTCCCTGCATGGATAGCATAGCTATTTAGAACCCCGAGAGCTTCCAAAATGTTCCTTGTAGCTGTGCCATGGAACAGTGTGTGAGCCTGAGGCTCATTTATTTAACACTAAGCCATAATTTAGTATTACATTGGAATGAGGCCAGTTACATTGCTAGAAAGCTTTTCCTGGGTTTACAAATTTGTTTCAGGAAATTAAAAAAAAAAAAATCAAAAGGCTAACACTGTAACTGAGAATGTGATCTAACATATGTTCAGGAACTGTATAGAACAGTGGTGGGCAACTTGTGGATTTCAAGATACTGTTGGGACTCCAAACAGCACCAGCTGGCACAGCCAATAGTCTAGGATGATGGGAATTATAGACAAGGAAATCTGGTATTCACATTTAAAACAGTCTCTTTTGTTTAGAATTTAGATAAAAAGTTTAATGGTTTTCCTAAAGCAAATGTTATCCTACTTCCGAATTGAACATACTAAGGCTGAAATCCTAACCCTACTTTCCTGGGATTAAGCCCCACTAAATTCATTAAGACTTACCGTATTTTTCGTCCTATAGGGCGCACCGGCCCATAGGACGCACCTCGTTTTTTGGGGGGGGGGGGGAAATGAATAAAAAAAAATTATTTCCCTCCCCCCTAGCTGCGGCTGCCGCTCCAAGCCTTGCGCACACCCGCCAGAAGCAAGGGGAGCCCTCCGGAGGGCTCCCCGTGCTTTGGGTGGCATGGTGCTGCCCCAAGCCTCGCGCGCTCGGTGGGACCTCCCGTCGGGCACGCAAGGCTTGCGGACACTCGCCCGAAGCACGTGGAGTCCTCCGGAGGGCTCCCCCGTGCTTCGGGCGGCAGGCTGCCACCCCAAACCTCGCGCGCTCGGCGGGACCTCCCATCGGGCGCGCAAAGCTTGCGGACACTCGCCCGAAGCACGGTGAGTCCTCCGGAGGGCTCCCCCGTGCTTCGGGCGGCAGGCTGCCGCCCCAATCCTCGCACGCTCGGCGGGACCTCCCGTCGGGCGCGCAAGGCTTGCGGACACTTGCCCGAAGCACAGGGAGTCCTCCGGAGGGCTCTCCTTACTTCGGGCGGGAAGCTGCCGCCCCAAGCCTCGCGCGCTCGGCGGGACCTCCCGTCGGGCGCGCAAGGCTTGCGGGCACTCGCCCGAAGCACGGTGAGTCCTCCGGAGGGCTCCCCCGTGCTTCGGGCGGCAGGCTGCCCCCCCAATCCTCGCACGCTCGGCGGGACCTCCCGTCGGGCGCGCAAGGCTTGCGGACACTCGCCCGAAGCACGGCGAGTCCTCCGGAGGGCTCTCCGTGCTTCGGGCGGGAAGCTGCCGCCCCAAGCCTCGCGCGCTCGGCAGGACCTCCCGTCGGGCGTGCAAGGCTTGCGGACACGCGCCCGAAGCACAGGGAGTCCTCCGGAGGGCTCTCCGTGCTTCGGGCGGGAAGCTGCCGCCCCAAGCCTCGCACGCTCGGCGGGACCTCCCGTCGGGCGCGCAAGGCTTGCGGACACTCGCCCGAAGCACGGGGAGTCCTCCGGAGGGCTCCCCGTGCTTCGGGCGGCAGGCTGCCGCCCCAATCCTCGCACGCTCGGCGGGACCTCCCGTCGGGCGCGCAAGGCTTGCGGACACTCGCCCGAAGCACGGGGAGTCCTCCGGAGGGCTCCCCGTGCTTCGGGCGGCAGGCTGCTGCCCGCAAGCCTTGTGAGCCCATGGGAACTCCCGCAGGGCTTGCAAGGCTTGCGGATAGCTTCCTGAAACCTGGAGAGCAAGAGTGGTCGGTGCACACCGATGCCTCTCGCTCTCCAGGCTTCAGCGAAAACCTGCATTCGCCCCATAGGACGCACACACATTTCCCCTTCATTTTTGGAGGGGAAAAAGTGCGTCCTATGGGGCGAAAAATACGGTACTTCTGAGCAGACATGGTTAGTATTGTGCTGTATCATAACTAATTATCAGGTTTTTGGAAAGCCAAGGAAGATGGTCATGCAGTTTATCAGCTAATCCAAATATATCACAGAATGCTTTCCCGAAAGCTCTTCAATTCTGTACAAAAATGTTCATCTCTGATGTCTTATCACTTACCCTCCTAAACCCATATACACTTAAACCCATATACACTTAAGGAGAAAGAAAACCCTGTTACTGGTTTCAGTGCAACTTGCTTCCAAGCACGTGGATCTTTGGGAGTAGTGGGGGAAGTAGGGAGGGGAGGGGAAAAGACACTTAAATTCAGCCTTCATCCAGCAAAAAAGGATATTGTTACTTCTTTAATATGGTGTTTTCCACCCAGTGCTTTAATGGCCCCAGCAGTTCCAGCATAAGGCCACTTACCACCTTCTTCTTCTTCATGTCCCACAGTGACTTCAGTACCAGGAAGAACCTTTGCAGCCAAAACGGGTGAAATGCAGCAGAGACTGAAAAAAAGGTGGACAGAAAACCTTCACTTAGGTTCCTCCAGTGAGGATTTATTGTATCTACACCTCCCTGTTCCTTTGCTTATAAATATTTGGCACACCCTCAAAAATAAAAAGATACTAAACTGAGTAAAATCCTTATTAATCATTACACAGCAATGGTAATTTCAGTCCAACAGAACCAGGAAAAGAAGGCAAGGGTGGAAAATAATCTCAACAAAATCCTAAAAGGAATAAGGTAACTTTAGACTTTAAAAAAAGAAAGTAACAGCTCTTGGGAGAGGCAAAATAGTCCAGGGACAGGATTGCTGAACCTTTCACCTCTCAGAATTATGCCTTCTCCAGCTGTTTCCTCACTCACAGGCGATAACAGGGGGAGGACACTCTTGAGTGGGAAAACACCCAGAGGAGAAAATGTTAGGCAGTTCCACCCCATGCCTCTTTTCTGTTCCTTGTGGCAGCTGCCCAGAATGCTTCTCCGTAAGAAAAGGAAAGGAAAAAAACACACAGAGAGAAATCATTAGAAATTCTATGCTGGCTGTTCCTGTTCTGTAAGAGAGGTGGGAGATAAAATCTGGTTGCTGAAAAAGTTGTGGGCTGTTAGCAGGACAGAAAAACAGAAGCAGAAGTGACAAGGAGTGTGAAAGATAAGAAACACGAGTTTGAAGATGGCCTGGAGGCAGAAGGAAGGAGGACAGGGAGGCAGGAAGGAGGTGAGAACAGGGACCTCAAACAAAAGTGTGTTGGTACAATGTCTGAAGGAAAGAAGAGGTAGAAAGAAAGGATTGACACTGGACTGGGGAGCACTGGTGTGCTGTACAGGTACAGAAACTAGCACACCTTTTGAGCCATGTCCTGCTTGCGGGATTTCCAAATGCTGCCACTGTGGGAAATGGGATGCCTGGCCCATCAGGGCTCCTCTTTCGGCTGATCAACTGAATAGGCCCTGCCCAACCTGTGATCCATTAGGCCGAAAGCAGCTAACCATCACCTCCTGTGTGGACTGCCAATGCTTGACAACCTCGTTATGCCAGGCAGTCAGCCAGCCAAAACATTTGTGGCTGGTGGGCCGAAGGCAGGTCGGTAGTGTTCCATACAATATGAACAAATACTCCCATCTTATAACTTACACACCCAATGGGTTTCCCAGCTTTGTTGAAATCCTTTAGCACACGTTCAACTTCTCCATTCACTTTACAGTCTTTTCCATCCACTGCAAACGTAGACCTTAACACAAGAATGAAAGACCCATAAATTGTAATTTTACATTCCCAGAGGTACACCACGCTTAAAATAAGTAAAGGCCCTTCCCTGTCTCTTGAAATGCAATTTAAACTACTCAAAGAAAGAGAGCAATCCCCATTTCCTTTCAACTTCTGCCCTAGCTCACTGGTAGAACATCATATTCGCATGCAGAAAGCTGCAGGTGCAATCCCCAGCATCTCTAGATAAGGCCAGGAACATCTCCATTCTTAAATTCTGGAGGTCTGCTACGAGTCAGTGTGGACAATGCTGACTCAATATAAGGCAGCCTCCAAGATTCCTCCCTTCAACCCCACCTAAAAAAATAGGGCTGTGAGGCAGGAATTATTTATTCATAAAAGCAATTAATATCCTCTGCCTTATTGCCATACAGAAGACAAGACACTCCTCTGCTTCAGTACTGAGGAAAGAGGGCAATAAATATGGCCACTCCCTCCTCAGGAACACTAAATACAAGCTATGTTTTTGGTATCTGTTTTAGTGTTGGTGTGAACCAGAGGTGGCTAAGCTATGGCCCCTGGAGTGCTATTCAACTCCAGCTCCTATCAGCCCCAGCCAGCATGGTCAATATTGAGGTATGATGGGAGCTGTAGTCCAGCAATATCGGGGGGGGGGGACGACAAAGGTTTGCCACCTTGGTATACATGCACAGCCATCATATGAAGGTTGTTTAAATCACCTGTCCTGCCGATCCATTTGCATGCAGTGACTCACAGAGCTGACTGGGCAATTAAGTAAACACAAACATCTTTCTATGGGCGTACATAATGGCCCACCACAGAGCAGTTTGAAATTTGGTTCTCAGATTTGTGCTGCTCAGTTTCTCTGGCAGATGAACAGCTGGATAATAGCCAAGAGAAGGAAGCACTCCTTCCTTCAGACTTTATGTAGTTCCCTCCCTGGTTGCTCCTCTGAGTCTTTTATAATCATTTTGCTCCAAGGTTCCAATCATAGTCACAGAGCAAGTGGCAAAGTTTTTGAATACAGCTATTGGACCTCTTTAAGATTGCCTGATTGTTTAGTATTTTAAGTCTGTGTTTTTCATCTGTAACAACATGTATTTTTATTAATTTTATCAAGTGTAATTTTCAATTGTTAAAAAATATTTTAATAGTCTATTGACTGCTAGTAAAGAAAGTCAAGTTTAAACTTGCAAAACAGATGCAAAGATGAAGCACTAAAAAAAATTCCCAAGGCAAAAGTTATACAAGGCATCAGTACTGTTTCTGTAATCCATGAGAACCATTCTAGCACCGATGCTGCCAAGCCAGCTTGAAAACATATTCCATTCAAGCAGCAATAATGCAATAAAGCTTCCTTGTTTATTTTCTTATTCCATTAGTGACCCACAGACTCAGCCTTAAAAGACCTCTTTAAAATATTTTGACTCCTCCCAAGGGAAAACAGGCATGCAAATAAGTAACAGATTGTTTCAGTCTCCAACGAATGCCTACAGCTGCAATCCATCATGCAGTTCCACTGATTTCAGTGGCCCTTAAACATAAATTGCAGCATGCCAAGAAAACACCACCAGGAAGAATAATTATTACTTCTTAATCATTATTGTACTTATACCATACTGTATACGTAGTACGTTTAACATATTTATCTGAGTGGCTCACAAATATAAAATGTCACATTAAAATAGTATATAATTTTATCTTTAATAGTTTCAGCATCAAGATTTCCATACAATGTAGCATAAAAGGCATTTTTTAAAAGAAAACTTTTGATTCTGTTTTTCAACATTAGACTGGGGCTTGATTTGGCTGTAAAAATGGTATGTGTATTTTTCTGGGGCATCAACAAACACACAATGAAAATATTTGTCCTTATGAAACAAGAAGCCTGAACGAACGCATCTGGAAAATTGTATTTCTTAACGAACTATAACTTTCCTACAGCATCTCTTAAGAGTGGCTAATTATCTGGAATTTAACAATTGCAATAGCGTATAAATTCAGAACTCACAGATTTTTGGCTGCGCCAAAGCCTCCAGGAAATATCACAGCATCATGATCCTTTGCAGCAAGTTTAGCCAAATCTGCAATTTTACCACGAGCGATCCTTGCCGATTCTGCTAAGACATTTCTTAAAGAAAAAAGGTATAAAGTGAAGAGCAAAAGTTGACTACATAGACAAATAAGGAGCACTGCTATTAAAGGACCCCAGGAAAGAACAGCCTGAGCTTGATAATTTAAAGTTACTGAACTTATTGGTAAAGTATTTAACAAAGTATAGTCAAACTCAAATGGTTTGAGGGCAATATACAGAACTGTGATCCGAATACTGGGAACACTATTTACATATAACTCTGAGTGGGAGAGACAATCTAGAAAACAGGTTTAGATGAGACCAATTCAAATAGTGAGGGTAGCCAGCTTCCCACAGAGTATCAATAGATGTATGTGTATATGTGTGCACTGGATAAATATAAATCTAGATATATTCATGTAGCTTGTCTTAAAATTTGTTCTTACCTTGATTCACCCTCAGCTGGCTGTCCTTTGCTATGATCGATAACGTGCATCTGAGAAATATCTGGGGCATACATCTGAACACTGGCTCCTTCACGGCTCAAATGGACCAATATCCTACAAAATACATAGATATAGGAGATGAAGTAGCAAAATAAGCAAAACATTAAACTGAAATTTACTTCATATCTTGGTAGAAACTATTGAGGGGGGGGGATAGAGTATGACTCTCCAAAATACTCAAGAAGCTATCTAACAAAGAAATACTGCCTGCGTAATTGGACTGTTTATCAATCGATTCAACTGTTGATCATTTGGAGACCCAATGATTACACAAATACACTTACGCTGAGGCTTCATGGATTTCAGTACCATCATAAACACCACATCCTGATAAGACCTGCAAAAAGAAAATCAGCCTAGTGATTTCAACGTCACATTTCTTTTCCCAGTTCACGTACACAGAGGGAACAGTAGTTTCTTGTCCAACTCAGTTCATTATTTCCAGAGTGACTCTGTTCATATATGCTTTCCTTACTGCAGCATAAACTTTCATGGATGAAGTGTTACTCTTGAAGGTCCCACATAAGAACTCGTCGTTTCTATAGACTATATCTAAACACCCGGGGAACAATAGTAAATTGTATTAAGATTTCCTTCCCCAAACCTCTTTTCCCCCCTCAAAGTCAGTCACTGACTAGGGCACAGAAGTTTTGTTAATGCTCAACTGTCTGCAACGTTCTCCAAATTCCCCCAAATGCTTCACTCGGGACCCTTACATGAACCCATAAGGGTTTTCACTTTTCACTGCAGCTCTAGCAAGTCTTTATGAGCCTGGATATGGTTTTTATGAGCCTGGATATTGTTATATATTTCAGCATGAACACGGAATGTAAGGGGGCATGCGCTATAAAATATAACTACCGTATAAACAAAGAAAGCCATTACTATACAGTACTGATCTGCGGCCGCAATTCTCGACACTACTGAACACAGCGAAACTTGCTTCTGTGCTGTAATAATTTTACGTGTAGGGAATGGAGCAGAATTACGATAAGAGCCAAAGAAAGGCAGCAGAAAGGAAGCGAAACCAAACGAGGTATCTGTTTGGGGCAATGCCAGCATTCCTGAAGTGTGCGAGTGAAGGGCTGCAGTTCTCGGAGCTGCCCCTCGACCCCGACCAACTGCCTCCCTTCCAAGGACGCCAACTTTCCACTCCGCCATCTCCTTTTCCTTGGCCGCGCCCCCGTGCCTTCATTAACAGCAAGGCAGGAGGAGGCAGGGCAGCTTTGCCCAGGGCTGCAGCTGCCGCTCAGCCTGTTGCATTTCTGCCTGTGTGCCGCACAGCCGCCGAGGGGGTGGCAGGGAAATGTGGCAGTAATTTTCCACGAAGCTCTCTCGCTTGTGGAGGAGCAGGAGAAGCAGCAGCCGCCGCCCCTTAGGGCGCAACGGGAAAGCTCATCCGCTCACGCTCGGCTAGCAGCCGGACTCACCACAGCGACTCTGGCCCCGCGGAGACGCTGCGCCGAGCAATGAAACCCCGCGGCCGGGAGCTCCCTCAGCACCCGGAGCGACGAGAGGGGCGGCCTACAACCCGCTAACCTGGCGGCCAACATCCCCGCACCACTTTGCTTCGAAGGGAACGAGCCGCGGAACGAATGGGGAGGGAGTTATATACACGGCGACACCGGAGCGCTCAGCCCGTTGCACCGGCGTCAGTGCGAGCGCGGCATGGGCCCGGGAGGAGCGCAGCAGCGCCACCCTCCGGCAAGGAGGCCTGTCGCGCCACTGACGTCAGAGGGCTGAGCTCGCAAGGAGGGTCTGACCGAGTTGGTCACTGGGCGAACTGGCTCGGGCTGGCAGGCGCGGCCGGCGCTCTCAGTCGGCCAACCAGGCGCAGGCAACGGAGGGGGCGGCACTTTTATACAGATTAGTTTCCGTTATCGCTTATAAATTCCTCATCGTATTTTGCTTTTATATTTTGAACGCATTTCCCCAAAGCGTTCAAAAAAAGAACTTGCACACACTCAAACAACGTTGCAAAGGAGTGGGTGGCTTGACAACTCTTATCAACTGGACATGCCCAAGCATCAACCCCTTGGCCTGAAGAAATTTGGGCGACAAAATTTGCAAAGAAACCTTATTTAGCAAAACTATTTTACAACAATGTAGTAAAATCAACCAGTAAAATGCTGAGTTTTGATTCAAGCATTGAAAAACATTTTCCTTTAAACCAAATTGCCCCCTTCAGTTAAGGGAGAGGAGTGGGGAAAGATCTGCTCCCGCCAAAAGGGGAAAAGGTGGGTATCGCATAGTAATCTAAGAAAAATACATTTCAGCAGTGTCTTTCTTGGGAGCCAACAGCCTCAATGGGTACAGGAAACTCAACACATAATAACTCATTTGTTCTTTCATTCAACTGAAGTCCAATTCATATGACCCTTTTAAATGTTGAGATGTGAACAACCGCTCACTAAATCTACACCCACCCAGTTGGCATCGTTGCTGCATCCTATAGTCAAGGTTAAAGATGTGGTATAAGATATGTCATAGTTGAATGACTGCACCATCACTTCCCCCAGTTCTCATCCAGTTCACCAATGTCACCTGTTTCCAAGCACAATTCCAAGTGCTGGTGCTGACATTTAACATGCTATGTGGCTTGGGATCCAAGTAGCTAAAGAAACAACTCTGCCCGCAATAACCTGCCCAGGAGAAAGGTTTGAAAAACCTACTGAAGTTAAAATATGCAGCTGTTTCTATCTGCTGTTTGGTATGACTGTTCTTATTGTTCTTATTTTTTTCCTTACTCTTCTTATTTTTTCTTTGAAAAACAATGGAATTGTTTCGTGAATGATGGTATAGAGATCAATAAAAATAAATATTCCACACTCCCTACATCTAGCTAAAATCCTAGCAATCAACTAATAACACCAAAATACCATTTGGAAATAACATTGTTCACTTTATCCTGTGATACACGATTCACATTCAGGCTACAACAGCTGAGCATATGCTGCTGTTTAACGTAGGAGACCACATTATTACATACAACACTTTTCCACATTGGAGTCAGGGTAATTTTCTAGTACAGTGGTACCTCAGGTTAAGTACTTACTTTGTTCCGGAGGTCCATTCTTAACCTAAAACTGTTCTTAACCTGAAGTACCACTTTAGCTAATGGGGCCTCCGGCTGCTGTCGCGCCGCCAGAGCACGATTTCTGTTCTCATCCTGAAGCAAAGATCTTAACCTGAAGCACTATTTCTGGGTTAGCAGAGTCTGTACTCTGAAGCGTATGTAACCTGAGGTACCACTGTACTTCATAAAAGTAACTGCATGCCTTAATGCACTCCAGACAACCTGTGAAGCTATGAACATGCCTTTATTACTCGACCATATTCTCATGTTGGTATCTGCGAATACATCATGGATTATGAATAGCTGGAATCACTTGTTCATGGTTGGTTTCTAGAAATTGTCGACCAGAGTTATTTGGGACATACAATGAGCTGCTTCGCAATAAATATTTGCCTAGATATTCATTCAGTTGATCTCAGATCCCAGTAGTCCTAGTATTTGTCTTTTCCCCATAAACAACTAATATTTGAATTTTATATCAATGAAATTGTGCTAAAGGTCATTGGACCATTTGCAATATGACTGCAGCACTTTTACACGTTTACCCTCAAGCCAGGAAAAAAGCCATGGCTGGGATCCACCCCCACTCGCATTCCAATACTTCCATGCATGCCAGAAGTCTATGTTTTATTCCAGTGGCACCCCATGTATTCTTGCAGGATGCCACTCTGAATGACTTCCCAATCCAGAAAGGGCTGTCAATGGAAGGAGGGAGCTTAAAAGTTCCTGTGCAGAAACAGAAGTCAGCTGGTGGCAGATGGATCCTGCTCCTCCTCCCAGGCATCTAAAATGTCTGATGACATTGACTAGCTTAAGATTTAGCAGTATCAAGAATTTACATGCTAGTTTAGAAACAAGAGGACAAAAAGGAATAGCCTGCTTACTCCCAATCATGTTGCTGCATCACCTGTACAAAATATGCCTCTATGAGGGCTGCTCAGTTCTCAGTGAATACCACTGTTTAAATTACTTATGTATGAAAAAGCATTGTCAAAAGTTCATGGAAGTGCAGGCAATTCTTCCATGACAGAGTCATTATTGGAGTCTTCCAAATCTTCATTTTCAGACATTTCTGCTGCACGTTTCACACCCCTCTGTTGTGAAATGGCCATAATATATTTCATGTTATAACAGTTCCAGTCACAACTGTAGAAACAAAGACGGCGGGGGGGGGGGATTAGGTAGATTCAAAGCAGTGCATGTAAGAGCTTTCCTATGTTTATAAAAAGTAGCCAATAATCAGACCACTATCGGCAACAAACTACTTGCATTGGTTCACACATGACACACCCATAGCTTAATTTCTCAAGGCAAACCTGAGAATGGCGCCAATGAAAAGTATTATGTTTGGGCAATATGAAAGTTTATGTCTGTGGATTTTAATTGATGATGCTTCATTGGCACACGCAACTAATTAACCACGATCTTTCTTACTAGCTGCTTCTGCAAGTAAACTCCATGTTGCAAGATGCTCTAATGCTGAAATAACAAACCATCAGATCTAAGATATATGGTGGCTCTCTGGCCTGCCAGACTTTCCCCAAGCCCTTCCCCCACCCCAGCTTCACTTTCTCCATGCTCTTCTGCTGATCAGTGCAGCCCAGTGAGGAAGCCCCATTTTCATCTCCACAAAGACACACCAGAAGGGTGGAATTAAGACAATGGGAAAGAAGACCTCTTCCTGAACTAATTGGAGCAGGCTTGCTATTGGGCGCTGTTTGTTAAGGGTATGAGATTATGAGTCTGGTATGTACTCTGTGTGTGTGTGTGTGTGTGTGTGTGTGTGTGTGTGTGAATGGGGAATGCATGTGTGCGTTCAAGGATGGAGTACAGGGCTGTCCCTACTAACCCTAGTAGTATGCAGCCCCCAACTACCTACTCCACCCCTGAAGGAATTCAGTGCTGGGAATGGCAGGGGTCCTTAAGGCAACAGGAAGAGGTCAGTGAGTGAATGGCAAGGAACTTGACAGAACAAAATCACACAAACCTAGAAGATCCCAGGAAAAATTCTCCACAATACAATGTGGGATGTTAGGTGGAAGGAAGGGGGAAGGGAAATTTCATTAAGAAATGCTCAATATTCTAGTCAGAGTCATCTCTTTCTACTGGGAAGAGAAATTATTTGAAAGAGAATGCAACTGAACAAAATACGTACAGTTTGGAAACGTCTTCAAAGTGACGCTGAATGCTCTTCTGAAGGAACTGAATGGTGGGCAGCAGTTTCTCTGACCTGCAAAAGCAAACAAAAAACTTAACTCTTGGTTTGTAAAAATCATTCTGTACATTTTAAGAATAAAAAGGGCTAAATTCAAAACTTCAAAGTGTCAAAGAACTGAGACAGCTGTGAATGGTGACTTACAATGAAACAACTACTACTTGCAGAAGTGGTAAATTATGTCTCTCTCACACACATACACAATATTCCTACAGTTTAAGGTTCTGTCCACTGTGGCAGCTACCTGGCAATTAGGAATGTAATTTTCAGTCCAGTCACCTTAAAGGGATAAAATTGGTACAAATACCAATTTTGCTAATTCAAATTCACAGTCTAAAGAATGATATTTCGTTTTCTAAAGCTAAGCAGATCTGGGCCCAACCAGTTCTGATGGGAAACCATTCTAAATTTCTTAGATAAGGGCAGGATACCAGTATGTCTTATTCTCCCTCTTCCCACACCCTTATCCCCAAGGTCACTAACCTTGTTTTTAACTTGCATCCATGTAACATAAGCAACTTCTGAGTCCAGATTAGATAGAATTCCAAATGACGAGATGTCTCAAAAGAAGAGGCTAAAAATTCCAGCATTTTTTCTATATACACTTCTGGAAGCATTGAGGAGATTACTTCAACTGTGGTTTAAAAAAATAATAAGTTATTAGCTTAAATCACATGTGCAAAATCTTAAGTTAAAAAAACCCCAGTATATTCTATATGATTCATCACTAAGCTTTCCAGTTCCAAGTTGTTGTTTTTTAATTAAAAAAAGATATCTCCAGGCAAAGGAAATCCAAATCAATAAGCTGCCATACCTCACGATGCTATTCTTTCCCTATTTCCCCCTCTTTCTAGATTCAGGTAGGCAGCTGTGTTGGTCTGACAGAGACGAAATATAAGTTTGTTCTTAGTTAGTCTCTAAGGTGCTACTGCACTCTCTCTCTATATATTTCCCCCCTCTTATTCTTGCACACATGTCAAGCACCTGAGATCATTTGGGACTTCGTATACTTCCCCTGCTCCCTAATATATAGGCAAACCAAGTATTGGAGAAGTCTTAGAACTTCAGGAAATCTAGCTTTCTGCAACCACCACATTAGACTGGCAACAGAATTCCAGCTTACTTTCATTGTATGGAACAGTTTCTAGGACCTCCTGAATCAGTTTCTTCTCATTCAGTCGAAAAGACATGACAATCGCCTTGGTGTACTCCTTCTGAACCAGTACTTTACGAATACTGCTAGGGGTGATGTCAATTTCTAGGTCGTATGGATCAAAGACCAGACTAGAGTCCAAAGAATAGATAAGAAGACCTTCTGTGGTTGTTGCTGCCCAGCTTCGTCCTACAAGAGAAATATTGCTTGCGCTAGTTAAAATTGTTCATGTCTGGAAGGAGGAATATTGGAAAATTATATTAAAGGCAGCTTTTATAAACCATGATCTTGAAGAATAAACCTACGTGTACAAACAACTTTATTCTTTAACTGTACTGGCTGGCATAAAACATGTACTTTCCACTAGTCAAATCAAAGTGCAAATAAGTGACAAATATCTAGTAATTATGATTAGTTATGCTGTTCTAGGGGTGAACTAAGACAGCCATCTCATTCCAAAGCAAGTAATGGTGGGAACTGTAGTTTAATTCAATTCCCAGTTCCTTTAACAAACTACAGCTTCCACGGCACCTTGGGGGAAGCCCTGTGCTTTAAATGTGTGGTGTGACTCTACCCTGCCCCTGTCACTGCAGATCCTTGTTTCTTGAAGTTTCCTTCACTACTCCTTCCTGCTGCAAATGAAAGGCAGAGGTCTGACTGGTTGCCTCTCAATGCTGATGGCAAGAGATGGAGGCGCAAAACAGCATGTGAGGAGTGTTAGGGAAAACACTCAAGGCAGAGGCATAGCATGGGGAGGGCCAGGGGCGCAGGATTTTGAGGGAGCACAAGCACACAGGGATCCCCACATGTTTCATATGGGGATCAATTTTGTGTGGATACCTATTTAGACATTTGGAAGGCTTATTAACGTATGTTTAATGGTGGTCTATCTTTAGTATTATTTGTATATGGCAGTTAGAATTATCTCTCTTTCTCTTCTTTTATTTCCTCTTTTTCCTTGTTCTTCTCATTAAATTCGCAAACAAAAAAAATATTAATAGCAATTTTTAAAAAGACAGCCCCTTCCATTTCTTTTAAGCCACCACAACCTGATCCTAAAAGCAGCAGCACACCACTGCCAGCTCCCTTCTAAAAGCACCCACCGGTAGGAGAGAAGCGGAGGCAGGTCACTCTTATTTCTGGTTTAAAGGAGCGAGAACTCATGTCACCTGAAACAAAGGAAAAGACAAATTTAATGAACTTCTTGAGTTAAATATTAACTTTGCATGTATCAACCATGAGAATCCATGTTAATTCCATTTAGTCATCAGTACAATATTTCTATAAAGGTTTAAAACTGTTTGCCAGAGTAAAATGTTTAAACAACATAGTGAAAACTACATTTTCGGCTCTATCCAACACTGAAAGCTTCACACAGCATACAGTGGTACCTCGGGTTAAGTACTTAATTCATTCCGAAGGTCCGTACTTAACCTGAAACTGTTCTTAACCTGAAGCACCACTTTAGCTAATGGGGCCTCATGCTGCTGCCGTGCCGCTGGAGCACAATTTCTATTCTCATACTGAAGCAAAGTTCTTAACCTGAAGCACTATTTCTGGGTTAGTGGAGTCTGTAACCTGAAGCGTATGTAACCCGAGGTACCACTGTACCTCCCTGCATGCAATAGAACTTCCTCTCACGTACCCCACCAGTCCCGCTGACACACTCAAGTTTTTGGAGGGCTGGGGAACCCTTGGAGCAGCTTTTGCTGATGTACCAGAAAAAGAGAGGCAATGAAAGTCCTGTTGCACAAGTGGAACTCTGCTTGCGCAGTGTTGGATACAACCCATTTCCTTCCCTATCATCACTGTCACTGAACAGATTGTTGCAGTAATGTCTAGGAATCTGCCTATCCTTCTGATTGCAGCGTTGGATGGGGCTGATGGGAGCGGAAACAGATTAAGACAGGTAAACTGCGAGAGAACACAGGAAAGAGGCAACAGGGACAACTTCACAAAACAGGGATGGATGTGAAAATGCTGGTGGCGACCACAGTGCTCGAGGTACTGAATCACTGCCCTAGAACCATCACAGAATGTGAAACTGATGGCTGCATCGACCTCAGCATTCAGAAATCTTAAATTCCAAGCGCCCATTCTCACACAATGGGTTTCACTCTTCAGGAGATGTCAAAAGAAGACAAAGTGCTATTAGCTGGACTCCCAGCTTAAAAACAAGGTTTGATCACCGCTTTAGGAAGTAAAAGTGAGAAAGCATAAACAAAAGGCTTGCTTTGCATGTTCTCACCCTTTCCATTCCTCCCCGACTCAGCAAGGGAGCTTCCTAGCTCACAGAGTACCTGGCACACATGAAACAGCAGATAAGCTGAAAATTGTGAAATGGAACAGATACCTCTTTTAACTCCCGGAAGAGGGATTGCAACATTATCATCATCCCCAGTTCCTTCATCTATTAATGCCATGCTACCAAATTCAGTCATTTTCCTGCGATCCAAGTACTCCTGTAAAATTGAAAAACAACAACATTGCAAAGCTTATATTCTTCAGGTAGAAGGCACATGAATTCAGGTAAACTATTTGGAATTTCTATAATGTTTCAGAATATTTAAAGGGCTACAGCATTTGCTCAATCTCTATCCCTCCAAATCGAAGATGTGCCCATGCTTTCTGGATAAAAGTCACGCACTAGAAAGACAACATTGGTTCATACCAGAAATAGATTGGAATGTCATAACAAAATACTTTGGAGCACAGATTTGCATCACTTGGTCCAAAGACTGGATTCATTGACGGATTACAACTCAGGTTGCCACAGGGAAGCAGAAGCACAAACATACTTCAGTTTAATAGTGTCATATAGATCATACCCAAACATATACAACAAATAAGGGGGGGGGGGAATCAATCACTAACCTCCATTGCATCCAAAGACAAGTTGCAAGATATTTCAAATTTCTTAATGAGCATCTGTTCCTTGACATGATAAATGCAAACAAACTTTGACTGCCCTCCTGCTAGAATACACTGCCCATCAGCTGAGTAACATAGAGTAGTAAAAGATCTGGGGAGGAAAACAAAGACATGTTAGATTTATGTTATAAGTCAGTCCCTCCCACCAAGAGAGATATTCTGGTTATGCTGCAGATAGATGTCTGTTGTGCTAAGAAATTAGGTCCTCATTTCTCTACCCAACCATCGCCATCTTAAAATCATTTTTTCATGAACTAAAGAGACTCAACACATAATAGAAGGGCAGGATTGAAATAAACAATGTTGTGACAGCCTGAATACCACGGGGTTATTAATTATAGTAGAGCCTTCTATTTTATTAGTGGGAGATTAAAAAAAAGAGAAAATACTCATATCGCCTGACATGTCCATCACTGTTTAAAAACCTACCTGCAATAAGTTCATTCTTTGCAAAAATTATCTGAATAAGTTATCTGGATACAGTCCTTCAAAACATACGCCTGCCATTCTCTTACTGCCTTTGCCTGCTAACATGGTAAGAAGGGTGCTGAATGAGCTCTAACAAATTGCAAGGTTACCTTTCACACAGCAACAAGTAAAACCTAAGACTCTGACTACAAGCTCATAGCTGATGGGAGCATTAAGTCAGATGACCACATCTTAAGAAGTTATCAAAACCAGATACTAATACAATCACGTACGCACACCTTTATCTGCAGTAAGGAGACACATTTAATTTACAAAAAGTCAATAGGATGCACAAGAGAGCTTTCAAAGGCAGCAAGCAATGCATAAGCTTCCTACTTCTCTATTAAAACTAGTCTAATAAAACTCAAGTTCACCAGATACACAGGTAGTTAATTCCAACAACTATATTAAGTATCCCTAATTCAAAGGAAGAGAGCTAATCCTTCCCAGAATACGGTCACAAATGGGTTAGATGACACTGGAGATCCCTCCCAACCCTGTGATCAAATAGTCAACGTACTTATGTAACAAGCAAATAGAAAGAGAACCTTTCCAGTTGACGCTGACACAAAACCCCACACATACAGGATAAAAAAGAATGTAAGTTTCACCACCACCACCCCTCTCCATCCCTGACCTTATACTGTACTCAACACTAAGGTCTCATAACAAATGTAACTGATCTGTAGAAAAGACTTTACAACCTGAAAAAAGAGACAAGGCATGTACTTCTGTAAACCAAAAAAAAATTTTTTTTTTTTTAAAAGTCTACCTACTTCCCCTTAGCAGATTGCTTGGCGGTTATTTTGTCCAGCTCTTTTCTGCCCATCTGAAGGTCATGTCGCCCCACAATTGATCCAGTCTGCACAGCATTTTCATGGTCCCAGAAAGTGATCTGTCCATCCAAGGAAGCAACTGCAAGTTCATTGCCATCCGGACGAAAAGCAACAGCGAGCACTGGAAAAGGTAAGGGAGCAAAACCAAAGTCACACCTTCCTGTATGTACATTTCAGCCACATTGCCCTCAGTTGTTAAAAACACACACACAGATAAACTCAATGAAACCAGATTCAGAATTTCCAGAAATCACACATGAACACACACGCTCAACACATAACATATCCATCGTCACAAAGACGATGCTGAAGTCGTGCTGAAACATAACCATTTATCCTGGCATTTTTTTCATTTTCATTTTTTTCATTTCTGAACCTTTTGCAGTTTACATTTTACAGCAGGTACTGCTGACACCTGCTGTACCAGGTTGGTTGGTTTTTAATGCAAATGTATGTGTATTGCCAAGCTTGTATGCAATGGAGATTCAATGACTGCATTTACTCATTTTAATATGAATCTTATAATGCTTGCTCATTGACTGTTTCTCATCTGATCCTTCAGCTTGTTATTATAGTATTTATTGCAGTTTATGGTGCGCTGCATGCTTTACAACCCACCCTGGGAATGGGCAACAAAGAAGGGAGAGACAGAATTGCTTCAAGTAAATACAAGTAAACACAGATGTACTACCTGATGAATTAAGTTCCAGTTGTGAGGAAAAACCTGCATTATATGCAAGCTTTCTTCCCAGAACCTAGGACCAATTGAAGCTTTAACCAGCCACCCAACATCACATGGAGAACATAGCTACCTGCATTCGCACAAGAGATTTCCAAGGGACTCACCATCCGAGTTCAGTGCCAGTGTTTCCTTGGTCCTCCAGCTATCCAGCATATCCCACAACCTGACTGTCTTATCCCAAGAGGCACTTGCTAGGACACACTTGACGGGATTAAAACACAGGCTACTGATGGGGCCTTCATGACCAGCTAAGACCTAATGGAGAAAAGCCAATTTGATTTCTTTTATACATGTTGGTTTACACAGGATCTTATACAGGAAAAAAATAATCCACAGATGGAACTAAATGCATGCAAAACACATACAAAATGCAAAAACTGCACATCAGAGATACCATTACCGGGTTGCAATTCCCAACATTTAAAGTTACTATAGTATATGACTTTTGGGCCACATTTAAAATCAGCAAAGCACATGACCAGATCCTTCTAATGCACCACCAAATCAGAGCAAGGATCCAGGATCACAAGCACTAGGACTTTCAATACAGAACACTAGAACAATCACTGTATCGCCATCACAGCTGTGGTTCAGCATTGCGAGACATGACTATTTGGCAACAGATATCATTGCCAGATTCAGCATGGCAGCACACACAGAACAGCTAACATACATGGGATACATCCTTATATTGAATGATCATAATGGGAGTGAAAACGATAGGCAGACCTCTCTACAAAGGATTCTGTTGAAGCTATGAAGACACAGGGAACACCAAGTGGGCACAGCTGTGCCGATCAGTAGGGTTAGATGTTAGAAGCTGAATTTAGATGCAAAAACTGCACATTAGCTAGTAAGATAAATTAAAGATGTGCCTATTTTTAATCATATTTTTAATCACGCTCAACTCACTCAAATTGAATGATTCTTTTAAATCCTGCAAATATATACGGTCTCTACTGTAAGGATGGAATCAGCCTCAATTAAAAGGAGTTTCAAAAGGTGTTGAGACAACCAAAACAAAATGTCTCTTACATCTAAGAGTCGCCCACTCTGCACTGACCACACAAATACTTCAAAGGAGTCCTGAGAACCAGCTGAAACAATCTCGCCACTGGAGTCCACAGCCAAGCAAGAGAATTGTGTTGGTCGTGGGGAAGTGAAGGTGCGGAAATTGCGGTACCTGTTTAAAACATGCAGGAATGTGATTTAAGGAAGAACTTTGGTGCCTGTATACTATTCTAGGTAAAAGTCCCTCAGTGATATCACAAAAAGTTTTGGAATATCCCAAGTGAACAACTGATTACCTTAAATAAATTATATTTATACAACCAAAGCCTAGGCTTCTCCTCAATGGAGAAGCCTAGGCTTTGGTTGTTTCTGAAACTGGGTGCAATTTTTCTACTGGATACTTTCAAAATTATGAAATGCTCAATGGCACAAGAGGAGTGTACCACATATAACCAAACAACATTCTAGATATTAATATTCCCTCTGAATTCTCTGGTTTTCCACTCCAAGCTCAGGGAAGAGAGAATTTTGCTAGGGGGTAAAAGAATAATTTACCTGTGCAGATCAAAAGCTCGAACTGTCCCATCTAGGGAAGCACTCAGAATGACATATCCTGAAGCAGTAAATGTTACAGCAGATATACTGCTTGTATGTTCTGTAAAAGTTACAAAACAGAACCCACTGCTGGTGTTCCACACCTTCACCTGAAAATAAAACAGAAAATGCTCCAGTAAGCTTCAGAAATATTCCTTTTCTGGGACTGACACAGTATTGAGATTCAAGTCACTGAAAGAACACTCCCGTACACCACACTTAGCAGAGCTAAACTTCCAGGAAAGTTAAGCAAGCCATTCAAAATCACACATGCAGAAGCCCAAGGACATGAATTTATCATTTTGTTGTCAGTTGGAAACATCACTGACAATATGATCTGGCCAGACATTACGAATCGCTACAGCCAACCAAGAACATGGTCAACTTCCATGTTACACAGCTTTGCTTCTGCTCCAAATATACACTAATGTCTTTTTTCTAAAAAATAATGCAAGCATCACCCATAGCAAACAGGAATGACAACATATCCAAAATAAATTAAGATTCCTAGCTCCTAGAAGCTTTAAGAGCTCCTTTCTTAGTATCTTTATAGTATATGCCCAGAAATTGCAGATTTTAGAGAGTTACAAACTCCATGCTCAATAACATGCGGCAAACTTACTTTCCCATCATCTCCGCCAGTGACTAAGTACTGCCCATCTGGAGAATATGCAAGAGAAACCATGCTGTTGAAATGGCCTTGCTGCTTTAGCACATAGGACTCGCTCTGCCATTCCCAAACCAGAAGCTGCCCCAGACCTGGAAGGATAATGACAAGTAGTTCAAACTCAAATACAACTAGTCAATGTATACATTTTCCTGCAGCACCAATAGATAGAATACACCAACAAACACAAAGCTAAGTCTGTAAATTGCAATTAATGAGTTCAGAAATATGGTGGGTGTAAGAACTGCACCAATCAAGACTGGCCAAACTGGATTAGCATTTCACCGCTCTCAGGGTTCAAATGGATTCTTATTTTTTACACAAGCTTGTGCTTGCCCATATTCACAAGGACAACATGATGCATGAACTGGCAATGCAACACACATTGCCATGACCAAGCCTTATGAGGAGGAATGGTTGAGGAAGCTGGGTATGTTTAGCTGGAAAAGAGGAGATATGATAGCCACCTTCAAATATCTAAAAGGAAGCTTGGAGGAAGCTTGTTTTCTCCTGCTCCAGAAGCTAGGGCCCAAACCAATGTATTCAAGTAACAAGAAAGGAGATTCTGACTGAGCCTGCTATTGTTCGTGATTTCATAACCCAGCTTGATAAAGAAATGGGTCCAACCTCCCTAATTTTGCCTGGATGTGATAACTTTCCAAAGTCTCTAAAGGAGCAATCATATGCACAAGAAGCTGACGCAAAGCAAGCTGGTGTAGGTTAAGAGAGCATGAAGTGAAATCTGATCCAAACACTGTCCAACAGTGGGGCTGCTGCTCTGCCTGAGCACAGCAAGCCTTTCTAGGTGTATTCTATGGCAGGTCATGCAACCAAACTGAATGGGCTCAGGATCCAGCCGAAGTCAGAGAGAGGGCTCTGGTCCTGCCCCTGCCACGACTTTTGGGAACTTACACCAGCTTGGCTTACTAGCTTCACCTCACCTGGCTGAACCTCGACTGAGCAAGGATAAGCAAGTTATGTTATGGTGTCTTCAACAGAATCAGCATTGGGGACTTAACACCAGCAGAGCTGAAGATTTAAGCTTCTCATCCCAGCAGCCCCCAATTTATATCTAAAGGAATTTCCACGGATGAAGTGCGTCATAGGGTTCTCTCAACATAACTGATTGTATAAACAAGCCCTCATTCAACTGTGTCTTATAGTTACGCACCTGCACACCCAAAAGCAATCCAGTCACCAGTACTGTTGATAGAAATAGATGCGATCCTTTGGTCCGAAATGCTAAGTAGCAAAAAGAAAGAAAGAAACTGCTTAAAGCGAAGTGAAATATTTGGGTGCCCATGCTAAAATTTCAGACACATAAAATAATGCATTATTAAGTCATAAGGACCTGTAGATGAAGAAAGGACACTAATACCAGTATCACTCTGTCCAAGCTTATAAAGCAGAAATTGCTTTTAAAGAAAAAAAAAGATTTGTTCTTTCTCTAGAACTACATTTCTCTATAATAAGCAATATCCATACTTACCTTAAAGAATGGATGAGATTGAATTCTGGAAGTTCGTGGAGGTGAAAAATTCCAGACGCAAAGCCAGTGACTAGTAGGTGGATTTTCTTGTGGTAAGCTGCAGCTGTCAAGGTGTTAAAATCACCTTCTTTGTTGAAAAAGTATCTGAGAAAACAATTGAAATATGCTACTGACATGCGTTTAATGCAGAGCATATTTACCACTCAATTAATTTCATAATGCACCAGCAAAAGACCAATGGTACTCTGACATTTTGGACATGAAGTAAAAACAAGTAAAGAAAGGTAAAAGGTAAAGGTACCCCTGCCCGTACGGGCCAGTCATGTCCGACTCTAGGGTTGCGTGCTCATCTCGCTCTAGAGGCCGTGAGCCGGCGCTGCCTGAAGACACTTCCGGGTCACGTGGCCAGCGTGACGAAGCTGCTCTGGTGAGCCAGCACCAGCGCAGCACACTGAAACGCCGTTTACCTTCCCGCTATAAAGCGGTCCCTATTTATCTACTTGCACTTAAGAGTGCTTTCGAACTGCTAGGTGGGCAGGAGCTGGGACCAAACGACGGGAGCTCACCCCGCCACAGGGATTCGAACCGCCGACCATATGATCGACCATATGATCCTAGGCACTGAGGTTTTACCCACAGCGCCACCCACGTAGCCATCTCTTAAAAATCCAAGCAACATCCAACCCACCACTTTTTTAAAAAAACAAAAAAAGATGCTATAAAACAGTCAAAGGAAGAAACAATGTTGTGGTTAACACTGGATACCACCAGCAGTAGCTTCCACCTACCCATGCACTGTCAGGCACAGTGGGGACTCGGCAGCAGAGCAATGCCTGCCCCCACCCCCTGGTTAACCAGTGAATCAGGGGATAGAATTGCTCGGTATGGCATTTTTCTGTTCCACCTCCAACATGTCCACTTCAGATCCTGCCACACTGATAGGGGAAGTCTGAGCCTGTTTCTTATTAACTGGATGCTTGTTAAGGCAGTGCTGTCCACTGCAAGGGAAAGTCTAAGTGTATTCAGTTGAACATGCTTGGAGATTGTGGTGTGGGAGATCTTCACACTTTAGAAGGTTAGAATGCCATAATCCTAATCAATAGTCATGCCTGCAGCACATTCATAGTGTGACAATGAGATAGTCAAATGGAACTGTTTTGTTTTCATATACACTGGCTTTGACTGCATGACCAAGCTCCTGGTTGCAACATATTCCTCCTTTTCTCTCTGGAAGATCACTTACTTGGCAGCACATGAGTATTTTACTCTCTTTCCCTTCTCTTTTTTCTTATGTGAGCTGGCTTTCCCATGGACCTCTTTGCCCTTCTGTTCTTCCATCAACTCTTCATCTAGGCCTTCTGCCAATTCTGCCTTATCTTCAGTTTGATCTTTTGGGGGTCGAACTTTCAAACCATCTAGTTCTGTATCACACTGCCAGACACACAAAGCCCCATCTCTGCTGACAGTGTACAACTGGAACACCAAAACATAATGGTTACCATCATTGCACAACTGAAATGAGCCTTAAGCAGATGAGCTAAACAAACATTTGATGTCACTACGCTCAACTGAGAGTCAAAAGGATACTTAGCTCAAAAGACTGCAATTCTCTAAGAATAAAATGTTCTCTCATGAAACTGTAAAACAGAATCTTGTAAGCTACTTGACTTACAAGGAAAAAAATTACCACAGTTCAGCAAAAAAGCATCTCCCTTGCAACATAGTCATGCAGATCCCCAATTCAATCCCTCATGTCTCCAGATAGAGCTGTGAAAAGCTCCAGCCTAAAAGCCTGGAAACTCACTACCAGTCAGTATAGACAAGACTGAGCCCGATAGATAAATAGTTAGATTCAGTATGAGCCAGCTTCCTGTGTACCTAATTACAAAGACATTATCTTTCAATTTGAACTTATTTGAGAGAAAGCAAGCTTGGATGTGAGATGTCTAATAAACTGAATTTTTAGACCAAATATAAAGCCTTGTTGGGATCCTACTTTATTGTTCTCTTATGTTTATTGTACACTTTTGAGCTCCACTGTATACATACATTCTAAATATATACATTAATTAACTGCCAATGTCCAAAATACATAACAGGCCCCTTCTGGACTTAGAAATATGGGAACATAATATATCTGAGGTGCCGATTGCTGGCTTATTTCTGGGCACCCAGGACATCAGTTCTGGGCACGTTTTTAAAGAACTGCCACTGCCTCCCAGATAAGCAATCTGCAGAAGACCCCTACAGTATGTGAACACCTTGAGGAAAGTAGACTATACACAGCCTTTCATTGACTTGTGCCATATAATTATCCAAAAGCAAAGTACACTAACCATAAAAACCAATGCAATATATATATAAGAGGTACATACATCTAGACTGTTTCCTTCAAAAAAACAGGCAACAATTGCATCCTTATGACCTCCCAATGCATAATAAATCAGATTGGCCCATCGCTCTGCTCCAAACACCCATGTTGACATATCTTTGCTTCCTACTGCAAAACATCTAGAATAAAAGAATCGCCGTTAGAACATCTCAAAAACTACATCATAGTGGATATGTCAACAAGCAGTTTATACTGCTCAACTCTCTATTGAGAGTGAGAGGCCTTTGCAAAGATAGCAAGGAAGGAAGAGACAGATTTGGATCCAAAGGTTCACTGCCACTGGAAGGAAATCATGGGATTCCAAAGCAGTTCCCAGTTCCCGCCATCTGAGTGGATAGTCTCTCCAGTTTAAACTGGGAAAAGGCATCCGGTCGATCCCTTACTGCTATTGGCCAAAGTATGTACATGTGGATATACAAAACAGAGGCAATTGAAATAGATCAGTGGACACTTAATGATATTAGAAACCGATTTAAGTAAACTTTTATAGACAGTGAATTCGGAGAAATACATTATATTTATTTGAAAGAGGAGAAAATTAAGGAGTCATTTTTTATATATTTCAACAACCCTTTTTTAAAGAATGGAATAATTGTATGGAACGATGGAAATGATTGCATTACAAATCTTGTTGGATTCAGAGATCCATGAGAGGATTTCTATTCAATAAATGGGATGTTTCCAGGTCTCAAAGAAGAGTGGGGAAGGCGATTTTCACTGGTCCTTCTCTTCTACAATTCTCTGCACATATACACCCCATCTACTCTGGAGGGTTGGGGAACCTCTGGAACAGTGTACGAAGTGGCAGCAGAGAGCTGTAGGAGGAACAGATTAAAAAAAGTGTGTCCCTCTTTATATTCAGGGAAGCTGGGGCTTGACTGCAGCACCTTCTGTGTAGAGAAAGAATCTTTCCATTTGCAGACAGGTTCTGCTAGACCCAACCCTCTATGTTTACTCTAATAAAAATTGTTTATTAACTCAGGAGTTAACAAAATCTCTATTAACGAATGAAAAATGTGGACATTGGAGAATCCTGAAACAATAACCTGAACTTTTAGCATTACTGTTAAGGGAATTTATGAGGTGAGGCACTGCCTAAATACATTGCTCCTAAAAAGAGCAATGCAAGATTTTCTTTTCTTTTTGCAATGCAAGATTTTCAAATGTATCAGCAGATACAATCAACCCAAGTCGAATTGGCTTTCAATGTATTTGCTCATTTTCTATGTTGCCTTGGTAAACTGCATATATTAAAACTTACTTAGAATCATCTGTCCAATCAATGCATGTTGTTTCGTCATATGCACCATAGTAAGTTGTGTCAAGGACAAACGCATTAAATTCTCGCTTTTTTCCTGGGGCATGGTACATCAGAGCAACGTTCTCCTTTGTGACCACAAATTTCCTGTTTAACATAATATGAAAAATGAACTTAACATACATAATTATTCAGAAGAGAAAGAAAAATGAACAAGATGACGCCAAGCCAAGCAAGATAATGCAGTAGAACTGTGCAGGTTTCCAAGGTTTATACTTCTACACACATAGATAAACATAAGCGAAAGTCTGTATTTACAGCTAGATAGTTATTTGTAATTATAATTTGTAATTATTTTGTCATCAGACACTTTTGTACAAGAAGCATATTGATATTGGGTGTATAAAAGTGATCCAGTAAAAAAGGTCACGTTTCCCACTGTGTCTATTACTTCCCAACTCCTATGAAAAGCAAAATTCAATTCAACAACAACTGGTACTACTATCACTTATACATACAAAAAAATAAAATGAATACAAAACCAGGAAGTTTCTCTTACTTTCCACTTGGGGAAAAACAGACACTGTGCACAGGTTTCTGAAAATGGAACTGATGAATCACAGATTTACTGATCAAGCTGACAAGTAAGGCAGCTCCCTCTGTTGGAAAAAGAACAAACAGATTGAGCATCATTCATATTCAGCCCAATTTCAAACTCAAATTTCTAAATGAAATAAAAGAGTCATGTTATTCAGAGGACTATAATAAAAGCAAACAACATTTTTTGCCTTGATTGTAGAACATAATATATAAAAGATAGTTATACTTAAAATGAATCTAACTGTAACTTATATTTCTGTTAAAAATTTGTGATACTGATTGAATTCTTTTTCATTATATTAAAAATCTAAAATACCTTCATCAACTAATATAGCAAGATTTCCATCTGGAGAGAGTCCCACACATGCGACATTGTACTGGGTTGCCAGTGGTAATGTTTCAGACTTGTTACTGGGAGAGAAGAGGGTGAAAGAATCAATAAAACGTCCAAACAGTGACAGAACTGTATGCAAAATGCTAATCTGTTATACACCTCTGCCCAATCCAGGAAGTGTGAATTGCACATAGAAATACATTTCTGCACACAATACCATGTTTCTCAGGCCAGATTTCCTTTATGTCATCCCACATGTATGAAGGGGAGTGGGACATAGCTACATCCTTCCCAGTGTGAATACAGTGTACTATTCATTAGCCCATTTTATAACTTTGATAATGGAGCACATTCTTTCACTATAGTGGAACAACAGAAGAGACCCAGAAACAGACCAAAGTAGCCCTTTTAACAGTCTGTGTTGTATGCAGAGGCTCAGTACCTCTAGTGATCATCTACTCTTTGAGAAAGCTCATTTATAAAGACAATGAAAGAAGATGCATACTTTTTCAAGTCAAAGACGGTAATTCTGTTTCCCACAGGACTAATCAGAGAGTTCCCATCTGGAGTGAAATTCAGGTTTCCATGTCGGTAGACTGTACCCAGCAAGTTGGAGAACTGAAAAGAGAGAGAAGTGAAGTGAATGCAGACTTAACCAGTAGTTGGTCTCTAAGGTGCTACTGGACAATTTTTTAATATTTTTATTTAAATACCTATGAAGTTTCAAATAGTACAAACCAGTGAGGGGATAAATTAAGAGGATATAGTGCAGAAGCAGCCAATGTGGGGCCCTCCAGATGTTTTTGGACTCCCATCAGCCCTTGACAACATGGTCAATGGTCAAGGATCACGAAAGTTGCAGTCCAACATCATCTGGAGATCACAGCATTGTCTACCTGAATAACGGATGGGATGAAAGAAGAGTATTTGACTTGTAGCCAACTCATTCTCCCAACCACAGGGAGGATGTGCACAGATGCGTCTATCTGTCAAGTAGGAGGAAAAGACGGGAGTTCTGCAAGGAAAAAAGGCAGCTAGGGGATAGAAAATATGGTGCAAATGGAAGTCAACATTAATGTTCAATTTCAACGATTTGTAGCGTGCCAAGTACCAGAGTCAGCTAGTTAAGCAACACATAAAGATAGCAAATTTTGTGTGCATTTGCCAGATTATGAGCAAATGCGGATAGTCGGCAGTGGCGAAGGTCGGCAGGAGAGTTCCTGGCTTCCAAGAGGATTAAAGCTGGACACGCTACTCGAGCAATTTGGCAAGATAACGATTAAAAGGAGCAACAGGAAGGGAAAAGGAGGACAGGGATCACATACTATCCAAAATTTCTCCAGTGAAAACAGGGACATCTTAAGGAAAAGTGGGACATTCCGAGGTCAAATCAGAAACCTCATCTAAATCAGGGACGCCCCTGGGAAACGGACGCTTGGAAGGTCTGGGATCAAGCGGCCGCCCAGAGGCTGGGCCCTCAAGAAACGGGCAGCGACGGGCTCCTCTTGCCAGACCAAGGGCTGCCCAAGCTCCGAGACCCCGACCAGAAAGGACGAAGCCCCCCGCCCTGTAAGCGAACCTTGTAAGCGAACTTCATCCCCGCGTAGATTCCGGCACTCGGTCAGAGAACACATGGGCAGCACGAGTCGGCCGGAAGAGCCTCTTCGTTTTGCTTCCGGGTTCAGAACATTTCCAGGGCGACCTATCTGCTCTCTTTCTCTCGCTCTCTCTGCCGGCTCCTGTTGCGTCACTCAGACAGGGAACCGAAAGCTCCCGGAGACTCGCACTCCGCGTTCCGAGCAACATTCCTCCCCTCCGCTGCCGCCCCAACCCGCATATAATTTGGGCCGGTGGGGAGCAGCGAGGTGCAGCTCATTTAAAGGCTGCTTTCTTGAGCACTCTTTCTCGAGAGCATGCCTCCAGTCATTATTTATTATGGTTATTTTTATAAAAAAATACGTTCTTTTTTCCATACAAGTAGGAGGGTGCTTGTTTCCTTACGCTTTTATAGCGGCAGGGCAGTGGAAGCAAAACCTGCGTTATGCCTGCAAGCTGTAAAAAGTAAAGCGAGCTTAAAATGCAAAAGCGCCCACGTGGCCAGGTTTACTGTTTTCCATCAGGATTGGCACGCGGTCTTTTGCTTTTATTTCAACGTGTCAGGAATGTAGCAGCTGTGCTAAGGATGAGGTAGAGATTGGGAGGGGTGTCGTTTTGTGGCTCACAACTTAATGCACGTGGTCATCCGAAGGGCATAAGCTACTAAATCCGATGTCTAAAATTATCCAGCTGCCCCACTGGCGAGAGCGCCCAGATTTTGACTGCGGTTGTTAGAGCCAGACTAAGACAACTTGCTGGCTGAAGCCGAGCAGCAAATGGCACTTTCTCACCCGCAAGCACGACATCTACTACTGGCGAAGTTATTTTGGCATCTGAAACCTTGCCCTTCCCGAAACCCCACGGAGAACCTCAGCTTCCCTGTCAGTAAAAATACAAGTTTTTAAAAATAATAATAATAAACTAGCAAATTTCTATCTTTCCGTGACATCCAAAATAAGCTGCTTCACTCTTGCCTATTAGTAAAGCCCGGAGAGGATAGCATCGCACAGTCATTGCATGGGCACCACAGCCTATTACACCCTCTCCCATAAGGAGATGATGTACACACTATTTTAGCCCTTTTTAAACACAAAGGGTAATTTTTAAAATTAATACCAATATAGAAGTGGGTCCTGTGCAGAGTGTCGTAATGACTAATACCTACATACATAATTTTATTTGTATGCCGCCTTTCCATAGCTAAAACCATGCTCAAGTTGGCTTAACATTTAAAAAATGTATACAGTATAATGAAAATAGTAACAAAGAATAAATAAGACACATCAAAAAGTACACAACTAAAGAGAACAGTTTACACATTAAATCATTAATCTAAAAATAAAGATACAAAAAAATAGTATCAGTAACAGCCCCTGCCTAAATAATACCCCAACCCAATAATGATGAGCTGTGTATCAGATGGAAAACTTTTGTGGATTTCTTGAGAATGGAATCTCAATCCTGGATCAAGTACTGTTTTCAAAAGGGTGCTCTTGGCACAGGTCAGAGGTAGCTAGCAAGATTTAGTTTATGTATTCCAGATTCCTACCACAGTCTGCTTTTCAATATGAACCAGATCAACCACCATTATACTGTCACTTTTATTTGTAGTGTACAACTAATTTTATCCAAAGTTAAAATGTAAAACTGGAAGAAAAACTATCTTTAAAGTAAATTAGTCCCCAAATGCTTATTTGGGTTAAAAGTGAATCCCAAGTAAGAAAAGGTTGAAGACTTCTATTTTAAAAGAAACTTTCACACCAGTGTGAACTCTACTCCCCTCCCTGCACATTCCACTCTGCAGTACTTTTTCCAACAGTAACCATTCACAGTAGGTGGTGCTTCTGGAGAAAATCTTTCCTAGATCTGGGAGCTGAAGATCCATGTCAGGTGTAGCTCCAGAGAAACGATTCTGATGTACAATACTTCAACAAGCAGGCATTTAGCAGGTGGCTTTCTCCAAAAAGCATTGCCTTTTGAACCAGGATGTGGTAGTGCTGCTTTGGTTTGTCACCCAGTTCACAAAAGAGACTCATCATACTGCAAGAGTCAACATCATTTAAAGTAGTTGCCAGAATAAGCTGGTGCCAAGTTTCACCTGTAGTGACTCCTTAAACTAGGAACGACAATGTTTGCTTCTCAAAGCTCTGATACATACATAAATGCTACCCCAAATATACCAAGAAATATCAGTAGAACATGAGAGGATAAAACTTCCTGGTAGGATTAAAAAAACAGTCAAGCTATAGTAGCTGGGTGTGTTAAGCCTTGTGCACCACCATATAATTATCTTAAAGTATATTAGTACTCTTGCGGCTCAGCCTGGTCCTGCAAAATAAATTAACTGAGAGCCAACAGATGCTACTAATAGAAAAGCTGCCTGAAAATAACTGATCAGCTCAGCTTAGAGCCACTTAATACCTAGAAATCTCAAACCAAGGAACATATAAAGGTAAGCTGAATGTCAGAACTGTAAGCGACTTTTGTTTAAAATATTCAAGATTTTTATTCATTTTCCTACTGGTTGGCTTTTCTGGGGGTGGGTTTACTGACAGTTTATTCCCTAAGTTTCATGGCACCATTAAAATAAGAAATAAGACTGGGTAATTGTGTTTCTGAATATCCTTTCCCTACAGTTTGCTCTTCTATGTTTATATCCTCTGTGGAGTGTAACAGTCTTACAGAACTACAAGTAGGAAGTGTCACAAATGTCATTGTTGAACTTTAATTTCCATAGTAGGAGTTAATTTTTCCAGTCACAAATAAACCTGTGAAATTCACAAAAATTATACTCCTTTAACCCATTTGATAGTATTTACAAGCTTGACAGATATCTATAAATAGCATAATCCTTAATTTTTCAGATACACATATTGCAAATTGATTATTTACATCTTTACCCAGAAACCAATCCCCTCTCCATATACACATGTAGTCTCCTGAAGTAGTGATTAGACTATGGTTCTGCTGCATTTTAGTGAAGTCCACCATTTCAACGTAAGCATAAAAATGTTACGGTGCTCTAAAACCAAACCAGAGAAAACACATCAACACTAACTGCTAATAAAATCATTTCTTGTGAAAGACCCAAAATCAAAGTATCAAGTTGTTCACCACATTCGAAATGTACTTTTAACATTCAAGCTGTTGTTCACAAGTATTCAATGTAGAAGGGCCATAACAAGTTTAAATACATTTTATCATTTAGATGCAAAATTGAAGTGTGTACATATCAATATTGTGTAGTCTCATTAATTCTTATAACTGAAAGAAGGTACAGAGGCAATTTTGTTGAAAAGCGTTTAAGGGGTTGCATACATTTTTCCCTAACTTCATTAAAGTAAATTAAACACAAAGAGACAGTCAGCCAACCTCCCATTGTAACTTCAAGAAAAGAAGTGCCCAAATACAAGAGTGTGTTTCTATTTCCAAAAAGAAAACTCAACTTACTTTAACTTTCAAAGCCAAGTACTGGCAAATTCATGAGAAACATGGGGCTTGCTTTTTGCTCCCTCTAAAAATAAAACCTCATTTGCTCTTAAGACATGAGAAAAGTAAATCAAGAATTAACAGATACACACAGTGTGGGAACACACATGCCACACTTTTTCAGAATTCAAATTTGGTTTGCTACTGCCTCCTGCCTCAAAGATATTAAAAACCCATGGAAAGAACCAAGAATTATCAGTGTTGCTACAAAGCTTGTTCATACAATGAAGGCTGTTCCCCAAGAGGCTGCATATGTTGCAAGAAGAGAATTATTGTGTAAGCCAGTAACAGGAGTGAACAGCAGCTAGGATTGTAGCCACAAGTTTTAAGGAAATGTGGTATGTACAAAAATACACAGTTTGAGAGCTGGAAAAAGTTATATGCACTAGACTTATTTACAAGCTTTGATTTTCACACCAATAAAAACACATTTATTTCGTCCTTGATTCCGGGAGCAAATTATACACAGACATTATATCAGTTAAGTTTAGTTTAGATTTTTTTTAAAATAATCATTTGTACAATAAATTTACAACTGAAAGTAATCAGTTGGAATGGTGTAACTGCAGTTTGCTGGACCAGAAGAGGTTCAATAGTAGGACCTTAAATTTCCTCATAAGCAGACTGGAAAAGCAGTCAAGTAATCCTTGGCTTTATTTGCTTCTTCTCAGATTACTTTAGAATAAGGTGCAAATATATATATAGTTATATGGCTCTGTAGTCAATAATAAGTTAACAGTAGTTGGGACAGGAGAAACAAATAAACTTTGGTTTTAAAAATATCAAGTGAAATATTGAATAAAAGCTATATAGTGAGACTCAATATAGTAACCTTAAATAATTTAAATATCAAACTTGGGGGAAAGCTTGTTCAGTGAAACTTTACTTCCAACTTAACCACTTATGTGCCACTTCATTACTTGCTTCCTGGTGTGTGTATGTTTCCCCAGTGAGCTGAAGTAATGGCTCTCTATATGGTATGCATTCAAGAGTTTGAGTGGGCTAATAAGTTTCAAATGTATCCCAAGGCACAAAAGAAGTTAAGTCCTCAAGAAAATATATACACATATTTAAAATCCTGTTGATAGCTGTAGGATTAAGAATTACTATACAGAAATTTGGATAGCTATCCTGGTCCAGGAAACCAAACAGTTGTGTGACTAGAAAGGCACACACGTCAGTCATTAACAGCTACACTGCAAGGCTTATTGTATGTCAACCTGAAATTTTCTTTGAACAGAAATTTAATTACTCCCCCCGGAAAAAAATAGCAGTTCTGGAAGCTGCCGAAAATAAAGAGAAAACTGCAGTAAGTATCCTTTATTTCACCAGCAGGATGAGAGAGAGAGAGAGAGAGAGAGAGAGAGAGAGAGAGAGAGAGAGAAACCCCAAAATTCATTTTACACAAACACCCTAAAATAGCAATATAAACTAGCTGACACAAGCATCACTGTACATTTAAATTGATACAATTGTCTGATGCTTCCAGGGCCAGTAAGTGTTGAGTTGCCATAGGCCTCGTTAGCGTTAGAATGTTTCAAATGAAGAACAATCAGGTTATGATCCCTTAAAGTGCATTCATTTTCCAGTCTCATGTGCATGTCCATGCACATGTACAGAGCGCTGTCATGTGACATTGACCTCCAGAATGTGGTCATCCTTGCTGGGAATGACAAGGATTTGCATGCCAGAGCTGGAGTTGAAGACCTGTCCGGGTGAAAACGATTGCAGCCGAGGCATTGGTAAACCTTTGTGTTCTGCACTGGCTGCTGAATGTATGCTGCCTCTGCTCTTTATGCTGCTGCTGTCAGCTTGATCATCCATATTCTTGTCCACAGAGAGATTATCGTTTTCGATCCAACTATCTGTTTAAAAAACAAAAATGCAAAACTTTATTCCACGTGCATTTATAGTATGAGCTATAATCCATTTAGGGTTCATCACCTAGAAGGAATCAGAAGTCACTGCATGACTTGTTATTCACAGAAACCATTTTTAAAGTATGTGCTAAAAAGACTGAAGAGAGCCCAAGGCTGGGCAGCTCATGCCATCAGCTCCTGAAAAACTGCCATTGGCCTGAGAGTGCTCACTCAGGGCAGACCCTTTTCCACCTCTCCACAGGCTACAGACTTGGGTGCCCAGAAGGGGAAGCAAAAAAGGCCAGGCCAGGGAGTCCATTCCATCAACTCCTGAAAGGACAAGAGGTCTGAAACAATTCTGCTGTTTCGCCGTTACATCTTCTGTACCTAGTTTTTGTTTTAGTGATTTACTGAGGGCCCTGGCATAAGGGCAGCATATAAACGCAGTAAATAAAGCATTGCAGCGAATGGGGAAGCCCTAGCACATATAGATTTCTGTGCACTTACTGGAACTCCCACAAGAGCAAGAAACTGTTAAATCATACTTCAAGTATCTGCCAGTCCCGTGCATAAGAGCGCTGAAAGCATTCCAAGGCAATGACTGCACATAATGTCTGTCATGCCATGCCATCAAGCTACAGGAGAAATGGGACGGCAAACATTCTCTATCACCAGCCGTCCCATCAGACGATGGGGGCAGGCAGAAAAAAGGGGGTGGAAGTCCACAGCCTTTCCACTGACTCTGCTCAAAAACCAGCAATGTGTGACTCCTCTTTCCCGTTCCAGCTGGTCATGAGAACTATAATTAAGTGTTAGTGCCTGTTTTCCTCATCTCTCCCAATACCTTTTCTTTTTGAATTGTGTCTTTTCAAATATAAGCCTGATACTATCTCATTACTGATATTCTGCAAGCCACCCTGGGAGACCCTTCTTGCTGAAAATCAGGATAAACGTGTCTTTCCAACTTTCTCAGCTGAAAAATTCTAATGCATTTTAAACGTTCACATAAGCACCTAAATAAATGTTCAAGATGATCCGTGTTTCAGGCGTTTAAACGAAGTGTTGAAAGGAATACATTCTTACCTGCATCGAGCTGCATAGAGTGAGCAGAGTAGTGCGGGAGGTATTTAAATAGCCTAACATCAGGAAAAGGGAGGTATCCAGCAAAGAGTGGCATGACTTCCATGTGCACTTTGTGGGTTGCCCGAACTGCAATTGGCATAGATATTACCCCTGAGCTCTTCCCACAGACTGCCCAGTTACTACTATTGTCTACAACTGAAACAAAAGAGAAAACACTATTAAAAGGAAACAGTTACTGAGACCCATTTTTCATTTTGAATACTGTATAAGCCACACTTATGGGGGAACTATATAAAATGTCTGATGTAGTCCTTATACAAGCTTCATGAGATATCAAGTGATGCCATACAAACAAAATGATTTGATGAAGATACATACACATATTTAAAATCCTGTTGATAGCTGTAAGATTAAGAATTAAAGGTAAAGGTAAAGGTACCCCTGCCCGTACGGACCAGTCTTGCCAGACTCTAGGGTTGTGCGCTCATCTCACTCTATAGGCCGGGAGCCAGCGCTGTCCACAGACACTTCTGGGTCACGTGGCCAGCGTGACAAGCTGCATCTGGCGAGCCAGCGCAACACACGGAACGCCGTTTACCTTCCCGCTGGTAAGCGGTCCATATTTATCTACTTGCACCCGGGGGTGCTTTCGAACTGCTAGGTTGGCAGGCGCTGGGACCGAACGACGGGAGCGCACCCCGCCGTGGGGATTCGAACCGCCGACCATGCGATCGGCAAGTCCTAGGTGCTGAGGTTTTACCCACAGCGCCACCCGTGTCCCCTAGAATTACTATAGATTTAATTCAAGATAATTGGAGGGGGGGGGTAAAGTCTTTGGATATTAGAGCTACATACACTTTTGGGTGACCTGAGTGACTAAACCACACAAAATGCAGTCCAATTAGGATGCCTACCTTCATACATTAGCTTTGTTGTGCAGTAACCATCAGTTTCTGTCAATGCCTCGTCTTTGTCCACATCCAGGAGGTCTGAAAGGCGGGTGATCGACACCTCCAGTGAGCACAACGAGCCTGTTTTACAATATTCTGCCCCCAATGGGGGGGAAATCTCAGCTTTCACATTATATAATGTCTGGCAGGAGCACAATGATATTCATGGTCATTATATACACAAGGTTAAACATTTCCACAATTAAACTGATTAGGAAAGATAATCTATCAGTAAAAGGAGATTGGCAGAGGAGGAGAAAGTCTGTCTTCTACTTTTCCATAAAAAATAGGACCAAGCCACAAAAGCTAGGGCGAAAGCCTGAAAATCAACTCTGTATCGTAAAAACAAACAACCCCAAATCGTATTGATGCTAAACAAGTACCAAACATTACATTCAACATGTGATGGCTTCCTAAAATATCATCATGTGGCAACTGTGCCACATGGAGGTTGTAACATCTAGAATGGCTTGTCCCATGGGGCACTGCTGTCATGCGGAAATCTCTATGACACCACTAGCCACTATCCAGCAATGGCCCAGAAATGCCACAAAGTTGTGACAATCCACAGATAATCTGCTCTAAGCACTGCAGAAGCAGTAAGAGCCACTTGCCAAGCAGTAATCGAGTGCTCTCAATGTGGCAAGTGCCTGGCACAAACCAACCCTTCGAGTATTCCAGAATTACAATATGAAATTTTAAATTTTTACTCCTTTAAACCATTTTGAGATTGTGTGAGTATATGAATACTGATAAATAAATAAACATTTGAAAGCCCCACCCCCACTCTACAATCTTTTAATGAGGATTCCTTGAATCTGCCTGCTTCCACTCTGGAAAATCTCCAACCTATCTGATCTAGCTGTCAGCGTGGCAAAAACTTACAAAAAAGTTTTCCAGCTGGAATTCGTAAGTGAACGGCTTCAGAGACAGTGAGTGCTCTTCAGAAGGTGCTGAACAGAAGTTCACTGAAAACTGGCATTGCAAAGATGAGGGAAGTTCTTTTGTCCACTTCAGTTCCCATACAAAGAATACTGCTTGCTTAGTGTAGATATGCTGAAAGAGAGATGAGTTTGTCAATAGTCACTCTGGTGTTAGCTAACAAAGAACAGAATATACATACTTAAAAAAAAATAAAATTCAATAGGGGTGGACAGTGTATTCGTCAACAGCACTGAATGCAGCAACCCCTTCCCTCAAGGCTGAATAGTTTGCTCAGAACCCTGGATCCCTCACATTGGTTTTACTTAAAACAAATGTCTAGCTCTTGTGGTTGGCTATGACAGCTAACTACACACAAGCAAAACTGTGTCTGTTTCAGCCCTCTTGGCTGATGCTGGGAGAAAGCAAACCACAAGGCTTGGCTTAGTGTTACAGCCAAACCCGAGATTGTGCTTTGCTTTGCTCCCAAATCATTATGTATGGCCAACAGTTGTTCTTGGATTATTGATTGTGGATTGCTGGAACCAAACAAACCATGTTCCATGGTTCTGACATATTGCTAAGTCGCAGGCTGTGATTTGTTTTCTCCCAGCATGAGCTGGAAGGAGCAAGGAGGAGGGAAGCAGGCATAATTTGGGTTGTGAACAGCAAAACTGGGGTTTATGCTGTGAGAATTCTGTGCATAAGTCTCCCTCCATCAATATGGCTGCAACCAACTGCTATTTGGTTTTCCTTTCGCAGAACTATCTCCAGCAATTGCTATTCCACAATTTTTTTTGTGTAGGACTTGAAACCTGACTCGCATTTTCTTTTCTCCTTTTTCTTTTGTATGGTGTTGAATATGAAAAACCCCAGGTAACCAAAAATGGAAGAGAAACTTTCTAACTCCTTCTCCTGGCTGTGCAGGAGCAAAATATGGGAGCAAAGCAGCTAGGGAGGAAGCTAGGTTCATTTATGTTTTCCTAACAGTTTAGTGTGGCATTCAAACACAGTCAATGAGTTCCAATTAGCTGAGGTTCATAATGCTTTTTCTATACACTTTGGGTTGGGGGGAGGGAACAGATGTGAGAAACAGATGTGATGTTTGTATATTTGTAACGTGTATGTATTAATGTTGAATTATCTTAATAATAAAAAATTATTTATAAGAAAGAAAGAAAGAAAGAAAGAAAGAAAGAAAGAAAGAAAGAAAGAAAGAAAGAAAGAAAGAAAGCAAGCATACCTGTTCAGCTTTGGAGTTTAGAGGATCAAGACTTAAATCTGTGCAGACGCCAGAACTTTTAAGACTACTCTCAGATAACTTAAAAGAGATATCTGACATGTTTTGCACGCAAACCTGTATGTATTTCCTAAAAATAAAAAGGAAAACATATTTTTTTAATATTGGAAAGAGCCTACTTTGTTATGTATTGTATTGTTAGATCTATCTATCTATCTATCTGCTAAAGGCTTAAATAATAGAGAAAAAGAGCTCTACATATTTATAGCACTGTTTAATCATGCTAAAATTACATTTAAATTAAACAAACCACTGTACTCAATGTTTTTATGTTAGTCTCCCATTGGAAAAGGTGAAATTAAAAAATACTCTACCATATCACTATGTATTTGTACTCTCAAGTAAGCAGGTATGGAATTGATTTATGAAGCACAAAAGAAGGGAGAAAACAGGCCAGGAGTTCAAAAATCCTTGCCCATTCATATTGTTGTAAACTGTAGCTGTAATATGACATATCTTTATGATGAATTAAGAGAGAGACCTTGAGAAAGTTACCTTTTGCCTGCTGATAACAAGGAATGTTTGGCTGTAAAGGGTATACTGAATGTAAGTGCAATAATGGTGGAGTAAATTGACCATGGACAATCAATGGTTACCTGCAGGCAAGAGAGAATAAAGTTATTCAGGTTATTATTGAAATTTTAATTTTTCTAATTTCAAATAGTTGCAATATTTCTTAAGAAGTGTACCCTTTATTGGGAGGGAAAATAAGAACATAAAACAAAATGTATTTTTTATACATTATTATTTTCTTGTATTTCTATAGTCACTGCACACCAGGCACATTTAATTTGCTTTAGAGAAAGGTAGCAAAAACAGGAATGAAGTTACAAAGAATCACCTTCTTTTCAGGAGGTGCTGTTTTGTGTATTTCAAGAACAAAAAGCTGTGGTTAAAATGTGTTTTTGATGTAGCTTTTGTTCACAGAGGAAAATATCTTTACATTTTACAATATTTTACTGCACAGCTTTCTTTTGTGGTCCCAAAGAACACAGCATTCCTCTAATATTCTGGGTGTAATAAATCAATTTACCATCTCAAAGGAAGTAACTACTTTAACAGGGCTATATAATATTACATTATTCACGCCAACTTACTTTTTGGTCAATTGTAGCCATACGATTGCAAGACATCTCCTCTTTGCTTTTTTTCTGAAGCTCTTTGCTAACCGGGTTCTCATTCTCCAGCACACTTACTGAGGTTGATGGTAAATACAAGACTTCGAGTTCAAAGGCAATCACGTGATAAGCAGGAGCCACTGGTAAGCTGATGCTTGTGATTTTCTCAGACGACTGGATCATTAGAGATGCTTCCGATGCCTTTTCTACAATTGCATAAAATATCAATTAAACTATAATTAAGAATAATCACTTCACTCCAAACACATGGTATTCCTCAAAATAAAGTGTGGCATTGCCTCTAAACCAACAAACCACACTGGGTTTTACTGTGTGAGGTAACTTTTGGGGACTCTCGGTAGGGATGAAGAAAAAAAAGGAAACCACACAAGCCATGGTTTACCTTATACAGTTAACACAAATCACGGCTTGATGTTTGTCTGAATTAACCCACTAGGTAACTTTTTGCAGGTGTTATAACATATTCATCTAATGCCCTTTCTTTGAGACAAACATGATCTCAAGACTTTGGCCACTGTACCAAAGTCATTATGCAACCCAGAGACTTACATGGACAGCACACAACAGTTTGTTTAGTGGCTTTTCTTAAGCAGTTCTCTATAGCAGAATCCGCAACTTGGTGCTCTTCAGATGTTTTGGACTACAAGCCCTATCATATCTAGCCATTAGGCCATGCTGGCTGAGGATGATGGGAGCTGCAGTTCAGGAGCATTCAGAAGACCAAAGGTTTCCCAGTCCTGCACCACAAGAACTCCACTTGTGCAGAGTTGGATATATGCCAGAATATTCGAAGTACTTTACCTATTTGGAAGTTCTCATAACAAATTCCCTTTCTTAAACACTGATGTTTACGCCATGGAACAGAAAGCTGCTAATAAAGAAGTGCTTAGAATAGTTTTGATGCACACTTCTGAATCATGGCTATGACTGTGAACAAAAAATTAGTTAGCAGGGAGGGTGCTGAGATAGAGAAAGTTAATTTATATGGTAACCCTTGGGATAACAACTCTGCTCAGAATTGATAAAAGATTAAACTGCTTCCAAATATATTTTTCCTGCCATATGTTTTCAGACTGCTGTGCAGAGAATCAGAGAACTAAAACATCAGAAGCAGCTACTCTGCATACTACATTGTACCAGGTTTATTGAGGTTGTGATCAACAAAAGCTTAAACCTATTATAGTAAAAAAGATTTAAGAAGTAAATATAAAATTGGAGGCTAAGTTCTTGCACCTACAATTACCATGCAGCTCCTATAGCATTTCTATATCCTGGCTGCAGGAAGCCCTCTTTCATCAAAATACTAATATTAGTATAATAATACCGAAACTACATACCCTTTGTGTTTGAGTAAATCACAGCTTTACTCTCTGGATGGTACAAAATTGGCATGGCATCAGCATTACTTAGCTGGAGTGCATCTCCATTCTTTATGGTATAATGGCCAGTAGTCACTGTAAATTTTACCTTCTGAGGAATCCCAGCCAAAAGGCTGTCTGGAAAAAAAATGAAGTAGTGGTGAAGAGAAACAATTAATTCTGCTGTCTCAGAACAACCACAATGGCTACATATGGATGATTAAATCTTGGTTTATACACCAAGATTGCTCCTGCTTTGCCCTTCCCTTTGTGCAAGCAAAGGAAATGTGTGCTAGCCATTATGTCCAAACTGAGAATCTGTGGTTGATAGCTAGCCAGAAAGCCAAAATATGTTCAAACCATGGTTGAAACTTGGCTTCCAGATCTTGGCTTGGGTCCATGTGTCCTGTTTACATGCATAGATAGATAGTCAGATAGAGAAAATCTGCAGTGTTATAATAAAAGAAAAATAATAACGTCCTTGCAACAAGGCCTGGGAGCCACGTTCTCTCTCTAACATTATACAGCTGCTTGGAGCAGCTAGTAACTAAACCACAGCATGCTCAGTTGTGCTGCTGGACCTACGCATATGTTGGTTTGTAAATTGTGGACCAACCCACAAATCGGTATGCTGAACCGTGTATGGCTCTGAGGGGCAGGGGGAAAGGGTAGCTTCACTCCCAGTGGAAACAGGAATCCTCCAGCATCCCTCCTTTTTTGCATATTAATGATCAACATAATTATGTGAAATGCAAACTTCACTTCCTCTAAGTAGGGAAAACCCTACACAGAATTTTCCAGTTGGTGGATTCAGCTGTGGAACAAGTTCCGCAGCAAGAGCCTCCACAGCTAAGGCTGTATTTCAGCATCTTCCTTGATTGAGAAGTTCCTTGATTAAGTAAATGAGAAGTTCAATAGTTTCCTGCATTGGAAACGGCCAAAACAAACTCCCCAAAACTGAGGAAAGCCAGGCAAGACAAGGCACGCGTTCCACAATTTTTCACAACCTAGAATGTACTCAGATATTGCAACAGATATTGTAGGAAGTTACTTGGCAAGAACAGTGGCTCCAGCAGCAAAATCAATTAAAAGTTTCCCTTGGCTTCATTAAGTTAAAATATGTAATGTACATTTATTTCCAGAGCACCAGGTGCATGGATGTCTAATTACTCAAGATTTATCTAGCTGTTCTGCAAGGTTACGAGCAAACCATTTCCAAAGGCAGCTAGCTGACAAACTTTATTAAAAAGCTATCTAGGACTGCCCTTCAATAAAACTATCAAGGCAGTGCAAAAACACATTACACTGAAATTAGATAGTGTATTTCAGAATGTTAAGCATTTGTATATTTGACTCTTGTTGCAAGCTAGATACTGAGAATTTAGTCCTCCAAATTAGTTCATAAGTTGCAGAATATATTTCAAACTGGAAAGTACCTAATTTAGACACGTAGCAAGAGAAATTAACACGCATAGTTTCAAGCAAATTTTACCTACCAGTACATGGCTCCACTTTTAGCTGTGGCTCCTGAGAGTAAACATCATACTGCACTATTGGGTAAATATGAGGAAGGGCAAACTGCATTTTGCCCACTGAAATGCATAACTGCCTGAGTGTGTATGTTCCAGGATCCTTGCCCTATGAGAAAAATAAAAAACAATATTCTTTGGGGATCTCAGTTTTACCAGGTGATCTGACAGAACATTTCAAATATCTGTAAATCACCTGGAGACATATGTAGAAGCCAGAATAACAACAAGAATAACAACAACAACAACAACAATAATAATAATAATTTGCATACAGGAAAAAATATCATTAACATCTTTTCAGCACGAGGTAAAGACTTTACTTTTGCTATTATGCTCTGCTGGGCCTTAAACAGGTCTGCTTTGAGTTAGTTATGATACATGGATTTTCTTGGGCATATGTGTGTTGCTTTTCAAATTGCATTGAAATTCTCATTGATTACTATTATCTCTGTACTTAATTCTTTTATTTAGTTATTTTAAAAAATGTGGTTTTTTTATACTGTGAGTACCTTGAATCCCCTGGAGACTATTTTCACTAGGAAATATTGAATAAATGGTATTTACTATATTCTTAATATAAACATATACTCATGCAAAACAGGCTACATTGCAATGATAAAAGTTTAGGGCTGCATAGTTGTATGAGCATGTGGCTGTTGGTATATCCAGATTTTATATGTATAGAACGGCAAGCATTTCAATAGCTTGAGGTGTGTTGTTATTAAGTTAATGTCTCCCCTATATAACTGACTGCACCACACACGGACTCTTGCATAATAAACACACAGTCTTAAAATAGCAGGTTGAAAATCAAATTGGGGTATGCGTGAGAGAAAGAAACCATGTAACTTCAAGGTTATTCAACTGTAGTTTTATTTTTCTACTGGCACCCATTTATACAAAATGGGAGGGGGTTGATTATTTAATAACTTCAAAAATATTGAACTGTGGTTTATTTAAGGATGCTGGTAAGCAGTCTGCTTTGTGGCACAAATTCATATATGTATTTATTTATTTTTTACATCAAAGGTGACATAACTTCTAAAGCAACAATTGTTCTCAGCTATGCTGTTAAGTGATGTTTGCTTGTGGTATTTTCAGAACATCAGCCAACATTTGTGTTTACGGTTGCTGTAGAGCACTCTGTAGAAATACCACTTAAAACGTGTTCATGAACTTTGTGGTAATATATTAATACAGAACTCATTTATTTGCAATTCCTGTCTGCAGCCAGAAGGTGGCTAGCCTGTAATTGAATGGTACTGCTATTCGAATTACTGAAAGGTGTACCACTTGACCTACTACTGCCAAAGGCTATATACATTTTGTCCCTTGGCCAAAAACTTTGGCTTGCTAGCACTGGCCTCTGATACGCGCAGTACATTCAGTCAATCTTGCTTGCAGAGAAGTTCTGAAACAGAAGAAGGGAACAACAAAGACCTGCACTTTGCGCTCCACAATGCTTGAAGAAAGGTTTCTGATACATCATGGGCATTGCTTGAGGACAGCGGAGCAGAGATTTCAGCTAATTGCACTCTTTCAAAATAAAGTTGCATGAACTCACAATAAAGCTAAAGAAGCACAATGCTTAAGCATTTCAAACCAGTCTAGTCTATTATGGGAGGCATCTACCCACTTTTAATCCAACTCCAGTTGCTTTGCCATTGTTGCCTACTCTGCTTTGAGCATGAATGGCAGTGGCTTCAGGGCAACCAAGCATACTCCACTAAAATGGCTGGGGAAAGCACATGTAGGCCATACATAGCCTAGTCCTATTTTAGACAAATTGGCTAATATATAGCAAGTTACTGACAAAAAGTGAGCAATCCACTACTCTTTCCTACTAAAAAAGCATGTACCTATGAAATTCAAGACACTGCAGTAATGAAACATTTGAACAGGCCCCTGATATTATTAATTTATTAAAATATTTGCATGCCATTATGTCAGTTAAAAATATGTATCAAAGCGGTTTACAGCACTGAAACAAAACCGTGTAATAAAAACCACACAAAACAGTTAAAAAGAGACATCAATTAACCATTGTTTAAGGATGTATTCATAACCGCCTGCATAGTCCTGGTGGGACAGAACAATTTTCAGCAGGTTTTTCAAAGATGGCACAGAAGGTGCCTGCTGAATCTCTATCGGCAGAATATTCCACAGGGCTGGGCTCATGACACTAAAAACTTGAATTCTTCTTGCAGTCTAATGAGCCTCACCAACTTGAGAAATGACCAACATTCCTACAGATGATCTCAGTGATGGAGCTGTGACCTAACTTGTTCAGGGCTTTGTAAATTATGATGACAACTTTGAACCAGGCTCAGTAGCAGATGGGCAGCCAGTGCAATGGTTTTAACAACCATGTAACATGTTCTTGACCAGAAGCTCCCATCAGAAGTTGAGCTACTGCATTCTGCACCAACTGGAACTTCTGAACCAGACCCAAGGCCAGTCATCACATGGTGCGCATTACAGTAATCCAGCCTTGAGGTCGGCAATGCATGGACTACAGTGGTCAGGCTATCTCTGTACAGTATTGACCGTAGCTGGCAAACCAGACAAAGCTGAAGTGAAGGGGTTTTTGTGCTATTAAAAGTTTTAAAGGTACAAACTATTGTATGATCAAGAGACCGCTTATCACTTTAAACATCTTGCAAATTAATTCTCAGCAAGCTTGACTAAAACCATTTTCTGCACAGTGTTTTGACAATGAGCACGGTAGATTGAATGTTAATTCCAGCTAAGCAGCTCAAAGTTTTTAAACTTTAGAGAAGTGACAAGAACTGAAAATAATGTGTTAAAAGATATTTGGCTCAGAGTAATCCTGATTTTCTACAGATACATGTCACAGAACCAGCCAGACATCCTGGCACAGCTAGAAGCCTTTCTTCTAAATACTGTATTTTTTGCTCTATAAGACTCACTTTTTCCCTCCTAAAAATTAAGGGAAAATGTGTGTGCGTCTTATGGAGCGAATGCAGGCTGCGCAGCTATCCCAGAAGCCAGAACAGCAAGAGGGATTGCTGCTTTCACTGCGTAGCGATCCCTCTTGCTGTTCTGGCTTCTGAGATTCAGAATTTTTTTTTTCTTGTTTTCCTCCTCCAAAAACTAGGTGCGTCTTGTGGTCTGGTGCGTCTTATAGAGTGAAAAAAACGGTAAGTCAAGGCCAGCCAGGCGCGAGAGGGGCTAAAAGCAGCAGAAGTAGCAGAGTTGCAAATTTCAGGCAAGGGAGCAATACCAGGTTACCGCTTGCCTTCCGTAAGAACATACCTGGGTTCTGAAAGTTATGTTATTGACCCCTGGTTCCAGTATTAAGTTGCTACATTTTAAAACGTGGGCACCATCCTCCAGAGTTAGCCCCGTGGGTATTTCCAGAGAAGAGCTGCTCTCCTGCCTTCGCAACAGCATGTGCACATTTTTGCAGATGATGCCTGTTGTGTTCAAGGAATTATCCGAGGGGCTCCTTTCATACATCTCATACAACTCCAACATCGGCAAGCTACTTCTTGATAGAGAGAGACCTACAACCTCATTTGGAAAGCTGATAATACCATTGGAAGTCTTGTGTTTTGTGAGCCACTCAGCTGTCTTCCGGTAGCTATTTTTTTCAATGCTGAAATGGATATTAATAGCAATCTGATCCACTTTCACCGCGATGGGCATCTGATTTGCCAACGTCAGTTCAATAGAGAGTGTTCCACCCACATGGACCACCGCATTAGGAGGGTCAAAATGCAGATTCTTCAGCTGTGCAAAGGAATGCATGGACAGTATAACTTTCTGATCTGCAAACAAACATAAAATAAGATACATGTGAAACTCTATTGACCATATGAGTGTAATAAAAGCAAAGATACCATTCAGCTAATACCTAGTAACTCTTAAGGAAGAGCATGAACTCTTGGTTTGTGAATCACAGCACAACTTTAGGGGCACAGATTCATAAGCCTCAATGTATTTCCAGACTCAGAGTGGAAACATTTCTGGAGGTTCTGCAATCATGGAATAATAGCATTGCAGACTTGGAAGGGAACCCCAAGAATCACCTAGTCCAACCCCCTGCAATGCAGGGATAATACAAGTCTTTGGGCTCATCAAAAGTACTCTTTGAATTCCAGCTGAAGTATATATATTGTGTTGTAACACACTAAGTTATACTCGGAATAAATACACTGAAATTAATAGACCTAAGTTGGCCATGTCCATGAATTTCAATTGGTCTACTCTGACTATCACTAATGCTGGATACAGCCCATCACTTCTGCTTAATTGTGTCAAAAAGACCAAATTCTGCAACCTAAACACATTTGGACGATATATTCTGCATAATATGCTATCTATATGCTTTGCATAATTTATTCTAATTGGCCTAATCCTGGGGAGAGACAAATAACTATGTAGAGTACTATGTAAACCCCATCTCCCTACTAGAAATCTAATTCAGCCACCCTCTCAGCTTCATTTTTAACACACTTTCAAGTACATCTTCCCTACCATATGGGCTAGAAACCTGTGCAATAAAAATGAAAGCTGAGATTTTCAGGAAACTAAACTCTGCAACCTAATTCTGCAAATGTTACAAGCTCTGTATAATCACACAATACCTAAAGCCACAGCATCCTTTTAGTAAATTTCTGAAGCTATTAATTGAACAAAATAGTAGGCAGAAGAGGGCAGAAGCATGTAATAAAATGAAGGAACTAAAAAAAAAATAAAAATGGAATCACCTATAGAAAATTATTCCTTCAAAAAGGAGCAAGTTGAAATCTTACAAGATGATGAAACTAATCTTGCTTTAAAAGCTATTCAAAACCAAAAGCCACTGGCTCAGGTGTGGTGAATCTTTCTCAGACTGAGGGCCACATTCCCTTCAGGGCAATATTCTGGGTAGTGCCCATGGTGGGTAAAGACAGAGGCAAAAGAGCACAGAGCAACAAATATAATTTGTACAATAGGCTAGTTTTATACTTTCACACACCATTCTAGCCTCCGGCAAGGCAAGGCAAGGGGCACCATTAGAGTTCGGATACATATTCCAGCCAGGGAAAAACAAAACCTCAAGGAGGATCCAAGTTAGGTCTGGTGATCTGGGCAGAGTCCTGACAGCCAGATAAAGAGGCCTAAGGTTCCCCACTCTGCCCTAACTTCTTAAGAAAGATAGCCTAGTTGAAGTTTCACAATAAGTGTCTCTTGAAAGTCTTACCTTCACCTTCTGAGGGCTGTTTGGCAAAATTTAGTATTTCTTGGCAATAGTGTTTGCGCTCTTCTTCTGTTAAGTGATCATCAGCAGCTAAAAGACTGCTTGTTTGAAGATAGCTGGCACGAAGTTAAGGAAGTGTGGAGAAAGGAGTCTACACACACACACAAATAATATGCCACCTTGATGCAACGACAAATACTTCATTCATGTTAAAGATTTTTTTTAAAAAAAATCACATAATCTCCGTACCTAATTCTACATTTAAAAACAAACCTGCTTAGTAATTATTTAATAGTAGTAATTATATCAACGATGAAATCACATCCCCTCTGCCAACTGGAACTCAGGAGTGTTTACTTAAAACTGGGAGGCTCATAAGGATTCCTCAAACTGTGAGGGAACTGTGACCAGTTTGGCTGCCCTTTCCTGAACTCTACAATATCCTTCTTGACTTGAGGTGAAGCAACCAGAATTATTCCTAACATGGAATTAGTCTTTTTAGCCGCTGGTACACACTGGGTCAACCCTTTCACCAAGCTACCAACCATGATCCCAAGTTCTCTTCCCTGGAGAGTCACTGCCAGTTCTGATCCTATTAGCATATATGTGACATTAGCGGTGTAATTTAACATAGCGCTAAGTGGGTTATGTGCAAGCAGAACAAAGATTGCTCACGCAATAGGATTTCCTCCCCTCTAAACCTTATGGAAGTTCACCTAACTCTCCAGAGCAGATTTAGGGGGTGGAGGGAGAGAAGACTGGCTGCGTCAGTGGACCACTTCCAATGTAGTTACTATCAAGTAGTATATAAGTATTAAGAAATAAATAATAAATAAAAGCAATGCCAGGACCTTTAGGGCGGTTATGTGCAAAGCCCAGCAGCTCCAACAGCTAACCTCTGATGAAAAATTGAAACATTGATTATTGGTGCAATCCTTGGGTGACAGTACTGTGCACCTTCTGCTGTACTATCCACCCTCCCCAACAAAGCACATAGGTACCTAAGACATACCCTTTGCTTTGAAGGATACTTTTCCACTTGTCCCAGGTGTTTCTGGCATTCTGCTAGCTGCTTCCGTGTATGCGTAATAAGCAATGCCCATCCCTCCGCAAGGTAGGTTTTCAATGCTCCTTGAAGGTAGACTTCAGCCTTTTGAGGACTCTTCTTCTTCCTTGGGAAAATGTCACAGACAGGGAGAGGGAAAGCAGTTTACAATTTTTTTTTAATGGAAACCTTTCATCCGCTACAAACATGAACTATAGATTAGGTAACTAATCACTGTACTCTTTTCGGCACCTGCTGAAAACATCCTTGCTTAGACAAGCCTACCCAGATGCTTAGAAAGCCAAGGTGATTTTAATCAATTTTAGTATTTAAACTTTTATATGTTTTAAAGTATGGCTGTGAATTTTTCTCGATTTTATTTTATCTTTTTGCAAACAGCATTGATTTTTTTTTTACAATCAAGAGGCATGTAAATTTTATGCTGTAATAATGATAAATATATAGTAATAAAATAACTAATACCCTATTCAATATGCTTAGCATTCATTGTACATGGAATGGATTGTTAGAATACCTTGAAAGCTTTTAAGCTCATAGAGTCCTTGATAATATTAAGCTGAGTGCATATCTTGATAGAACTACAGAGCATTTACCCTTTCCTTGTCTTAGATTCCATATCACTGTACACACACATAAAGGTATGGTGGTTAGGGATCTAATTATTAGGATAGCTAATACAATTTTGAGCACATAATTTTGCTGTTGCAGCATAGAGAAGCTAACTGGTTAACCTAGCCATTTTTTTTTTGTTTCCAATTATTTTTCTGAACATAAAACGTCTCTTAATTTCTAAGTGCATTATTTATTATTTATTTTATTAAATATATTTTCAGCCTGCTCTTTATCCGAAGATCTCAGAGTGATTTATATCTCCATTAAAACCACAGTCAATAAAGCAAGCAGATAAAAGTCCATAAAATCAACATCAAACCCCAGAGATGGTTCTCATTGTAGAGAATGACTAAAATCACTGAAAGGCTCAGGCAAACAGGAAATGTTTTCACTTGGCACAAAAATGTTAACAAGGTCAGTGCCAATCACACTTTGAGGCAGAAGGCATTCCACCGTCCAGGAACCACCAATGATGAGGCCGAATCACCTATTACCACATAATGCATCTCTCCTAATAGTGAGACTCTGAGATGGGCCTCCCCTCCAGATCAAAGAGCCTGGGCAAGCTGGTAACAGCAGAAGCAATCCTTCACACACTTGGATCCCAAGTCATTTATGACTTTAAATTCAGCCTGGAAAAATACAACCAGACACTGAAGATCTTTTGGGGTTGGTTTTAATGCGATTCCCCATGGCTCTCCCAGACAATACTCTGGCAGCTGCATTCTGGCACTCATTGGAGTTTCTGGATCATTTCCATAGGCAGCCCCATGTAAACTGTGTTACAGTAGTTCAGATAGTAGGTTAGCTGACCATGAATAACTGCAGTTGAGTTACCTCTATGTGGAAACAGATGTAGCTGACAAAATAGATGGAGTGGGAAAGGGTGCTTCAAAACGCAGAATCCATCTCTGTTTCTGTGACAGTGTTGAATCAAAGAACACTTCCAACTATATACCTGCTACTTCAAAGGGAATGCAACCCTATGCAAATCAGGGAACCTATCTAGTTCCCAGGCCAAATATCTGCCTGCCCACACAGCTTCTGTCTTCTAGATGCAGTCTTACTATAGTGGCCCTCATCCAGCCTGCTGCTGCTGTTTATTGCCCGCTCTTCCCCCTACAGCCTCCAGACACCAGCCCAATACCTTCCAGTCTCACTTTATTCCAGCAAGAAGTACTGCTGGATTTGTCAACAGCCTACACTGCTGACACCTTGCTTCCCTGATGTCCTCACCCAGCAGCTTCATATAGATACTGAAGAGCATGAGAGCAAAATAGAACCCTACGGGACCCCACCAGCAGGCATGCCAAGTGGGACCTGTACATAGGAGTGGAATAACTGGAACAATGTATCAGATACAATCCAGGAGGACACCATGGTTAACAGTATGAAAAGCTGAGATCTCAAGGAGAATCAACAGGGATGCCCTGCCACAGTCCCTCTCCCTTTCAAATTAAAAGTTTTGTTCCTTAAAAGGCAACCATTTAAAGTTTTCCTTACATATAAAATTCTGCCAGATCCTTTCCAACAAGCTTTGCTGAGCGAGATCTTCCAATGTTTTTGTACATTTCAATAGTGGCATGGGAAAGATCCTACATAAGATAAAAGAAAAGACATGGGGCTTTAGGACAAGTTATCATACAACAGTTCTCTGTTCCAAAACTTTATGTTTAATATATTCAGAAGCATATATCCTATGGATTGAACACAAAGATCTTTTCCAAAGTTCCTTTGGTTTTTTTTTGGTTTTTGTTTTTGCACTGTTGTAAGTTGTTGATTACTTATTGAAAGTTTAGAGGAAATCTGGCAAATATTTTAAAAAGCTAATTACACATACAAGAATTCCACCATTGTATTTAGATACTGACTTTATAGTCACTCAGCATCAAAATATGCAGGGCAAGAGACTATGTAAAAAGCTATATAAACAAACATTTAACCAGCCTCCAGATATTCAAATATGTTATGCTCTTTATCTTCATCAGCTACGTATTTTTGAAAGTCTATCCGTTTGTTCTCTATAGGTTTGGACACCTATTGAGATATCACCATTAAACTCGCCATGAGGATTCCCAAGGTGGGATAGTGGTTTTTGCCAACTTTTGGGTGCTGGCTGCCATTTTGAATCAAGACTTCGAAGATCCCTCCCAACACTGATTATGATTCTATACTATTTCTTAAACTAGTATACCCCTAGGAATAGTATTCTACTGCAAATATTGACTGAAGACTACACCCAATATATTATACACTCAATAATATTTTGTTCTCTTATTTAGAATCTACATGCAGAATATATATAGCATACTTACTAAGTAGTGATTTTCAAAAGCTTCTACAGATGATAAGGCCTCTTTCAGTTTCTTATAAGGAGATTGTGCTGTATTGGCTTCAAAAATAAAATAAGGCAGATGTAAGACTTCCGTTTTCAAAAGGCAACTAAAATTAATACAGGAAGACACCACACTGCACTTTCTCCTGTGCTATATTTAAAAGAACCAAGATATTAACATTAGGCGAGTCTGGGGTTTTCTATCTATGATTCAAACTCAAATGTGGGCTTTGATTTGCTCTTATTTCAGCACATCTAGCTGATATATCAAATATTCTGTCAGTGCAAAAAAATTAGTTCAGTTGGTTAGAGCATGGTGCTGAGAACACCAAGATTGCAGGTTCAATTCCTATATGGGATAGCTGTCTATTTCTGCATTGCAGGGGGTTGGACTAGATGATCCTCAGGGTCCCTTCCAACTCTACAATTGTATTATTATTTATGTTAACAGGAGCACAGTTCTACTCTTTATTTTCAAAGGAAATGGTGATATTTTAAATTTTCACTGTACAGCAAGACTAAAAGTGTCATTTAAAAAACAAACAGCGGCTACACACAGTTATCTGAAGGGATCTAATAGCACATCAAAAACATAACGAGAAACTCAAATTACCAGCATCGTTATGTTCTTTGACTAGAGTTACAAACTTCCTGTCCACCACTCCAATAAGTATAGCATAAAAGAATTTCTGTGGTATTCAAAAATGGTCCAGATACATGCATTGTGGAGAAAATTAATCCCTTTTCAGCATGAAAATTTCAGTAGCCAACTGTCACTGAACATGGATAACTTTGGCAAATACTGAAGCAAACAATAGTTGTCCATCAAAAGCATGACTGACATCAAGCGAACTTATTGGGCCTTCACATAGTTTCATAAAACATTTTCTGTAAATACCTGTTTCAGGGCGTTCAGCTCCAAGTCCCGCTAGAAGATCAACTGTTCGATTAAGATCTTCTGAGTTGGGCCCATTTTCTGACACAAGTCCACATAGGTAACCCAGGGACTTCAACTGCAGAAATATAAAGTTCTGTCACTGTACTTCATAACGAGAGAAATATGAAAACACTGGCTACATTTTTAACTCCCAAGTCACACGGAGAGTCTTGCAACACCTCCCAAATTTATTTTGACAATCATAACGTCTCAATAACTGCTACGTTTCTGTCTTTCCAGCGAATAACATCTATATTTCCAGGAAATAAATGTGAGCAACTGATAAGAGTGGGATACCAGATGAAAGAAACCATCTTAAACCTGACAGATTCATTTCAAACAATGTTATAAGTCACATGTATGCATCGCCACCCCAACACATCCAAAATCTTACAGGGCACCTGCAACAGAACTACCATACTGAGTTAGTCTGTTAGCTCTGCATTCTTTCCGAAACAGTAACCAACCAAATGCTTCACAGTATTTGTATAATCTGCATAATCATGTAAAATCCCATTCCCCTGTTTGCAACCACTCATATCCCAACATGGAGTTTATCACATGAAGGATCCAACTGCATCGTGTACATATAGGTCCTACACACCTTGGACTGCAGACATGTACACCCCTATGCAAATACAATTGTCCAGTGTACGATGTGGAGAATAGACTGCCATGCTGAGCAGGTGGGCTAATCCCCTCACCCAATGTACACATGAAAAACTACATTTGTATGCACATGCCAGGGTCTTGCAGGGAGAGAGATTTTCAGCCAGACTGATGCAAGAAGTACAAAAGTTCATTATCTGGGAATGTAGCTAGCCAAATATATCCAGGTACAGTGTTTGGTTAAGAAGAAAAATGAGTGCACTGCCCTTACAAATATTTGTCTGATCCGTTAGAAGCAAAACTTCAGTATCATATTGGCCTATCTCCCATTAAACAAAAGTTGTACTGATTGTAACTATGAAACTTTTCCACTGACAGTTCAGCAACATGCATTACTCCCTTTGTTTACCTTTTCAGTGGCGTAACTCCATAAGCCGACTGTGTGGGAGACATTGGCATCAATCTGAGACCGATCACAGCAACCTTCTATTCTCTGCAAAACCTCCAAGCAGCTCAAGAAGACCCAACAGTCCAAAGCGCCAGGAGGAACAGAGACCTAAAGATAAGAACAACAAAGACACCATTCAGACCCAACATTTATTCTTATAAGGCAAAAAAATGTATAGATTAGTACTAACGGCTTTTTTTTTGGGGGGGGGGGTTGCATGCAACACAAAGCCAGGTCTTGAGGACAATCTATCATCTCCTGCCATACACCACAAACTTCCACACAAACTAGCTAATCACTTTCCAAAGGAGGCTCAAGTTCTTGCCACCCTAAAAGACCCTTAAGCTCAGAGTTGGGAAGACTTCAGGTTTGCAGGATTTACTTTGGGTTTGTCTTTTTATTAGAACCCCAAAAACCAACAAAAGGAAGTCAGGTAAAAACAGTGTCAGGAGGCAATGTAAAACTATGAGCAGACACTCGGCTGGAATTAGGAATTTATTTTTAGTAACAGAATTGAGCTCACAGTCCTTTCACACACAAAAACTACTCCTGGTTCCCACCTCCACCAACACTTCTCATCATAATAGACTTTAAATTTAAATAATAATAATAATAATAAATATATTTTGGTTGTAGCTATCGTTAAACGACCAGGAGTGTGAATCCTTGCTGACATACTTCAAATCACCCAGAAAGAAAGACCCGCAGACCCCAATCTGTCTTTTGCCCACCCCTGTTTTTGGTCACTCTATAATCCAGAGCAAAACAAGGAGCTAGGGAGGGAATTTAAGCATTAAATCACCTGACGGATTAATTTACATAAACTTACTTCCAGGAGCTTTAGCTCTTGCACACAGTTGTGGAGAAGTTCTAGCGCTCGCTGAGATACCTCCCACGGTCTCTGGAGAAAGATCAGCAATGTGCACTGGCGAGAAAAGAGGTAACTGCGCAGGTCTAACAGGGTGGCTTCCTGGTTTTGAATCAGTTCTCTCTTCTCCATGTCTATTGGCTTACGAAGAACCAGCCCGTTCCAGCTTCGCACCGGCTGGCAGAAAAAAGTCAGCCAGTTTGCGCCATCTATGCAAAACGCACACAGTGAGAGGTAACGACACCTGGCACATTGAAGCAATGTGAATTAAGCTACACACATCCGTATGAAAGTTTTCTGCTTAATACACTTTTTATTATGGGGAAATAAAAAGTTTACACAATCAAGTGGATTATTTGTAACCCTTGGCTTGCTCGAATTTAATTTTGCAAAGCAAAAGTCATCAGATCTCTTCATGGAAATGCTCAATTACACTTCTGATTTAACTACTTACCGCCAGCTCCAAAGTTGACAACATACTGGGAGAACAGGGCATCCAGCTCATCATATTGCACAAGGGCATCCTCAAATTGCTGCAGCATTTCAAAGACAAAGGCCAATTCTTCCTTTTAATATATAAAGAAAAATATATGTTAATAGTTAGGGTGCAACAAAATGGAAGCAACAAAACTGTAGCAACAAAAAATGTACAGTACTTGGTATCCCTGCCCCCGCCCGGCAAAAGTAACTGAAGACTACTCTTAGGAAACCAAGGGCCAATTTTTAAGAAAAGTCTTCACTCTTGAAAATGTGTTAATCTTGGTGGTACAAAGTGGGTACTGCTTTGCATCTTTAGATCCCTTTCCTATAAGCTCTGTGCAAGGTAACTAAATTGACTCATGCAAGAAAAATGAAACACTGAAACAAAAACCTTTGCTCATGATTTTAGCTCTACACAGTTTAACTGAAACAGTTTAATGCAAACACATTGTTTTATGGAAGCAGTACAAGACTAGTTTTTAAAAGGTTTATTTTTCCACAGACTGCTTTACTATACCTGGACCATAAAATATTCACAAAAACTCCATCCTGGCTCCGTCCTCTTCTCCCTCAAAGTTCTCATGTCATCCTCAAATTTGCCAAGATTTTTGGTAAAAGACATGAGAAGCAGGGTCCTGAGTTTTGTCAAGAAGGCATTCCAGGACTCCTGAGAGCGGGAAGAGTCTTTCAAGGGGTCAGATAGCACTACACATCTGTAAGGAGGAAAGAATCATAAAATCGTATAATCATACAAGTTGGAAGGGACCCTGAGGATCATCTAGTCCAACCCCCTGCAATACAGGAATATGCAGCTGTCCCTTATGGGGGATCGAACCTGCGACCTTGGTGTTATCAGCTCCATGCTCTAACCAACTGAGCTAGATTCATTAATATTTTGGTCAAGAATGGACAAATCAAATGGGATACTAGACTTGCTAGGAGATTACTTTCTTTTTAGCAAGAGTAACAGGAAAAGGGTTTAGTTATAGTTATATATCACTTCACACCACCAGAGTCTCAAGGTGTTTTAAAATAATACAAAAAAATTAAATAAAACAAAACAAATGTAAAAGATTAAAAAGTGCTCCTCCTAAGACAAAGTGGAGGGGCCAACAAGCAACACCCCATCTGTAGGGGAGAACCACCCAATTTAAAGGTTTTAGTGTTGAAGGTTTTCACAAGCAAAAACCCAAGACAGATCACTTGCACTGAAGTGTTATAAAGTAAAGAAGTAAAGAAAAAGGACACAGAGTGCTTAGAAGAGGTTTGGTGAAAAGGAACTCCTCAGAGGTACCTAAATAATATCCGCATGCGGCATGGTGTGTGTGTGTGTGTGTGTGTGTGTATACACAACCTCTGTCCTCCTTTCAAAAATATCCCAATATTAATAAAATAGGCCAGTCTGTTATCCAGGGTATCCAACTTTCTATTCTGATTAAGCCAATAAGAGAGCAGGCAGCAAAGGAGCAGTGCCGCCTAAGGACACAACTTTAGCAATGGGGAGTGCAGATACGAGCTGCTTTGGTGCATCATTATTTCCTATCTAACTGCAAAAGTGTGAGGAGAAAGACAAGGCTGAGAAAACGGAGAGACCCAAGCAAACCTGGCCTCTATTGGCAGCTCAAAAGGGGCCCTGTTAATATTAGCAATCCCACACTGCCCTGCATAGCATTAAGACAAAAAAAAATTTGAACAGCGCTGTGTTGACATGACCCATGGTGCAAGGACGTTCACTTGAACAACAGGACTTAGCCTCCCACCTTCCCATGCACCATCCCTAAATCTGCTCTGGAGGGTTGGGAGAGCACCAGAACAGGTATCACTGCACTGGCTGAATGTTCTCCTTAGCACTATATTGGATTCCACCCCCACCCCCCGCTTCCCACCAAAAGGCAGAACCCTCTTGAGTGGACATTTCTTGCTGGCCTTGCTTTCTTCCAGAGGAGGAATCACAGAATTCAAGTCCAACCCCCGAAAATGCAGGAATCTTTTGCCCCCTGTGGGGCTCAAACCCATGACCCTGAGGTTCTTTAAGAGTCTCATGCTCTGCCAACTGAGCTAGACTTAAATCTTTGCCACTTTACTCTGTTCCTGGCTGAACAAGAATGCGTATTTTCATTTGGAAAGTTTTATGAAAGTGCAAACTGGAAGAAAGCCAATAGAATTATTTTTTGTTTCAAAATATTCTGAAATATTTTCTTTCACCAGCCTATTTTGCAACACTCACCGGTTACAAAACCCTGTGGTTTCTTCCTATCAAATGATTTCTAAGCATGAACTCCATGGAACTTCAACTTTGTGACCAATGACTTACAGCCTACGAAACTATGTGATTTGTCAGAGAGTAACAACAAGAGCTATTTCCACTGCAGGTTAAGTGTATGTTTTATCCAACTGCTAATTGGTCTGAGTTTTAGACAGGCTAGAGTACAAATGTGCATATATAAATATAAAAGTGAGCTGCCTCTGCCTTATTTTCACCAATTCCCCACTTCCTCTTGTCCTACATGTCAGGCCTTTCCTGAGTGCCCCCTCAGGGAGCACTGAGGCTGCAGTAGAATAGTAGAAGCCATTTTGGCATATAAGCAACATAGGAATGAATGAACGAACGAACGAATAACAATGCAGGGAACTGTTTTGAGCATTCTTGTGCAACTGCAGCACTGAATAATGCCTAGTATGGAATCCTCTCAACTAATGTGGTATGTCCAGGTTTCTAATTAGCCCTTGTATACATATTCACACACTATATAGTTCTACAGCATGTGTTCCAAAAGTTACAAAATAAGTACAAACTAAAGGACTACTTCACATGTATTAGAATCATTCTTAAAATAAGCAAGCAAATTTTAAATCAGATATGTGGAACCCGTGGAGAGCCCAACGTTGCTTGATTACAACATCAATCATCCCCAGCTACTGACTGAGGCTGACAGGAGTTGGAGCCCATGAATACCTGAAGAAGTATCGGATCGCTTGTAGAACAAGGTTATCTTTTACCCTCTCATAACTTACTAGGAAAAATTACAAGGATAAATACTAGATGATATCATTTAGAAGAGACTCAAGAGTAATAACAAATATTCTTTCTAAGAGCTGCCACAAAGATACACAATTTAAGCCATGTTTGACAGTATAACAATCTTAGTTATCTAGGATCTAAATTGTTTTTATAAGCATGCTGACAAGCACTAGACTTCTATGATGTTGGCAACAAGCAAAAATAATATCTGAAGCAGTCCCCCAGCATCTCTAATGGCAGGAACAGATCGAGCTCTGAAGCTTCTCTTTCCCACTACTTTTGGATATAACAAGGGTCCAACCTTACATTGCTAAGATACATTGTGGATTCCAACTCTCACCAGCCCCAAATAGTACACCCAATGGTCAGAATGATGGGAGTGCAGTCCTGCAACATGAAGAGTGCCTAAGATGCCCCACCCTTTTCTCAGATGAAAGACCATCAAAAGTTGTCCAGCTACAAATACAATTAAAATTATTAAGCTCCAGAATTACTAACCTGTCACTCTGCTTGTTACAGAAGTCATTTCTTATTTTATCTACTATAGATGTTCGGGGAAGGATGTTTGTTTTGTTTTTTTTCTTGGCATCACACTCTACCACTACAATTAACCAATCCATAGAGCTGTGAACTTTCAGAACATTCTGCCACTTGGTGATGTCATCTTTTACTGTAGCTTTGTACACTTCTGTGTCCTAAGGATATAAGAGATTAAACACAACATCAGGTTTACTGAAACATACTTGAAATGTTTTTTCCTGGAATGCCAGGGGGTGGGGAGTTCTAAAACTATCAAACTGAATGGGGGGGGGACTCTAGTATTTTCACTTGACAGATCGCTCTGTAAGAGATTCTTCAACAGTTTACTTTAAATACACACTGTTAACACTAGTTTTGCTAACTAGATGAGGCATAATTCTAGTTGGCACAGAGTTCCCCTTGCCCCTGAGTTTAATAAGTTCACCCACAAACTATAAGAGAATGCAAAGCTAACTACAAATTACCTAGCTGTTAGTTCATGTTTTAAAACACACACCCGTACTTACACAGCATTCTGTCCAATATATATGGAGAAAGGGAAATGTCAGAAGAGCTTTGTTCCCTTCTTTAGGTAGTAGCTCTTCTTTAAATTGTACAAAATTAGATTCCAGATGAATCATCTTAGGAGCACGCCCATAAGATCTGAATAGTATATAGAACACGGATATTACTACACACAGAGCAAAGCTGAGAAAAAGAAAGCATGTAGGGCAAATATACTGGCTATGGTAAGATGCCAATACTCAGTTCAGAAATACAGATGCAGTAGTACAATGTATTTAAAAATTGTGTAAACTTATCTTCCCTTACAAAAAGCAAATCTGAACTTACAGAAGTTTTTAATGGAAGACATTCCATTTTTTGTTTACCATGAATCTTATGAACAGTTAGAATAGGTGAATCCCTCATTTTCAAGTGAATTCTATTTACATTCTTTATTCTCTTAACACATATTCTATTCTGAAACAGGAATTATGTTTGCAGCATCCACCCAAAACTTTTAGCCAGAATAGTTACACTTTTAAGACAATGAGACAGAGTAAAAGGTGTAACAATTAATTGCGAGCTACGTCACAGCTCTGAAAACTTGCAATGTCTATTCCTTCTAAGTTTCTAAACTCATCTCAAGTCTTGTCAAGAGACTGCTAGAGTGCATCACTGCACTGATTCCTTGCCCAATGCATATAATGAAGAAAAGTGGAACTACCTTCTCCATTCCATGGGCTCTCTTGGGAGTTGCTGAGAAAGTGTTGGATACAGAGAACTGAAGAGATTCTGATCACCAGCACCTGAGAAACAAAAATATAAAATTCTGATTATTGTGACTATTATCCATTTAAGTTCCAATTATTAGACATTTTTGACAATATGCCTTAGCTATTGGCAGGTGTTGAACAAGAATCTAAAGGCAACATATATACATTAGGGGTTGTATTCAACATAGTTCTAAGGTGAATGTTCTATCAATGTAAGGATTTCTCCTTGCGTAACAGAATATTATCCCCTTCTTCTCTTACTGTGCCCCCATAAATCTGTTCTGGGGGTCTCCCAACACCTCCGAGCAGATTTGGGGATGGCATTGAGGGCACGGGGAATCCCACTGTGTCAATGCTGATTCCTGCAACACTGCAACTAAGTTCACATAGAAGAAACATCTCAATATTGGACAGGTCACTTCCTAGCTCAGAGAATGGTTCTTACTAGTCAGTTACCTATATCTATGATCTATAATGTCTTTGTCCACCTGTTCCAAACACTCCATTCTATCTCTCTCTTCCACCAGGTTGTCAGGGTTTGCCTCCTCTCAGCACACCACAAAACTGAGTTTTTGTGGAGATGTTCAGGGGCTCTTTTACCCCTTAGGACTTTTTCCCTGCATAATTTTTGTACTTGTGTGTAACTCTGAATTATTCCAAGCCTGTACTTCTCTCTTGCACGTAGATGGTGTGATTTTGTCTACAAAAGCTGAACACAGGAAGATTCAGTATTAATATATGAAGTAAAATCATAATCAGTTGATAACTGATATTTAATTGGCTGCACTAAAGGTTTTCTAAATCCTACCATGCCTATCATTTCAGAACATGCTAGATTTTGGCACAGGAAAAAAATTACTGCAGCTTTGAGCTCTAATGGCACATTTGAATGTTTTTATTATTTTAAAAATCTGGGGAACGTAATGGTAGAAAATGATCAGCTCTGTAATTTTTCAGTAGAAACTGTCCTTCCAACTACATTTTACAGAGTACTTAAAACTGTAATAGCTTTTAAAACTTTGATTTGGAGGAAATGGATGCTGAATAGGAAAACTGTTTCTCCTACCACATCATTTATGCTCTCCTTTTCCATCAGACTATGAGTCCAATGAAAATAAAATGCATGTGCAATAATCATCTCACTATTTCTTCAAATAAGTTTCTGTCAGGAGCAGCAACGTTCAGTTTACTGTCATCTTTGCAATTATCAAGTAAGAGCCATTGCCAACATGTTAGAAATTCTCCAAATCAGTGTACTTCAGACTCTCTGCCAATAAAAGATTCACGTTATGCCAGAATAATATTCTGCTCTGGCGATCCCTTGGATTTTTAAGAGCCCAGTCATTGTCCTTCTGCAAACAGTCGAGAATGCTGGGGCGGTCCTGCCACCAGGCCTTTTAAATCAGCTCCTGCACAAGGTGTTTTAAATCTCTTTTAGCTCTTAATTGTTTTACTCTCTGCTACCTGGGTTTTCAGCTACATCATATTTTATTGTTTTCGTTATTAATTTTTAATTTGGCTTATTCCCCGAAGTAAACTGCCCCAAGAATTCTGTTATAAGTACGCCTATAAATAGCGAACAATAATGAAGTCAGCTATTACAATAGTGCTCCAATACTGTAGCCTTTTCACAGGTAGGGGAGGGAAGGAGTAAAATACAGGGTTATGATGAGAAAACAAGGAAGAAAGCACAGACTGGCTGCGTATCAGTTAAAGGGCAGATAGGATTACAAAGTTATTTTGCAAGGCTGGCAGATTAGGCTTTGGGAGCAGAGGTTCATTAATGCTAAGTAAGGATTAACATAAAAGTTGTGGTCTTCCTGTAATAGTGGGAATGTGCACAAAGAGATATCTGAGTGATCAGTGGGATGTTCTAAACAAGGAAACCACAAAGCTGGAAAAGCAGGCAGCGGCACTCAGCATTTTGTCAGAAAAGAAGTGTAGCAATGTCGCCTAAGGCTGGGTTTGCAAACATCCTCTGTGTGAAACAAACCTCCAAAATTATGCATATAGAATAAGCTACATAATTTATTCTACTGGCACAGGCCAAGAAGGAGCTATGGGCTGGAAGGTTACAACTACACAACTTGGAGGAATAACTGCACAAACAGTTTTACACTAAATCCAAATGCCATAGCAAAGAACACCAAGATGGATGGAAAGCTTAAGAGAGACTGAACATCAGGTGCTGCATGTTTGACAACTGCTCCTACATTTTCCACTAAAAGTCCCATGACAAAAACACAAGTCAAAGATTGACACTTTGACACCACCTTTTGTTTACTTTCATTTTTTTCAGCTAAAATAATCCCCAAGTCATCTTGTAATAAATTAATGCATCTCAAATTTTCAAATAATGCACAATTTCCATTTTGGACTTTCTCACCAGCTAGGTATTTGCAGATAATGGACGAAACTGTCAACTAAGGTTTTAAAATTATGTCCCGACAATTTCTATGGGAGTCTTTAAAACCATCTCATTTAAAAAACATTACTATAAAGCATTAGACACATTCCCCAAGTGCATGGGGGACTTTTCCATAGAGTAATAAACTGCTGCATGTTCCCAATATGGGTTTGGAGGTCACCCTGTGACACTTGAGGTCTTATGCAATCAAAGCTAGTTCCCTTTTGCTGTGAAGCAGCAAAGTGCTGGTATACAACCTATCAGTGTAACACACGTATGTGAGTGGTTCCTTACTGGAACACATTACCTCAGGCTTCTCAACATTTCCCTTAGACCCAGTTGCTATGGCCATCACCACTTACTGACAGGAGAGGATGTGAGACGCCTGATTAGTTTCTTACTCTTGCTTTGAGATGGTATCACTCCACCAACCCTTCCTCTCCTAAACCCACGGCAAACTTTGGCAAATGCCACTTCTCTAGCTGGGCCCACCATCATCATTCCTACCACCATCAACATAGCTCAGTTCAGTAGTAGAGGGTACTGGAAGGGGTGCATGGTATAAATAAATTCACTAGCATTCCCATCTGAATTACACTCATTGAAAGCAGTGTTCGAAATCAGTCCGATACCAGGTGTATTTTGCACCTGGCTTTCAACCACTTTAAACCAAGATGCCTGGGCATCAGGAGGTGCATGCCTGCGGGGGACTGTTTTCACACATTAATAACCCATCCTGTAGAATTCTATCAGTTATATTTTATCTGTACAATCAGAATGAATTTCTAAAACTCTTTTTCTGAGCAGCCTGAGCAGCAGTAGTCAGCATTAAGAAAAAAGGCAGGAATAGGCCAATATATATGTGGACTGTTCCTGGATAAGTGACTTTTGTCCTTTAAGTTCTCAAAATTCTTAACCTAGCCCAAGGTTGCCATCTGAACTAACCCAATGTTAAACTGATAATCACAGTCAGTAAATCATTTGAAGGATGCAACTTTATAGAGATATCTTGCCGAGAAATGGCAACTAGACATTCCGTTTTGGCAACTGTAACTGTTGTTTAACCATTTTGGTGCCTAGCTTATATATCCGAGTTTCTAACACTGGTATGCACAACAGGAGCAAAGAACCCTATGGTGTAGCTGCCTGGCTATTGCAGGGCTGATATGGACAGAGCAATACAAATCTAGGAATCAACACTCAGCTGCTGCTGCTGCTGCTTCCCCATCTTAATTCCTTCTCCCTCCTTATTTTCAGACATCATGATATATTGCTGTATTGCTATAGCTATATTGCTATATAGCTGGTGATATATCATGATGTTGAAATCCTGATATTGCCAAGCCCTGGTGAGAATCAAAATGCTGGCAAGATGGTCTGATCCAGCAGGACTCTTAAAGCTGTTATGATACATCAAGTGTACTTTGCTCACGGTGCATACACTGGGAATCGGCTATAAATGTCAAGAAAACAGACATTTGCCCTACATTTTGATATGAGGACAAGACAATAACGAAACACACAAATTACTGTTCTGCAAACAGAAAAGTTTATTGCAGAAGGGAATGCAATCCAACGGATGCTCCCCATGGAGGAAAGGGAGGCAATTTTCTCCAATTCCCCCTATCAACCCCCCACATTATCTGACATACAGGGGATCCCCAAATCTCCAGAGCAGATTTTCAGGGAGAAGGAGGAATCAGCAAAAAAATCAGCTCCCCGCCTGCTTCCTCTAGCAGTAGGTTCTTGTAAGCAAATTACATTCACAGGAACTCTGGATGCGGGCCACTATGTGTTAGTCACCGGAGGAGGAGGGGAAAAGAAATCAGCAGTCAAATATATTTACATTTGCAACAGAACAGAAACAAGTAATAATATATAGCATAGTAGACAACTCCAAAGGTTGCTGAACTCCCACCTATCAGCCACAGGCTGCACAGCCAATGGTCAGCGATAATGGAAGCTGGAGTCCAACAGCATCTGGAGGGCACCACACTGTGCTAGCCGCCTTGTTATAGTTCAACCAGCAAGCCCAGGAAGCTCCCACCCTAGCAGGGAACGCTGCAATTGCTGCCGCCACCAACAAGCCACACATGCACTTCTTTGTTGTGTCTCAGGACTCAGGTGTGCCTGGGTTTGCAAGGCCTCAACACAGCAGGTTTGAGACAGGGACGTAGATTAGAAGTTTTGTGGTGAAGTGGTAGCTAGGTCATATGTTATTTGAAATTTGGTCATAATCAGGCTTGAGGATCAAGTCCCTAGCCTGTACAACCATGGCACTGGGGCATTCATTAGCTTTGCTGCCCCAGAACTCCCCAAAACGTAAACATCATAATCCTTCTGAACACACCAGGCTTTAGTGACCAGATTAAATTAGTATTTGATAGCTCTATACTGATATTTTAAATGTATACTATTTTTTGTATTTGGTTCTAATGGGAATTTATTTTATTCTGCTGCTTTTTGTGTTATATGATTGATTTTACCAATGCTTTTTATGAAAACTGTGTTGCTGTTTCATCTTAATGCTCTGTTAAGAAAAATGTCAGTCTGCAGACTAGCTTTAGGTTTCTTGCACTAGTTTTATGGTAAGTTTGTGCTACTAGCGTTTTCAATGATAAGATTAGATTTTCTTAAAGTGACTATTATGTTTCAGGTGCTTTAGATGCTCTTTGGCAGAGATGTGATTCATGAATGGATACATAAAACAGTACTGTCTGACCAAAATGCCTGAAACAGAACTGGCTAGAAGTCTAAAAAAGATTTAACATTACTTTTAGGTATTTTCTCTTTATTTGAAAGCATTAAAGGAAGACATACATCATCAATTTCATTCTTGCACATTTGTAAAACTGATCACTGATTGTGATTGTGAAGGCAATGTTGAAACACTACATGCAAAATATCTACATACATAGAATAATAAAAACGGCACAAAGACTAGTTTACAGAAGAACAGACAGGAGCACTCCAAATGCAAAAATAAAAAATAAAAGCACTCAGTATCTATTACATTCCAAGGAATAGCTATTTTCTGTTGATTTCAACTATTGACATTATTGGTAGCAACAGATAAAAATAGAATTTTTAGCATTCCCCTGAAGAATTTCACAGCTCAACCTAAGAAGTTTACAACAACTTGGTATTTCACCTTTTCTGAACAGTCTGCAGAAGTGCAGCACACAGAGGAGAAGCATTCCTCCACAGTCTCTTCTTATCACCCCTGTATACTTGAGTGTTCTATATTTGGCACTTTATATGTGCAATGTGAAAATCTCAAATGGGAATTTTGGTTTATAGAGGCCATTTCAATTTCAATGTTAAGTCTATGGTTCCTGGACCAACCTTCTCTCATATAGTAGCTTAACAGCTAATTGTTGTCGCACATCAGATTAATAAGATTAATAAGAGAAATGTATATTCTCAGTTTCTAGGGACAAGATGTATAACTGGAGGCAATGGAGAAAAACACGTGGGATACTCAAGGGTATTCCTGCACCAAATACATTTCTCAGAAGAAGAGCTCCTGAAAAGGTGGCACACAGTAAGCCTGCAACTTATGCACTTTTAACTTGTGTGCATTCAGCTCTATGTGCTTGGAAGAATTAAAAGTGGGTTGGATGGGAGTGGGTATCTGGGGTGAAAGACTTTGGCAATTATACCTGCCACTACATCCAATGTGTTTCGGCTATATACAATTTTGGCTTTAGGCATGAATCCCAGAATATACCCCCTGTGTAAGTTGAGGCTTACTGCATTGACACTGTAAAATAAATAGACTACCAGTAGTGTCATCTGTTACGCAGGGACAAGCCAGGATATGTGCCTAGCAGCCACTCTCCTGCCTCCTCCTGCTTATTGTAATTGGTCCTTTCAGAACAAATGATCTTATAATAAGTGTGATGTGTGATGATGAAGAAGCAGCACCCCTACATAACAGGAGTACTGGATGTTCTTCCTCCAGTATTCTGCACTGCTGGCATGTTCTGCAAGCAGTGCTCTGCTTCTGTTCATGGTATACTATTATTGCACATGGCTTCTGCCTTTAAATATAAAATTTACCTATTTAGTATCAACTTTACTCCACTGGTGTAGTGAAGGCTAAGGATTGAAATTTTCAATTTAAAAATCCAGAGCACTTGAGGAGAAGCTAGGAACTGCCTATGGGATAACTTGTTCACAATATAGCAAGAGGCTTCTAGCATGAGGCCAACCATTGTTTAAAAGTTTTTATGAATGAACCAAGCATACAGTTTCGTTCTATTCACGTCCACAAGCAAAGCAAATTCCAAAGAAGCAGTCTATTCCTTTTGGATGATTACTGGAAACTTCCATCTACAATTCGATTTATGTACATGGGAACAACTGAGCAGGTATTACAAGGCTGAAGAAGCAAGAAAAACAGCAGGAAATACTTGCCTCTGAGCTGCCACACCCTAAATCCCCCGAACTGCTTTTGCCAACCAGTGATCTCTTTTCAGCCTTTCAATTGGATCCAAAACTCAAAATGTCTGAGTTTTCAGATTTACTGCTCCACACAAGCTCACATTCAGTTGGCAAATCAGTTTCAGAGTCTCTTTACACTGTGAAAGTGGGCGTGTGAACTTACCAAGCCAATGTTACGTGCTGACAATTAACTTTCATGGAAAGTAGTCAAATCATGCCAAATGTAAAGGAACAATTTGAACAACAGAACAGCATGGATCATCATCCCATTAACATTTAACCAAGCATTCCATTCCAGAGGGAATGTGCAAAATTATTGGATTCTTGTTCAGGTCTGCCGAAGATTCCATGAGTTGCCATGCCCTTCTCTTGGAGCAGCTGAGGTGGTTGACTATTTCTGCTAAGCTTTGTAAGTGATTTCAATTCTGTATTGTTTTATTCAATGTATTGCTATATACCTTTATGTCGTTAGTCACCCTGTGCTCCTGTTTGGAGGAGGATCATGATACAAAAACAGCATAATAAATTATAAATTAAGAAAGATGCATTTTTTTAAAATATTCTGTTTTACTAGCAGGCGATAAACTGACACACAGAAAATAACTCAGATAAATTTTCTCATAGGACACAACAAAGTTAATTAGACAAATCCAGCAGACACAGCATGGCTGTAACAGAATCAACATCCTGGGGTGCTCAAAAAGAATCCACTTTATGAGTTTATGTAATCAGAAATCAATGTTTTCGTGTCTGTAATTTTCCAACATCTAATATCGAAACAGGCCCACTAGGACAAATCTCTGCCTTTGCCGTCTTGCACAACTTGCTGAAAATCTGAGTTTTAAACTTTTGAACAGTACGCTAAGAGTAGATTCTAAGATTTTCTTCCAAGGGAGTGTTTTTGGAAAGATGCTCATGAGCAAACCCACAGGGAAGTAAAAGGCCACATAGATTTTTCCAGCAAAGACTTACATGCAAGAAACAGCATTCCAGAAGCACTCCCAGTGAGAAAACATTACACTAGGTTCACACCAAACTGAAGAATTCAAATAGGCTAAAAATAATGTTGAGCTCGTACAATTTAGTAGTAGCATCTAGGAATTTGAAATATTTCTTCTGAATGTGTACTCAAAAAATACTACTATAGTGGGTGGTAAATGAGCCTACCTACATTTAAAGCCAGCATTGTGCCTCTTTGTTTGGTCCTAACTTTCATTCATTTCAAAGCTGCCACATTTTAAGTTTCAGCCGCAGCTCTTCCAGTTCAGATACAGAACAGTGTTTGGTAGAACTGTTCATGACCCCATTGCTATCGTATAACCCCTTGACTGGAATTTCAACAGGGTTTCGTTTATTTCTACTTTACCTTCACTGCTAATCTGAGCTCGTACAATAAATTAACTTTCTGGACACCGATGGTTCAACTATTTAGTAAATGGCACGTAGCTTTGAACATAATTATGAGATGAACCAATGGCGCAAAACCCCAAACAGAGCTAAAGTTTCTTCTCCTGGCTCTATTTAGCACATGCAACTCCCACTTTGTGTGTGTTCAAGGCACCTGCGACTGCTGATGTGCACACCATTTTCAGTCCTGGGAGTGGGTGGAGGCAGAACGTACATGCACTATAACCCAGAATGCAATACCCATGAAAACGAGGATGCAATAATCTGATTACTTGTGTCTTCCCTCCCCATTTTTTTTTTTCTTTTTACGTTACAATATATAAGGTTGCGCATCTTCAAGCACAGACTATACAGTGGTACCTCGGGTTAAGTACTTAATTCATTCCGGAGGTCCCTTCTTAACCTGAAACTGTTCTTAACCTGAAGCACCACTTTAGCTAATGGGGCCTCCCGCTGACGCCACGCTGCCGGAGCACGATTTCTGTTCTCATCCTGAAGCAAAGTTCTTAACCCGAGGTACTATTTCTGGGTTAGCGGAGTCTGTAACCTGAAGCGTATGTAACCTGAAGTGTATGTAACCCGACGTACCACTGTATTGTTGTTTAACCTTAAGATTAAATAACAGAAATACATTCCTTCAGTTACCAGCTGGAATACAGCACACATGTCACTCTCTAGTGGCTTTCAAGCATTTTTGCTTCAGGTAACATTTTCCATGCCAAAAAGTCTGCCAGACTGCCACACAACCCCTACACCAGGACAGCAGTCTCCTAGTGCAAGGGAAGAATTCCTGGCAAGGGCCCTCGACAATTCTCTCCAAACTTCAGAGAACATGAGTTTCCAAGGAACACAATATCTTATGGGACCAAACATGCCCCAGTCCTCACTGAAATTTAATACACACACCTCAATGACTTATAACTCATAAACCTACAACAGAAGCAAACTGAAAAAAACACTAGACTTAGACCCAGGGAAAACATACATCAGCCAATCTGTGGAGTTGACCGAACACTTTTGTACTTTCAAATTACCCACAACAACCCTAGAAAATATTTGCATTCCTATTTAGTTATATTTCCACCTTCTCAAATTGTTGTTTCTCCCATTTGTGCATAAACATGAGTTACAGTTGTATTCCACTTCTCAATAAGTTTAATTCTCAGAAACTAACTGCATTCAGACACAATGCTGGCCACTGTTAACAAATTAACTAATGCACACAGCTCAAGCATTTCTCCTTTCCTTGAACAGAGAAACAAATCACAGAATGGCTGGCTTAGTGTTTTGTCCAAACCAACACTTGTGGTTTATTTCTCTTGATCTGAAGCCAAGGTTTGTTCTTAGCTTCCCAATTGTGGTTTATTTGAGAGAAACAAACCACAAGTGCTGGTTGAGACTGGGCTGGTCACTGTGTGGTTTGTTCCCCCTCTTAACTAAGTGTGGAGCAAGATAACACCAACATGCTGCCACCACACACACACAATCTAATCTGCCTAACTTCCAACTAGTGTCAGCCCATCAAATTTATTTGCTAAAAACTATACAAAAACACAAACTATACTCATGTATGTTTTAGCACAGGTGGCTTTGCCTTACATGCAAATGAAACCACTGACTCTTGACTATGAATGTTCACAAACAGTCACCAATGCTTATTTTCTTTTTTATTGCAAAATTAACATAGTTGCTCTTCTGGAATTTGTCGCTGTACACACTGTATTTGGAATTCACAGTAACTAAACTGTTATCACTCAGAATTCATGAGAACATGCCACACTGTAGCAAACATATTTACAGAGTTCAGCATGCAACAGAAAAACATTAACTCCACTTACACAGCCAAACTAATGTTCTGATGGATCTAAACGGTTTTTGGTTACCAATTTTAGAACTTTTCAAATAATAAAATGCTATAAAGGCAGAACTTCTTTCTCTGAAAAATTATATCCAAGGTGTTTGGTTTTATCAAAGTAGCCGAAAGAGAACTGCAGTATTTCCAACTTACATTTCTCAGTTTAAACAATGGAATAGCATGGACACAATCTAGAGCATGATATTAAAACAAGACAAATTTAGTTTAGCTCTTGCTGTAGGTACTCAGGAAAAAATATCACAGCATTGCACTTCCAACATGTATTTGTAATTCAGACAGATTACTTATAGTGAGAAACTTCACAAACCAAATAATTTTAATATTCTCAACAGATTAACAGTGCAACCTAGTCCTTGAATTATACTGCCTACATGACAATGGAATTAATATGAAATCTCTTGTGCTGGCATTACTCCAAGTTACACCACCACTGTAAAGTTGTGATAGCATAAATGACATTCTGTGTTAGAAACTCAGTTATATAATCTAAGTGCCAAATGGCACCTTGAACCTAGGTTACGGTCGCCACAACTGAATGTCTATTTGCCAGGGGGGTTGGATGACCCTCGCAGTCTCTTCCAACGCTACAATTCTATGATCTAAACTACATTGCTTGACTGTAGCTTGCTCTTACAAACAATTCACCTGTTCAAGTATGCAAGAAGGAGAAACACACACAGTGGAAATGGAAATGATATTACCTACAGACTAAGGCAGAGGTTTTTTAACTATGGTTTGTGAGTTCCATTTGGGTGGTCTGTGTAAAGTCAGCAGCACATTCAAATATATCTGTAGTCAGCCCTGCACTTACTTTCCTTGGTGTAATTACGGAGGACTGTGTACGAATCAGCTGGATTGACAGAGATGTCAGTTGCCAACCTGGCATCTAGATACCTCCATGTAGTCGCAATTGGACCTACTCCAGTAGCAAAACGTGCCTGGCAAACTTCGAACACTGGTGACATTACAATACTGTTAAGTCAGCACAGATTATGTGTCATAGTATAACAGGTAAAGATGAAGACATACTGGAGGAGGATCAGAGTAGTGGCCAGCTTAATCCTGAAGCTCAGGCACTGTTCCTGCATCCTCGTCTAGCATAGTTAGACCTACAAAGCTAGTATAAATAAAAACATTCTCACTGGAGTGAATGGAGAGCCACATTATCCTCTCTCACAATGTGAGTACTGTATAGGATACTCTTGGAATGGTCTATAGCCACAAGCAATAAATATTTAAATGCTAGAGTAAACAAAGGTATACATCCCAACCTATTAAGATGAGTGGCATGGGCTATGTCTATGGATTTCAGAACTGTTAGCATACAAGAGGCTAAGGGGAACTTGGTGATGAGAACAGTGGTGTAATGACACTATACAAAGAAAGTACTTTAGACAAAATAACAAACAGCCAAGGCTGACACCCAAGCATCCAGGAAAGAGCAAATGGATAACACTTATGATCTCAGACCTCTTACAGTTACTCCACTTCAGAACAAAAACAAATACTCACCAAAAACTCCAAGTTGCAACTAGAATTCCAAGGCAAAGCATGCTCACAGGTAAGAAACAGACTGCCAAAACCCTAGCCATAGTCCTTCAGTTCCCATAGTCACCCCAAGGAATGCAGAGAATTCCTATTGCCACAGATCACCTACTAATCCCCTTGCAATATGGAAAAATTGGGGTATACTAGCTGAAGAATCCCTGTCCTGTCTTAATCAACACAGCTCTGGCTCTCATTTGCATCTGCTGGTCCCAGGGAAGCAGTATAAGGTGTCTGGAAGTGTGATGGATGAGAGCAAGCTGTGATTAGACAGAGAAACTGTGGGAATATAAATCTTCTGATCTAGGTGAAGTACAGGCAACTCCCCATTTGAACAGGAGATGCGTTCCAAGTGAATGCACAAGTCAGCCGTTGCGTTTAAGTCTGTTCTGCCCCCGCCCCCTTCCGGGGTCGAAAGCAGCACACACATCAGCAGCCTCATGCAAAATGGTCGTTCCCTAAACATAACTAATCATGGATGGTATTGCACTCCTCCTGAAGGCCAAACATACAGCTTGGGAGTTCCTCTCAAATTCTATATTATCTACGGCAGTGCAGGTTGCATTGTTCCTAGGACAGCCTTTACTAGTTTTGTCTGATTTGGCAGTTGCAACTCTTCTGCTAAAGTGGTTATTCCCTTTAAAGCCTAAATGGTTTGAGACCAGATTGTTTGAAGGACTACATATACAACCTCTAAAACTGGCCACAGAGCCCTTTATTGCAGACCCACAGTCAAGATTAAACTTGACTGCTATGAAACACCACCTCATGGAATGAACCAACCCCTATTTGCCAGCTTCTTCAGCCTCTTTTAAATGGGCCATAAATACCTTTTTTATTTCAGTCTGCCTTCCGTTGTTGATGTTGGTCCGAAGTTTTAAAACTGTTACTGTTCTGTGTTTTACTTTTGCTGACAGGTTCAAAGTTCACATCCCCTTCCCCCTTCAGTCTTATCTGAATATAATAACTATGGCAATTTGGAAAGATGAAAACTCTGGATGGAGTTATATTTGAGTGCCCCTCTCTTGCCAACAATTGACTTTCTTATAAAATGAATCATAAACTCTGGTGCCAAGAGTTAAAACATGATGAGATTTGAGAAGTATCCTGCTGGTCCAGGAAGTTACCCAAGTTCTGAAGCTGCGTTCTTCTACGCTTATGTAAAAAGTAGTTATAGCACAATCCTGTGCTCACTTAATTGGGAGTAAGCCCTATTAGACTCAATGTTCAGTTAAAATCTCAAATTAAATGAGACTTATGAAAAATATTTTCAGAACCAAAGAACAAAGTGGTTAATACTTCACAGAAAGCAGTGAAGTCTGATTTTCAATGTAATCGTATGCATGTTTACTCAGAAGTAAGTCCCAGTGACTTCAACAGAGCTTACATCTACGTAAGTGTGCATAAGATTGCAGCCTCCAACTATCAGTTTTACCATCATTAGTATACACCAGAAATGTGAAACAAGCAACATTTTAAAAAGTGCTAAAATATATATTTATTAAAAGGTGATCTGCAATACAGTGGAGTGTAGATTAACAAGTATCTGACAGAAACATAGATGATGAACCTTATATCCATACTCAAGAAAACAGTGCTTGCATGACATCATAAGAAATTACAACTGACAGTTCAATCCACAATCCAAATAAACTTAAGAATGATCTGAGAGCTGGTGAACTGAGCAGGGACATCGCTAAGATTACACGTTTCTAAGCCATACATTTCCCAGTTGGCATCAGGCACATGAATATAAAGACACACAATCTTCAATATGGGCACAATAATATCCTTACTTACCTTTCAGGGTCATTGCACAAAATGTTGAAATAGCACATATGTAGTGTTTTGAACACCCTAGCATGTTTTATAAATGCTGATTTTATATATGCAAATTTATTTTGTACATGCACATACAATGGTACCTCGGGTTACATACGCTTCAGGTTACAGACTCCGCTAACCCAGAAATAGTACCTCGGGTTAAGAACTTTGCTTCAGGATGAGAACAGAAATCGTGCTCCAGCAGCGTGGCGGCAGCAGGAGGCCCCATTAGCTAAAGTGGTGCTTCAGGTTAAGAACAGTTTCAGGTTAAGAACGGACCTGCAGAACGAATTAAGTACTTAACCTGAGGTACCACTGTAATGCTAATGTATCTATAATAACTAGATTGCTCTCTGCTAATAATTATATATTTATGTCAACTTCAACTGAACTAAAAAGGTAAAGGGACCCCTGACCATTAGGTCCAGTCGTGACCGACTCTGGGGTTGATCACCTTTAATCTACTTTTCCCATAACAATCTGGTTCGACTCTGGGTTAGATAATCTGGGGTTTGTATTCAACTAAGTTTTATTTAGAGTAGAACCACTGAAATTATTTAACATGACTAAGTTAGGCCATTCATTTCAGTGGGGTTACTCTGAATAAACTTAGCTCAAGCCCCCCTGTAGATGTTAATTGTTCAGTTGTTTTATGGAATTGTTGTTTTTTTTAAAGGAAAAAAAAACACCACTATGTTTTTAGTACTGCAAAACATCTGGGTTAAGAAAGACATCACAGTACTAAAAAAAAAAAAAAAAAAAAAAAAAACTTCTGCATGATCTTAAACACATCTACCAGAAAGTCAGTCACTTACTGGCCCATACCCAAATAGATCAGTACTCTATACACCCTGCACACATTATCACCACTCATTTAACATAAGCAATATACAACTTAACTGCATATACCCTCAAACACATCATGTGAAGGAGAATACTGCTATCTTCTCTTTATATTTGCAAAACTGAGGCTGAAGAACTGTGGCTTGATCAAAGGCTGCATCACATGTCCACACAGCCATGCTTTCACTGTTGTTTACTCTGATGCATGTCCCCAAAGACACAAGCCTATTAACATCTCCTTACAACAATTTAACTTTGGGGTGGTTGTTTTTTAAATCAGGCTGAAAGGAAACAGCAGAAATTTTCTTTAACATACAATTTACATTGTTTATAGTATTTATTGCTACTTCTTTAACTATGCCACAGAGCAACCTAGTTAATTAGACACTTTAGACAGCTTCAAGCATTTCGCAGGGCCCCACCTAATTCATTAGGAGAGCAAGGACAATTAAGCCACTGGCTAATATGTAACAGAAGACTATATACCAAATGTTTGTAGCTCCAAGCTCTCCACACCAAACAACTAAGACACACTACTTGCACCTGAAGTTTGAAAACCCAGCTTAATCACAGACACAGCAACTTGGGTTTACTCCCCTTTTTCTCTCCTTACATTTGGGAGAATGGGGACGGGAGAACAACCACCCAGTGCAAGGTGTGAAAGAAGCATAAAAATGCACGAGGGGTACCTGCACATCCATCCTGTCAACCGTCTGCACATACACTAAAACATGTGCAAACACCGCACATCCCAGATCATATCGGGGATTGGGGGGAGGGTGGCCTGTCTCTTGGCTATCCACTCCACATACGCTAAAGCTTCCCGTGGCCAGCAAGACCCTCGGGTGCTCGAAGGTCGTCCAGACACACGTGCAATCTCAGAACACATGGGGGGGGAGGTGGGGTGTTGGGGTTTTTTTGGGGGGGTAGAGGATTTCCCTCTCCCAACTGCCGGCGTTTGCAGGAGGTCTTCCAGAAGCGGAGTTAAGAGAAAGGGCCCGCCAGAGGCGAAACCCACCGAGCCCAGCAGGGAAGCATCAGTCCTCCCTCCCGGGGGTTTCGCTGTGGGGGGGCAGCCCCCCGCCCACCTGCCTGCCTTCCCCTCCTCGACTCCCGGGTCACTCACAGGTGACGATGGGCTTGTTCTCCATGGTGTAGATGACCGGCGGCGCCTCCACCTCCTCGTCGTCCTCCGCCAACACGCCTTCGCCGGCTGCTGCTGCTGCTGGTGGTGCTGCTTCTGCTGCTGCTGCCGCCGCCGCCGCCGGGGCGGGTTCCATGGGCGGGCAGGGCGCTCAGCCCCGGCTCCGGCTCCCCCGCCCGCGCCGCGCCATGGACCCGCCGCCGCTACCGCCACACCTTCCCGGCGCGCCCTCTCCCGCCGCCGCTGCTGCTCTTCCTCCTCGCCGCCGCCTCCAAAGGGGGGGCCGCCCTCCTTCTGCCCCTCCCCCTCCCAAACCCCCAAGTGGGCCCCCCCTCGCGCGCAGCCCCCACGGATGGAAGGCAAGTGCCAGGCTCATCCGCTTCCTGTATCGCCGGGACCCAGCATGACCGCTTCCGGCGGAGGAAGGAGCGGGGCGTTAAAGGGGAGGCTCGAGGTGGCGCGGCTGGCCTCCGAGAGGAATCGGAAGCTTTAAAGGGGAGGACAGAACAAGGCGGAAGGAAGGAAGTGGCGGGTCGTGGGAGAAGCAGGCAGCGCTCTGAAGAGGGGCGGGGGGGGGGGACAGCAAACAGGGCTGTCCCGAGAAGAAAAAGTTGCCACTGTGCGGGTTTATTTGTGCAGTCGTTCTCCCCAGTGAACATAGGGCGTAGTGGCACAACAATAATAGAAAATAATAAAACATCATCATCATCATTATTATTAATATATTTAATCGCCATGACCATTTACTTAGATTTAACTGTTCTTGTAATATCACACAAAACAAAGTTAGTTGCATGTACATCATTCTTTCCTGCTTTGTTGCTGCCGCCTTGCACATCTCTTCTTGACCTTCCAGATCCAGAAGACGGGGCCAGACTCCTCCCTCCATTGACCTGTCAGCTGGCATCAGCCTACAGCAAAGGGAGAAAGAGAGGGGATGCAGAGCCGCTCAATTTGTGCTCCTAAAAGGCTATGAACGTCAGGTGCCTCCTGTCCTGGAGCTATTCTGTCCCAATTGGTCTTTTGAACTTGTAACTAAGAACATGTATTTTCTCTTTCCACCCCGGTCCATTTTGCTTTTGTGCCATGCCCTTCTAGATGAAGCTCAAGGGCAGGGACTGCCTCTTCTTTAGTGATTTGTAAGCTGTTCTGGGAGCCTCGTTTGAAGAACAGGATTAAAATTAAAATTCAGAACCTGCAATTTATAGTACATATTAGTTCGTTCATATAGCCAAGAGGAACATGTCTTCTGGCTCAGATGCATACTCTTTAAGTGTTTGGGACAAAAAATGTTCCCCTGTATTCATTCATCAGCTGCATTTCATAGAATTGTAGAATCCTATGCAGTGCAGGAATCTCAGTTAAAGGATCCATGACAGATGGCCATCCAGCCACTGCTTTAAAACCTTGAAGGAGAAAGAGTCCACCACCTAAAGGGTTGCATGTGAGTTATCCAAAGATCCATTTGGCTGCTTCGCTGAGTTCAACATATATGATTACAGTAAGGTTACCGTACTTTTTTCAGTGAATCCGGGGACACTTTTCAACTTCAATGGATCTTGTATGGGGACTGATCTGTAAATCCAGGGACAGTCCCCGAGAAACGGGGACGTCTGGTAACCTTAGATTACAGCTGAGACCTAAAGATAGATTGCTTGGATTTAAGTAAATTGCAGCATCCATGCTGCAATCCTATGCACAATTAATTACCTGGGAAAAAGGTCCATTGAATTTTCTCAGAAGTAAATACTGTATATATGTGTAGGATGAGACTGCATGGGCGATTATATTCAAGCACTCTGATCCAGTTGTTTTGCAGAGCAAACGAAAGGCTACTGTTCTTTAAAAACTTATCCTCCTGTAGCTGCTGAACTAAACGAGATACTTTCAGAGTTCGTGTAAATATGCTGTTGATTGCTGCCCAATTTAGCAAGTAGTATGGCAGTGCTTACGACTTGTAAGATCATAGCTCTGCTTAGTGTATGTTACCACTTCAAATAATCCTATTGGAGCTGTGCCTGATTAATTCAGAGCTGCTTCTATAAGAGGCATTTGAGAGTGTCTCTAGCAAACACGAGTAAATCAAAACAGAATAAACACACTACAGTTTCATTTTACTTCAAAGCACTAAGCATAATTACAAATATAATTTTATCACTTAACACGCTGAAAGCAATTTTTCAATTACAGGACAGTTTGTGAATGGACAATTGGGAAGGTAGTCCACTATTATATGTTACATTGATAGTGTTATATAAATAATGACTCGCTATGCAATTCCATTTACTGCTTTGTGTATGTAAACAATAATTTGCTTACCTTGTGCATCATTCTTATTATGCTAGAACATATATAGCTTAATAAATATATTTGCTTGAAGTTTATTGACCATAAGGTAAAACATTCCATTATGCAAAATGAGAATTCAAATAGAATACTTAGAATCATTCAGATGTAGGGACAGAAAGATCACAGGGTATCTACCACCAGCAAGATTAAAGCATAGCAGATGGTCATCAGTCTAAGAAAAAGCAACTAAATGCACCAATTTATAGCATCTTTTATAAGTTACAACAGCAAATAAAGACTAGACCAATGCCTTTTCAGCACTGGCCCCGGCCTGGTGGAATGCTCTGTCGCAGGAGACCAGGACCCTGTGGGATTTGACATCTTTCCGCAGGGCCTGCAAGACGGAGCTGTTCCACCAGGCCTTTGGTCTGGACTCAGTCTGACCTCCCCTCTTATTTTTTTTGATGGAACCCCTTATATGGGATCCTGCATATAAATTTTCCCTCGGCCCTTTTGCTGGCCCATGTAGGACCAGCATGGATAGCTGGCCCTGGTGAATATTTGATGTTTCCTTCCCTTAAGGTCTTGATTTATGGGCCGCCAGTAAAATGAGGCTGCATCTGAAGCTGTATTTTAAGCTGTATTTTAATTATTTTGGGGTTTTTTTAGCTGTATTTCAAATTTGGTGTTAGCCGCCCTGAGCCCAGTCTTGGCTGGGGAGGGCGGGGTATAAATAAAAAACAACAGAAAAATATTATTATTATTATTATTATTATTATTATTATTATTTATTCTATGGGTTACATATTGTGCTTTGATTGCATAACAAGTATCAAACCTTAACAAAGCCTAGGAATTCATTAAGGGCTCTAAGAGAACGAACTCATCTGAGCCATTACATAATGGGTAGTTTAATAAATAATGTACACTATTCTCTATCTAGCTTTTGTATATTTTAAAGTAGGGTTGTAATTTTCCTTGATTTTACTGTTTTATCTTTTGTAAATTGCTTCGAGGGTGGGTGGGTGTTTTTACAATCAAAAGGTGTATAAATTTCATGAAATAATTAAAATAAACATCCTATTATGCTCAGAGGAGAGTGTGATGAGAGAGGGGGGGAAAGATTGTATAGTCTGGAAGAGTTTATAAATAATTTTTTTTGGCGTGGTGAACTGTAAGGCAACAAGGCCACCTAGAAAACAATTAGAACTCATTTTGATGTTACGCTGCAAGAACTTCTCCAAAAGTTAAATCAATCTCTTCTAGATAATCATGTCAAATATGCTGAGACGTTTATAAGACAAGCATAATATACAAAATAGCCTTTTCATTTATTGCCCCTGCTGAAAACATTGGCCTGTTTAGGCAACCTGGTGTCAGGCATATGACTTGGATGGCATAAGTAGCATATTGTGGAAAGAGACTTTAATAAAAGGGAAGGCTGACTTGGGCATGAAGCAGTGTCACAAGGAAAGCACAAGAGTGTTCTTAAGAACTAATTCTGGGTAACTTCCAAAGAAGCCAAGTCGGCTTCACTTCATGTTTCAGCATCATATCAAATATGAGCAACTACCTCCCCCACACAAGGGTCTTAAATTGTTTCTCAAAGAAGAAATGTAATTTGGGGGGAGTCCTAGGAACTTGGTGGACGCTGATAAAACCATTGATAAGGGTTTTAAGCAAGAGCATGCAAGACCTGATATAAAAGGAAATGTATACATCCTCCACAAGTAAGTATGCAGGTAAAATTTGTTTTTTAAAAGCTGAAAAGTAAACAGAATATTGTTATAGGATGGGGGGGCAGTCTGGATGTGCTCTGGGTGTGTCTACAGTGCTCCCTGTGGCATTTGCTTCCTCCATCTCTTGCTTGTTCTTCTCCCATTATTGAGGCTTCTACTCCTACCCATTTGCAGACTCCTAAATAGTCAAAGTCTCTTCCTTCGCCACAATTGACTTCCAATCTTTATGCCTTCCAGCTGCCCTTGATCTCCTTAGCCACCCCATCTGAGTACTCTGCAACTGAGCTTCTGGGTCATTCTCAACCATTTGTAGAGGCTGAACAGGCAAAGCTCTCACCTTATGTGTGAACTTAAGAGTCTTCATAAGCTCACATCGGAGGTCGCCATTTCCCCCTTCAAGGCTCCCCGTAATCTGATAGCATGACCTATTCAGTCTCTGGTTCTGCAGCTCCATTTGCTGCTCAGTAATGCTTCTGCTGTTCAAGACTGCTTTTAAGCTACTCCATCATCTGTGTTTGGTGCTGTGCTTGCTGCTGTATCTTCAATGCTTTTAAGCTTTTGGAACATCAAGTTGATCTGTTCCAGGAGTATTGCTGTTTCTCACACCTTAGCTCAGGCACAGCTTGCTCACAGTTCCTGTTCCAAGAAACACAACCCTACTTCTAACATCAGTATTACACGTACCTCAGTCTCTGAGCAGTGGGAGACTTCAGAGGTTGTCGGCCGGGGCCATCCCACCCATGAGGCCGGGGCTGTTCCACCCATGAGGTGAACTGAGGTAGCCACCTTGGCTGGTGGAAGCCCAAAAGGTGCCCCCTCATGGGTGCCTTGCCTGCCCTGCCGCCACCACCACCACCACCACTGGTGGAGAAGTGGTGCCAGAAACAGAAACAGCTCCTTGAAATCTTATGAAATCTCACCAAGATTGCATGAGATTTCAGTGAACTCTTGAAAGAACTTGCTGGGTATAGCCACACAACCAAATAAGGGAGGCCGCAGAGACACTGAAGTATAGCATGTTTCTATTTCACCTCAGGCGGTGAAATGGAACAGGACATGCCGCCCTGGTGCCAGCACAGCACAGGTTAGGTTTCCTTAGAATGAAGGTGACCTGGTGGGAGTCAAAAGACTGGTTAAATCAGCTATGATACATTGGGTGAGAGATATAGGGCATAATATAGAACTGAGTAAATGAGAGAAATTGTGCGGTGGGCAGGAAGATTTGCCCCTTCTTCTGGAAGCACCACTAGTTAGTAGTTTCTGTGGCAACACACCTGTACTTGGCAAATCCTTTAGCCATGCAGAGATGCTTAAAAGACTTTGCTAAGGCATTAACCCAGGAAAGAGCCTGGTTCAACCACTTCAGCAGTTCCTTCTACAGCCAGGGGTAGAGTGAAAGCATTAGCTTGTAGACCAGGCTCCAAATCCCCACTTGGCCATGAAGCCAGAGGCAGAAGAAGGGGGATGGTGGAAGCAGGCTCCCCAGGTGTCACCACTGAGGAGGGGTGACAAAATGGCGGGCGTCACTCACAGCGGGGCCTGCAACATGCCTGAGCCACACGTCTCTTATGGGAGTGACACCGTGGCTTGGGCACCCGCAGGCTCCGCACTCCCCAAATGATCCACCCGCTGCCTCCCCCTCAGCTATAGGGCGGCTGAGTGGGAGGAGGCAGGCAGACTCCTCCGGGCCTCACAGGGGGATAACCCCGCCCCCACAGGAGGCTGGCCCCACCCCCAGACGTGCTGTCCCAGGCACCTGATTGGCTTCCTCTGCTGCTGCATGAAGCTCCCTAGGTGACCTTGGTTCAGTCACCAATTCTGAGTTTAGCCTACCTCACATGGTTGTTGGGTTCAGGGTTGGAAAACCACGTAGGAAGGAAAATTGAATGGAGCATGTCAAGGGCATGGCTAACAGACTGGGACAGTAAACAGGAGGCCCAGCACGCACTGTAACATTTTATTACAGGTCCCTCATTATGTAAGCATATATTATCAGTTTGTGAGGAAAGGAGGTAAACTTTAGGAGAAAGGTTTGGATGGGAAGACATGATTCTGCTGTGTTTTTAGATATTAAAATGCTGCCAAGGAGCATTTTAGTTTGAGCTTGTTTATTGATCTTGCGATGAGAACGACCCAGGCCTTCATAATAAATTATGAATAAAATCATTATGCAAAACAAATACAATCTCATCTTTTAAATAATAATTCTACCCTCAGAAAGCTGAGCGGATATGTTGCTGCAGCTTTCAGATAAAAAGGGGAAAGAAGAGGAGCACTGTATGTGGAAAATACCTAAAAAGCACAATCTGTTAAGCACAAAATCTGTTTCCTCTCACTTTGCCTCAGCTAAGTTAAGATCAAAGAAGGTTGCTATGACTAAAAAGCATATATCCCTATGAGCATTTGTTCTGTTTCTTATTCTGCTCAAGGTTCCTGTGGTCTATTTGCTGGGCTGCTGTAACTGTCTTCTGCTTGCCAACCTCTTTGTGGTCTGTGAGAAGTCGACAGTGAAGAAGAAAAATTAAAGCCACACATGCAAACCTTGTGGTCTTAAACACACTGAGCTGAACAGTGTCCTCTTCTGTTAGTCATTTCAACTTCCACATCTTAAAAGGTTTCTATAGCCAAATTGGGAGATCAGTCTGTAGCAATATACAGCTTCAGCAAAACAATTGGAAATGAAGATGCGATTGAGGTGGCTGTTCATATGCACCCTGAAAGACTCCATAATTAAAAGGTTTCCTTCTACCTCGCATTACTGTAGCGATAACTGGTGCATTGCTTTCACAGGTAACATAAGAATATGGGAAGCTACCTTATAACAAGTCAGATCACTGGTCTGTCTAGCTCAGTATTGTCTACATTGGCCTGGTTCATACATAACACTAAATCATGGTTTATTACACAATGGTTTATTAAACTGTGCCTTAGCATCATGTGTGAAACCAGCTCAGCAGCTTAGCTACAGTTATTAACATTCAAGGCTGAACAACCAATGGTCTTAGCAATCTGTCTCACACAAAGAGGCCTCAGTTTGCCCCAATCGACCCTCACTCTGTGGCTTTGGAGCAACATTAACACCTTTCACCACTACTCTTCAACTCATCCAGGCTCTCAACCTGAGCAGCATGAATTGTTGCCCACAAGCATCCACAGAAATGGATCTACCACACCTTTTCCACAGCAGCAAAAGAGCAAAAGAAAGAAAGTGAAAGAAGGTAGCAGCAATAAGCTGCACCTGGTGTTTCTCTCCACTTCCTGGTCCCCCTGACAAAACTCATGGGCCTCAACATCAGCATGGCAGTGAGGGAGTGATTGGCAGGCAGATTTGTTGCCTTCTTCCATCTCTCTCTTCCTTAGCTGCCAGTGCAAACAGCGCCCAGCACCCCCTTGTACCAATACATAGCTGTATATGTGATACAGGAGCATGAGGGATAAGAGCTTCCATTTGTATCAAGCACCTCATGCCTACATGCCCTTACAAAGAAATGTTCTCTGTGTGTAGAGTTGGGGGTTGGATGTGTAAAGAGGAAGTGGCATTCTGTTTTCCTACCTGTTTTCTACCTGGGCACCAACAGCTGCTTAGAACTCCCTATGTAACAACTAGCAGTAGATCAGCAGGTGATATTGCATAGTTTGTTATCGCCATCTATCGGTCAAGGCATGCAATGGCCTCTGAAGTTTAGATCCTGGCAGTAGAAGGGGAGTAGAAGGGAAGGGGGAGGAGAACACTTTAAAAAAAAATAAAAAAATTGTAAAATATTTCCTGCATACCCTAAAAGGCTCAAGTGCAGTCCAGAATAGTGTGTACATGGCAGTCACCCCAAACCGGGCAGAGGCAGCACCTCGCATGAGTGGAGCTCCGTTTGTTCAAAGTGCCTCTGCTTGATTTGGAAAGATTTTCCTTCCACTTTTCTGCCATTCCCCATGTCACCAGCCCCTGCTATTCAGGACTCCCCCAGAGGCTTGGAAGTCAGGCGAGACAGGAGAGATTTGTGGTGTGAGAAGGTCTTCCACTCCTGTACCTTTGCTTCTTTCCTGGTGCATAGATCTGCACTATGGGATACAGTCAGGTTACCCATTCCAGATGGAGTTGCACTCTCCTTGAATGAGCAAGTGCATGGCTTGGGGGTAGATACATATTTGACATCAGAGGTCCAGGTGCCCCCTGTGGCTAGGAGGGCCTTTTATCAGCTTCACCTGGTTGGCAAGCTGGAGACACAGTCCTTCCATTGCAGTTCTTGTTTTGGTAATATCAAGGCTGGATTTCTGCAATGTAGGGCTGCCCTTGGTTTTGGCTTTGAAGCGTCAGCTGGTGCAGAGTATGGTGACCAGGCTGCTGGTGAAGGCAGCTGGCTAGCAATATGTGACACCATTCTTAAAATATCTGCATTTGCTGTCCGTCTACTACTGAGCCAGGTTCAAGGTCCTTGTATTAATTTACAAGGCCCTGGGCAACTTTGGTCCAAGCTTGATCACAGAGATCAACTGCTGAAGCCTTGTTGGCCATTCCGCAAGCTGGCAAGGCTTGCTTGACAAAAACAAGAAACTAAGCATTTAGTGTCATTGGCCCAGTCCTGTGGAAGACACTGCCAGTAGCAGACTGTGCCAATTTTTAAATGCCTGCTGAAAACCTTTCTATTCCGTCAGGCTTATGCAGGCGATTAAGAATACAGTACATCTCTCCATAAGTTAGCCGATTTCTGATCTTAACATTTGTATATTGTTTCCATTGCATTTTTGTCTGTAAAAGAAAGAGAACTCTGTTGCGTATGTCAGGTTTCGCGCTGTTGCGATTAGAAGTAATGTCTTATCTGAGACCATTAAATCTGGAAGAGACGGCTGACATTTGTGAAGAAGACAATGGACCTTATCATTGCAAAGAAAGTGAGCATAAGTGCATCTAAGAAGACAACTAGATGACTAATGTAAATTGTTTTCTGGGGGTGTTCATGGGGTTGAAGATGGGTCTTGTCTCTGTGCAGATTTTTAAAAATGATGTTTCCAAGTTTCTGTGTGCTTTGAGATGCAATTCGGGTTCCCAGGTGCACTATATAAAATAAAGCTCTGCGTTCCCCAATCACTCTTATGGGTAACCCAAAAACAGTTTTAACTCCCCATCCCCCCCTCCCTTTTTGCAAAAGATTATCAAATTTGCAGGCATCAAGTGGATTAAGCCTAGTAAATTGCAGGTTCAAGGGAATGATAAAAGGGTCTTGCACATAAAAGGGACAGCAATATCCTTATAGGCCTTCAACAATCCATTTTAATTTCATACTTTCAAGAGTGGGGTTCTTTTTCCTATTTTAAAATGATATATGGGCAAGTGTTGTGTATTCTTGCTTGTACTTAAAAGAAAACACATTCGCAGCTTTGCACTGGTCACTTTAGCTTTCCCAGTGCTTGTTTGTGTTGGGAGAGTATGTCATCCAACTTGCAATGCAGAGCTGTGGGAGATTTTTGTTTTCAAGTAGGCAGGGGACAATTGATTAAAAAACAAAGTATTATTTTTTATGTTGTTAAATGAAGCTTTAAACTTAAAAAAAACCCTCTCCTGCTCTGCTCCAACCACAATAATCCAGAACTCCTCTATCGCTCTGTAGGCAGAATTGAGAAAGCCTCACTTCTTGTCAAGCCCACAGACCTGGAGTAGAGAGAAGTGATAGGCATGGAAAACATAGATATATGCTGTATAGAACAGAATACAGAAAAACAGAGTGGCAGAGCAACAAAGAGCTTTGTGGAGTCTTGACTGGACTCACGGTGCTTTGTTAACATCACAGTTTGTCCCAGGGAATGGTAAAATCAGCCCTGATACAGAGCAGTTGCAAATCCCTAATACTTACCCTCATATATTATTGCTGTTTGCTTAGTGTAGAATAGTGGTAAAGAGGCTGAGCTATGAAACAGAAATTATCTAATCTTGGCCTCTGCTATGAACTCACCAAATGGCCTTCATCTCATCAGCATGTTTCAGCTCCAGCCCCTTGGATGTACGATATAGACATGATGATAAAATTGATCCAATTTTACAAGGCGGCAATCCTATGCACACTTACCATGCAGTAAGTCCCACTGAACTCAATGGGTCTTACCTCTGAGTAGACATGCCTAGGATTGCACTGTAAAAATGCTAAGGTGTACGAGGTGCGTATTTTTTCCCTGCTTGCCCCCCCCCATTACTTATGAGGGCTTCCTTTAACAAGAGTGGGGTTACAAAGGGAACAATGGAAAGTAAAAATCCAGCGAATGCGATCAAACAATAATGTAACGGGAACTGCTGCAGCTTTCTGTTCTCATTAGTTACTTCCAGTGAGAATTGCAGATCTTGAACAAATGTGATTTATTGAAATTACATTCTTTGGAATTTAAAGCACGGTTGTCATTTGACGAATACAAATTTAAAATAAAAACATTGATAATGTAGTTTTGGCAGCTGCTGAAAATTGCACAACAAACATTATTGAAAAGATCTTATACCAACATAAGGCTTATGCTTCAAAACACGATGTGGAAAATGTTTCCTCTTTGCGTCAGCAAGTACTGCAGTAAAAGAGAGAGAGAGCACTTTGTCCTGGAAACATTGAGACCATGCCCAATTTCTCTAATATCTGCTGTGATTCTCAAAACCTAGGACGAGCTAGTTTTGATCCAGCAAGGCACTTCTTATATTCTGAAGCAAGAGTGCACACTCGGGATTGCAGATTACTTGTGGCTCATCTGTTTCAAATAATGGCATGTCCTCTTGCTGTGATGCATTATTAGGGGATCACGGGAATCCTAGTAAGCAGATCCCTCAAGACTGAAGTCAGCCCAAGCCCTGTTGTAAGATGCTGGAAATGGGACACCCAGTTTTCTAGTTGTTAAGTAATGGGGTGAAGGTGAATCATTTGTTCTTACCGCATCAAATTGACATTGGCTCTGCAGCTCTGCAAGTGTACCTAGACTACAATTCCCATCAACCCCAACTATTGCCCATGCTGGCTGTGGCTGATGGGGGTTGTAGGTGTTCTCCAAGGCTTTGGACATTGCTTCTTCCTACACCATTCCCCTTCTCTATCTACAGGTGTCTTGAGATCACGTTCTACCCTTTGCCTCCCTTACAGAACACGGTGCAATAGAGGAGCTAGTCAGAACAGCACATCCTGGGTATGAGAGAAGACAGGTATGATTCTTTCCCACAGAGCAACCTTTGTGGGAGTACCATTGAGTTCAAAGGGGCTTACTCCCAAGTAAGTGGATCTAGGACTGCAGTCCTAATTGCGCAGTGCAGCACTAATTGCTTATTTAAACGATTTGTTTAAAAATGTACCGGTTTGTTCTTAGTACCATCAAAAGAAATAAAAGGTCAATAAAAGAATGAGGAAGTTGTAATGTGTCCGTTGTCGCTTTGCTATCAGATACACCCCTACTTGCAAGCTGGTTTCTAAAACTCTACGACAAAAGGAAGGGAAATAGGAGAAGGGAGAGCTACGGGAAGATTTAGATATGTTTTAAAGGATGAGAAAGAACCTCAGGATTCAATTCTAGAATTTGGCTGCAGCCAGTGTAAAGAGCCCAGGGAGTCAAAGTGTAGTAAGGCTAGAGTCTTGGCCTAGGACTAGAGAAAACTGGGTTCTAATTCCTATGCCTCCATGAAGCTCATTAGGGTCACACCCACACAATACAGTCAAAGCACTATAATACCACTTTAATAGTCATAGCTTTCCCCATAGCATTCTGGGAACTGAAGTTTGTTAAGGGTGACAAGAGTAGTAGGAGACCCTTATTCTCCTCCCAGAGTGGTTTAACAATCTGCCCAGGGAACTCTGAGAATTGTAGCTCTGCAAGGGGAATAGAGATCCGCTGACAACTCAGCACCCTTAAACTACAGTTCCTGGGATTCTTTGCAGGAAGTCACGGCTGTTAAAAGTGGTATAAAAAAGGTAAAGGGACCTCTGGCCATTAGGTCCAGTCATGCCAGTCATGACCGACTCTGGGGTTGCGGTGCTCATCTCGTTTATTGGCCAAGGGAGCAGGCGTACAGCTTCTGGGTCATGTGACCAGCATGACTAAGCCGCTTCTGGTGAACCAGAGCAGCGCACAGAAACGCCGTTTAGCTTCCCGCCAGAGCGGTACCTATTTATCTACTTGCACTTTGACGTGCTTTCAAACTGCTAGGTTGGCAGGAGCAGGGACCGAGCAACGAGAGCTCACCCCGTCGGGGGATTCGAACCGCCGACCTTCTGATCAGCAAGTCCTGGGCCCTGTGGCCCAGCGCCACCCAGTGGTATAGTCGTGCTTTAAACATATGGTGTGAATGTGGCTTAGGTGACCTTGAGCCAGTTACTCTCAGCTTAAATCTCTGCACTGGGGAGAAGCAGTGTTTGTTGCCCTGAGCTCCTTCAGTGAAGAGTGGGATAAAAACGAAATAATTAAATAAACGGAAAGGAGAAAAGGAAGCGATTCTAGGTTTAGGAAGACTGGCAACACTGAATGAATAAGGGAATGCTGAGAAACAAAGAAGAGAGGGTGGAAGAAGAGTATGGGAAGCTTTATTTTTAAAAGCAAAAGCTTTAAAGCTTGAGAGAAGAGAAAGAGAGCAAAATGGAAGGGGAAAGAAGAGGAAACCAGAGGCTGAAGAGACTACAGGAGCAGCAGCATGAGGAATGGAAACAGGACGCAAATCAGAGGAAGGAAGACCAACAAAAGGGCACGATAAAGCACACACAGTGATGGAACAAACCATGCCTTTCGGCCACCACTGTGTGAGCTACCGGAAAACTATTTGGCAAGATCAAATCCAAAATGTTGTATTCTTGCTGCTCAGTACATTTTTTGGTGGGGCAATTTTACCTCTTAGCTTGGGAGCTAATAGCAGGTAGGAAGCAGATTGGACTGAATGCCAACACCAGACCAGGAAGCAGCCCTGATCTGCCACAAAATCCCACTGGTTGCAGGCTGGCATCTATGTAAATTGGCAGTATCATGAAAATGAGGCAAATGCCGATGTTCTGTCGTTGAAAACAAAACAGGAGATGGCAAGAAACGTAATGCGCCCTACACATTCTGGGCTACTGCTCTTCTTCCAGAGCAATTTCAGTCAAGATACAATTAAATCAGACAAGCTAATTACTCCAGTCCCATGGATTTCAAGGGGAACTAACTTAGCCTGGAGCCAATGCAACTTATAGCTAAGGCCCATTAAAACCAACACAATTTTGGAGCACCTAATGGCAGAATGGCTTGCAGCAAACGGCACAGATACAAACAACTGTGTGGGTAGTTTGTAGGGTCCCTGGTGGAAGAATAAGGTCAAATGTGTTTCTTGATGAGCAGGAACCCCTTTCCCTCAATGCTGTGTTGCAAGACTCCCTCTGGCTTCTTCTTCTTCATAATAATAATAATAGTAGTATTTATTACCTGCCCTTTGCCAGCAGGTCCCAGGATGGGTCCTGAAAGCACACATCTCAGGTGTCAAAGGTAAAGGAAGAGGCGCAATATGGCATTGTGTCGGTTGCGGAAAATGAAAAACAAACAAACCTCACGGGGCATGCTCAAGCTCTTGAATGTATCTCAAGCAGGTCTTTGGATGCCAGCCTATGCATTTAAAAGTTACATTTTAATCCAAGACATCAAAACACAAATGGAGTGCTGACAATGGAAGGAAAGGGGAAACGGCTGCCACATTCTAATAATGATTAAAATTGAATAATGAAGAAAGACCAAAAGAAAAAGAAAAAGAAAAAGTTCATGATATATTTTGTTTATTATTGCTCTCAAAGGGCTTGGTAGTCAAATATACAAGCTATGTTCTATTAAACCAGAAGAAAATAGTGTAAGGTATAAAATCTATGCTCACTGTTCCAACCCAAACCGCTTGATATTCTTCATGAGACACGCTTACTGCTGTTTCCAGTAATACTCTCTCACACGTACTCTGCGTATTTATATAAAAAACTATTTGAAGAGACAAACCAAAATTTCAAGCCAAAAAGATGAGCTGCCATGTACTAGATTGTGCCATGTTGTACACTTCAGATATGTCTTTCTAAAACTGCAAACAAATTAATGTATACTTTGCTAAAACAAAATATGATCAATATGTCATGATATGAAAACAAAACAGAAGGAAAACATCTGCTTTTTCTCTCCATAATGTACATGCAGTACTCCCAATACCTTTTAGCAGGAGCCATTTGCGCTAAGTGGAGGCTGGACACCTATTTTAACAGATCTGTACACTCTTTGCTTCCTTACACTCTTCCTGCACGACTCCCGCCTGCCCCCCACTTAATTCTGTTACAGTGTCTGGCCTTATCTATCAATACAGAACTCCTTGCTCACAAGTAATAGTAATGCACAGCCAGGGGACTTTCCCACTTTGTTTTTGTTATTAAGTGCATTTAAAATATATCCAACATCTTCTTCAGAAAGCAATTATACAGCATCTGTTAAACAGAGGAAAGAAAAAAACCTTTCCAACAAGGAAGTGTTATTTACCAAGTACTTTTAAAAAACGCAATCCTGCCTGTTCAGTCTTCTGGTTAGATAACAGAGAAGAAAGCTCTCTGCTCAGCTGTCTAACTGTTTAAAAACAAAACAAAAAGCAGAATATATTTACTAAGTAAAAAATAGTCATGGCTGGATTCTCCCCAAGAAGCACAGGTTCAACTTCCAATGAAGTTAATAAGTTGTCTGCCCTTAGTCAGGGTAGATTTTATCCCCTTTCAGGAAGCGTAGCTTACCGATTCCGGGACTGACAGTACAATGTTATGCTGGGGAAAAGCAAAATTCATAGATACTGTGGGCTGTGACTTAAGAAGCCAATGAAGTTCTTTTTCTGCAATAGTAGTTCCCTCACTGAAGAGGCAAGCAACTGTTTTATTTGAAAAATGGCTTGTCTCTGCAGGAATAGGAACTGGTGGCGCAGTGTTCTAGCTGCATGAACCATTCTCTTGCATGCCATTTTCTACATGTTTGGATATTGGTTGTTTTGATCATGGCTCCATAGGACAATTCCAAAAACCTTTCACGTAGAAATCCCTAAGCAAACATTCATCAGCATGAGAAAGCTAAGGTAAGTCGTTTCCGCAAAGAATCTTTCTAAACTCCAGAGTGCCAAGTTGCACACAAAAGTATTCTCAAAACGAGCTCCTGCAAGTGAGGAATAATAATAATTAAAAAATGCTAACATTTGGAAAGTAAGATGTCACACATTTACCCCTGGCTATGAGAGGATGTGTGTGTTACTATCACATCACAAGGAGCAGTAGGGGCCCAATTCTGCTTTGAATCCCATTTATAAACCTTAATTCCTATTGTTTTTGTTTGTTTGTTTTTTGGGTGTGGATCTGATTGCAAAATTTGGTCCCAGCACTGGAAGATGATATATGCCACTGCCATATACTTTCAAATATTTCCGTGATGCAGAAATCAATTTGCAAAGCCCTATTAAAGGCAGCTGCGCACAAAACAGTATCTGAAGGGAGACTTTGTGACTAGTCATTCACCTATAACATTCGTTATATGGAGTAAACCTAGAGGTGCTGTGCCAGTCAAAACATTGAAGGCTGTGTCAAGCAAACAAATGGCTTTCCACAGGGAAGCAACCTCAGTGCATTGTGACTGAAGGCAGCCACCACATCAAGAACCTTTCTACTTAGCTCTTACGTGTGTTTTCGGAGCCAGAGATTGTTGAAACCAAACCGGTAGCTCTTAATGTGCAGCAGAATATCCTCAATAAGTCTGACCTGGCAATATCCCGTGATAATGTAGGCAAACTGACATTCCAGCCCTAAACACATTTGCCTGGAAGAAATTTTGACCTGAAATCAGTAGTGTTTCCTTCCAAGTAAGTGTGCTGAAGGCTGCAGAGGTACAGTACCAACCCTGTGTTATCTACTACAATTAGTAGCTTTTTGAATACAATTTGTTTCCAGGTTCCTCTGTTGTTTTATGCTGTTTTTCACCACAAGCCATACAGGAGATTCTGAGAACAGCCTTTTTTTTTCTTTTTCTTTTTTTGCAGTGGGGGTAGTACTGCCAATTTGAAAAGACTGAGCAGCCATAGTCATACTGGTAACAATTTCAGGGTCATCATATAAGCTTTTTGTTTTTTTTTTTTTAAAGAAAGAAATAGCAAGTCCAAGATCTATGTAGGAAACTGAGCTAAGCACATCCCTGTTTCAGCTGGGAGTGCATGAGGGGTAAGGAATGTGTTTGCCGAGTAGGGAAGCCTGGAACCGCATTAATTCTAGTGCCTTGTTCAAAGTATGTGCTTATCAGTCAGGTACTGCTGCCATTGGAACGCCACGGGTGTACAGAAATGAATAAATATTAACCTAAAAATAAAACATCTGCAAGGATGAAGTAGCTTTTCCAAACTGCTTCCTCCTCGAGGAGCAGCTGTTAGTCAACTGGAGATTGTGTTTTGCTGCAATTCATGCTGCCTTGCTTGTTTGTTTTTTTTAAAAAAAATGCCATGAATAAGAAAATATTAAATTAGTTTTAGCAAGAAGAAACATTTAGTAGCTCCTCTTGCGAGCAAGTGTTGTACTCTTGAAAGACAAACCAGTTATCTGAAGATGCATGTAGCTACACCCATTAGTTCCCCCTCCCACCCACAAGAAAGCCAAAAATAAAACAAAATATTAGCCCAGATATTTTTTTTCTCCCCAAACTTATGAACACAGGGATCCTTGGGCAGGTAAGTAGTCAACTGTTTCCTCTTCCTCTTGAATCTTCCAATTTCTTCAGTCTTGGCTCAAGTATTAGTAGTTATCAGTTAATAAGAAAAAAAAGATAAGTTTTCTAAGTGTCTTTCTTTCAATGAAGTTAATTTGATACCATAGTCTTGTTATATGTTTGGAACTGTATCTGTGAAGTTATTCCTTTTTCTTGAATTCTTGGTTGCCGTAGCTGGAGCCTTTTTCTATTTCTGTTACGCCGATCAGTCTGCGAACTCCAAATGAAGCTTTAAAACAGAAAGGAAAGAGAGATGACTGAGTTACGCCGCTCCTTGTTCATTAATGATCTGTTATATACTGAAAAGTAAACCATAGAGAAGGTAGCAAAATGTGTGCATATGCATAATGTGTGTGTACACCCATGCACATTGGGCTGTATATGTGTGTATATGCGTATGTGTATATATGTGTGTGTGTTGTGCTGATTCATTCTACACCCCCCCTAAATTCCTAGCTGTTAGAAAGAGGAAGGACCAACTCAGCATGCTAAAGCCCCAGCTACTAGAAATCCCATTCAGCACTCCCATACCCAATCCCATAAACTCCACTTCTGAGTTTTCACTCGTTTTAAAGTTATCTACAAACAGCCAATAGGAACCAAAAAGGGACAGGGAAACTATGACCAGGGATAGGGAAGAAATTTTATTCAGTTTGTATTTAAAGGTGAATCAAATTAATTTGCAATAACCAAAATAATATACAAACTGAATGTCAGACCTCTTTCTAAATTTGCAGTGCCGTTTTCTAGCCAAGTAATGTAAACAAAAATGCACAAGCAAAGGTAAACTGTGCATATGAATGCATATCTTTGTGAAAACAACATACATAAATGTACCATATCATGGGAAATTTAAATATTAAGGAAAATAAAATGCATGTGTTGGTAAAATTGCATAGTATGATATGAATATTAGGAGAATGCACTCCATTTGCAGATTTTATTTTTTTAAATTGCAAACAGATGTGAAAATGCGGAGAACTTAACTTTAAGGTTGGAAAGATGAGAGAGCGAAACCAAAATTGGTACCCATTTCTTCTGGTGACTTACCAGAAGTTGTTGGACTACAATTTCCATCATTCCCATTGGCCATGATGGCTGGGGACTGATGGACAAGGGAGTGCAACAACATCTGCAGTGCTACAGGCCCCACAGGCCCTGGGCTGGAATGAAAGCCGAGCCCCTTAGGACCCTGAATTTTGCATCATTAAATGCTACATCTGCACAGAACACCAGTGCAGAGATCAAGCATCTGATAAGGACTCAAAGGAGTAAAAGGCAAGAGCAGGTACAACAATTAAACTAAGTTTTAAAATATATTTAACAACCCATTCAAACTGTGTGTGTAGCATTGTTTTTGTTTATTACTTATGCACTTTTTTGTTTTTATACTGCAAACTGCCCAGTGATCCTCAGATGAAGGGTGATATAGAACAGCAGCAGCAGCAGCAGCAGCAGCAACAACAACAACAACAACAACAGAATTGCAGCCTAAAACAGCACAGGCTTTAGTACAAGGAGAAAACTATATATAGGTGTCTATGTGATGCAAGGGCTAATGTATTAGGTTTGTCTGGATGGTCTTAGGGAAGTAACTGTTGCTCAGCCTACAGGGCTACTGTAAAAAGAAAATGAAGTGTATATTGCAACCTATCCTGAGCTCGATTGGGAAAGATAATCAAAATACAGTTGTACCTTGGAACTCAAACGCATTGGCTCCCGAACAAACTGGCTCTCAAACAATCGAAACCTGGAAGTGAGTGTTCCGGTTTTCTAACAATTTTCAGAAGCCGAACACCCGGAGCCGCTTCCACGGCTTCTGATTGGCTTCAGGATGCTCCTTGGTTCGACAACCAAGGTACGACTAGACAAGATTCTGAGTACACTTCTCAAAGTGCTAATTATTAGGTCTAACAACCACTGTGTTCCAGTACAGATAGATAGATGAATGCAGTTTTTATTTGTCTTAACACAATCTTCCTTCCCCACCTCACTGCAAGTCAGCTAACAAGCTGAGCAAATGACCGTGGGGCCTGGCTGTATCACAGGATACAGATGTGCACATTCAGCTTGGCGTTTATTACCTGCTCCAACAAAGCCCATGAATGAAAGAATCAGGAGAGGAGATCCGCTTGCAAAAATGCCAAAACCAAATTTGAAAAGAGGAGACAGGACAATGGTGGCCCAGAACAGAAAGTTGAGGAGAGTCCATGGTCTTCTGCGAGGTTTGATTTGCTCTCCAGGAAACGTACCCTCTTGATTATACTTCTCTTGTAAAGCATCCTTGAAGAGAGAAAGAAAAACCTTTCTAATTTGGGGACACGCAGGGGTGCATTCATATCATTCAATGCCTGTACATTTTAATATGGTCACAGAGGCAGGTCTCTGTGACCCAGTAGTCGTTGCTGCAGAAGCAATCTATATTTTCTGTTCCATCATGATTACTTAAAAAGCAAAAACACATTTTTAGTGAAACTAGGCTCTGCTACTCTATTCCCAACCAAATCCTTTCTCTATTCATTGTGCCTTCTTCTACGTGCCATCACTGTCTGGATAGGAGATGGTGTTCCCTGATGATAAAATGGCAGGTTATGGTAAGAAAACAAAATATAAATAAAATACAGTCTCCCAGGAAGCTGAAAGGTGTGTCAATGTCACACTTTACATTATTCATGTAACCTAGTCATGAAGTGTTAACCTGAAACTACTGTTAGTCCCCATCAAGTGTTATGGCTACTGCTTAAACAAAACACAACTTGTCCTTAGAAGTATGTGGAAATGGATGAACCCAAGTTATTCTCAGGCAGCCCCGAGAATTCAGGACCCCATTCACACAATCAATTGCAGAAAGTTAGAAGGTAGTAAACTTAGGCTGCATTTGCATGTAACCCAAAACCTTGGTTTTAGAACTGCATGAGCCCATACAAGCCCCAGGCTCATGTGCTTACATCCTTGAGGCTTCTCCTTTGGTGTCTATCATGCACCAAGCCCTTACATAAAAGTTGCTGTTACTGTGTAAAACCATCTTCAGTTTCAAGCTTATTATTCCCCTAAGGGGAGCTGCATTGCGTGAGCTGTAACTGTATCAGGTTGCCTTTTATTTTCCCCACTGATTTAACTGCTATATACAATACATGGTAATTAGTCTCCAACTATTTCCATTTCCACTGACAAGGGCAGCGTAAAGAAGCAAATAAGAATGCACATTGCCACTGGTGAACCATAGCTTGCAGATCAGATTAGCACAGAACCCTCAAACCCTTTATCTGGTGGGGGTGAGGATCCGACTTGGGCAGATTCTAAAACACTTAAGAAATCAGCCCCATTGATTTCAGTGGGATTTTTATTTCTATGCTGCCTTAGGGATGAATGTGAAAAATGAAGGAAAACAGGCCACCCAACCCGATGGAACCTTTATTAGCAGAAGTTACAGTTTTCTCTTGAATTCGTATTCTCTCTCTTACAATGAAGTATCATCTTTAGAACAAATCAGATTCCTGGTGTTTTTTCAGTGTTAGTATATCCATTTCCCCCTTTTTTTGCTACTGTGAAACCCCCATTGCTCAGTAAAACTCACATGATATAGAAAAGACAGGATTGGGGCCCCATTTGTGGAGGAAGCAACGTATCGCATCACCATGGTCTAACGGAGAGTATATACATTCAGCTTTGCACACATTCGTATCTCAAGATAGATACGAACGTGGACAAATGTCAAAGCACTTTCCCCATGGTAGAAAACATGTTTATGTTAAAAGAACCATGGGAGATCTTCCACGAAGGAGCTTCCACATCACATCTAGTTGCTCCCTTACAGATATAGCAATGCTGTCTTCTTTGAGAATTCATTCAATTAGCATATTATTCCATAAGATCTTAGAGGCAGGACAAGTGATTTACCTTTTCTTGGTAAAGTTTATGGAGCCACTTTGCTGCTTCCTTTTCGTCCAAAGGGATATCTTCTAGTGGAAACCTCCTGGTTTGTTTTTTTAAAAAGGTTCAATAAAGAGCATTTAATTAAGAATGAGCATCACAATTATAACTTCTATGCTACTTATACTGAGTGCTCTGGCTCTAGATGAACACAGATTCAAGTGAAAATCCTGTATTGTCACATCCGTACCATGAATTTGCCACTAGGGGGTGCCCACAGCCAGAATACATAGGTTGCACAGCGGAACACTTACTTCTTGCTTTGTACAAAAATGGATGGGTGAGTTTATTGAGAAGTGATATATATATATATATATTTTTAAATAGTGGCATGATTCTCTTTCTTTCACCCAAATGAAGGCTACAGGCCAATGGTGACCAAAGCTTGGGTCAGATAACCACAGGAACTTGAAGAAGTTAGTGAAGAAATTCCTGTGGTCCATCTACTCTTAAGTAGTGACAAAGGTTAAAACAACAATAGAGATTCAGTTGAGGAACCACACAGTGACTCTTTGGAACTTGGCTGCCCCTGTTATAGCTGTATAACAAATAATGCCGTTTTAAGTTTGTTGGCTTGAGGAAGCTGGGAACATAAGACACAACTTGTCTGTTGAGCTGAGCGTTGTCAGCTCTGACTGGCAGCAGCCAAGGGTCTTTATGAGCACCTACTCTGGAGCAGGATCTAACCAGGGAACCTTTGGATGCAAGTGGAACAGACTCCCACAAGAGGTGGTGGACTCTCCTTCCTTGGAGGTTTTTAAGTAGAAACTGGATGGTCATCTGTCTAGTTGAGATTCTTGCAACACAGGGGATTGATTGGCCTGGATGACCCCCCCCCCCGGTCCCTTCCAACTCTAAAAAAATGTAAAGGTAAAGGACCCCTGACAGTTAAGTCCAGTCTGGGGTTGCGGCGCTCATCTTGCTTTACTGGCCGAGGGACCCGACGTTTGTCCACAGACAGTTTTTCCGGGTCATGTGACCAGCATGACTAAGTCGCTTGTGGCCAAACCAGAGCAGTGCACGGAAATGCCATTTACCTTCCCAATGGAGCAGTACCTATTAATCTACTTGAACTTTTTTTGGTGTGCTTTCAAACTGCGAGGTTGGCAGGAGCTGGGACCGAGCAACGGGAGCTCACCCAGACGCGGGGATTCGAACCGCCAACCTTCCGACCGGCAAGCCCAAGAGGCTCAGTGGTTTAGACCACAGTGCCACCCACTTCCCCTCTTCCAACTCTACAAATCTAAAAAATCATGTGCTCTCCCATTGAACTATAACCCCTCGCCCAAAAGCACATGTCTTTCAGAACACAGCACCGGTGTGAGTTAAAATGCTTGCTTAAAAAAAATAAATTATGGTGGGAGAGGCAAGTAATGGCAGCCACTGCCATGTCATTCCATGAGCTGTACAAGGGGCAATGTCCGGAGATGGTTCACTAATTTTTCTGAAAGGTGAGCTGTGGACCACTTTGGGGATCCCCAAAAGCCCCATAATCCTTCAGGGCTTTCTGTTTGACAGCCCTGAACTAGATAATTCTTCTTTTCCTAGGGCCATAAAAGCAAAGACTGTGGCAAGCCTGATGACATGTATATCTGTGGGGCACCAAAGAGATGACAAAGCCTCCTTCGTCACCATTCACAAGGGTAGAAATGACTTGCTTCAGATACGCCTGAAGCGGATCCAGTCAGAAAGCATTCCTGGCAAGTCTTTTACTGAACAAAACAAAAACAGAGGAGATGGGCTATCCATTCATATGGCTGAACAGCAGGCCTAGCTGAGAAAGCGCAGGCAACTGGATCTCAGAACTTCGAGCCAGACTGGACTCAGCTATCTAAAAGACACGAATGACTGTACTATGCAGTTCACCAATCTTTAAGAGAGGGCAGTAGGAATTTATGGAGCTTTACATAATGTACTTTCCCACAACCACATGGGTCTGTCAAACCAAATATGGAAGACGCTGAAATGGCAGGTAGAGCCAAGTATTACTTTTACAGAATTCACAGTCGTGCTGGATGCATGCAACAGCCTTCGTCTTCTAATATTAATGGCGGGAAAGAGGCTCTTTCATACTAAGCCTGAACAGCTGAAGTATCCCAAATCCATGTGGTGAAAGAACATGGGAAAAAGGAGGCAGGCTTACCACCATATTTGGACACTGTGACAATTCTGAAATACGTGCCATGCTCTCAAATACATGCCATGCTTACCTGACACACATATCAGCTTTGTATTTCTTCCCATAAAGGATTCCTAATAAGGAGGGGTTCTTGTTTCCTCTGAAGTTTAACGTTACATCGTACACGGCTGAAACTATGGCAAACGAGAAGAGGTCACCATTATTTTAGCCTCTAGGATCCAACATTTAATTGTTATAACAAGGCATACAAACAGAGTTCCAAATGAGGTGAGGCTCCTGAGACTGGAAGCACATCATTCTCCCAAGTACAATGCTCCACTGGCCAGACAACGTCAACACAAAACTGTGCTGCAATTCCAACAGCACTTAAATGGGTTAGGACCCGCCACATTCACTGCACTGAGTGGGACGTGAATAAGCATCTTACTGCTTTCTCAAAATTCCAACATGTCTCTGGTTCATGCACTCCCCATGCCCCTCTCCTCCTTTGGCACATGAGGGAAGAGAAGTTCAGAAGCAGTGTTTGTTTCATCTGAATTGGGACAAACGGTAGTTGGCTCAAATCATGGTTTGTCAAACAAGCTAAGATCAAACTGCGGTTTCTGATATTTGCTTTCTGTGGTGTGTGTGTGTGGGGGGGGGAACATGATAAAGCTAAACGCAATGGTTAGTGAACACTTTTGATCTCTTCCTTGTAGTCAAGCCAGAGGAGACAGGGAGCAGGTTCATGCATTTAATGCTAAACAGTGGTTTAACATGACATCTGAAGCGAGTTACCCTCTTTGTATACAACACAACAGCAAACTATGGTTTGCTGCAAAAACCGAAATAATGGAGAGAACCAGATTGCTTGAGCATACAGGGAAGAAAAAGAGACGAGGGAGCTCATGAGTCAGAGCCCCCTTTATGTAACACTAAGTCATGGTTTGGTGATTAAATCTGAACTCAGCGTTAGTGTTAAGTTTTAATGGGTGTGAATCTTAGTCATGTTGCAGCCAAGAGAAGTGAAGAACCTTGAGATTATACATACATGAAGAGGGGTATCTATCTATATGTGACTCACAGAAACACAAGGGAAATTACTTCACATATAGAAAGAAGAAATTAACATTAATATTATGTATCTTCACCTCTCAGAATCTCACAAGCATCCTGAAATGCGTGTTAACATATTTCCCATCTAGCAGAAAAGGGAAATTAATCCAAGGCAGTATTTTGCTCAAGGCAGTTCTTCATCCAGATTCAACTCTGTTGTCTTTCCTAGATTCGAGTGGCTCTTATAGATTAAACACAATCCAGAGGAAAGTACACATAAATAAGTGCTCCTGAATCAATAGTATTTAAGCACTTAAGTGGAAGCTAGACACTCTTTTATTTCCTCAAGATTTAAATCACATTTATACTTCTCTGGGTAGTGCTGAGTGGAGGTGGGGGATAATTTCAATTTGCAAAGGGAAGTGCCATCATCTTTTATCAACAGTCTTTAAGAAACACTGTCACACTTTTAGAACACCTGGGAGAGGAATGTGGATGAGGAATGGCATAAAATAATGTGATAAACCTTCCTCCAGTAAGTAGGGAAGGAGACATTGTGACTTTTTATGTCTTCCTAACCTCCCCAGATTCTGCAGAACAGTTTTGATGCTGTTGTCTGGAAAGACCTAGCAAAACTTGTAACCCACAATTGTATTTGGCCAGCCATCTGTCCTATTTAACAGCCTTGTCTGTGTGGCGTAACACGAACTTACACCTCACATGCACGCTGGGAGCGTTAATTAGTCAATGTTTGCACACCACTTTAGAAATGTGAAGTGCTAAGTAGCAGTATTAATTTCTCTGAATTCAAAGGGGAACTAATTAACGTATTAAGAACTAATTACGAAATAAAATCCAGCGGTCTAAAACGTCAACATTAAAGTCAATACTGATTTTCCACTGAAGAAAATAATAATAATCTGGGGACCAACAGCAATGAATGCGCTCAAGAATCACATCCACAAACCTACTGCAAGGAAGGCCAAGGAAATAGATACCTGTTCCCCTGAGACACTGGACGGCAGTCGTGAAACCTTTGGTTCTGGGCAACAGGTGATATTTGAGCTTAGGCAATCCTTTGGAATCTGCCACTTCCATACTGATACGATGCTTGGTCTCAGTAAAACGAGTTCCTTCACAGTACAAAAGAAACTAATGGAACAGAACAAGAGGGGAGGAGTGGAAGAAACATCCAAGTGTTACTTCTCAAATAAAGAAATCATATGGAGAGTATGCTGGGGACCAGTATCTGGATTCAGAAACTTTTGCATCAGTGGAAAGATTGCATGACACCAAGGACCCAGAGACAAAAGAAGAGCTCTGTTGGGTCAGGCCAAAGGCCCATCTAAGCCCAGCGGTCTGTTCTCATAGTAGCCAACCATATGCCTAAGGGCAACAGCACTCTTCCCATCTGCGGTTCCAAGCAACTGGGTAGTCAGAGGGATACAGCCTCCACCTATGGGGGCAGAACACAGCCATGGTGCCTAGTGGCCACTGATAGACCCTCTCCCTCGATCATTTCCCTTCACTGAAGGGAGAAGAATCCTCAGGCACCATTGCTTTTACCAATCATTCCTCTCCAGAACTCCCCTCAGCTTCTCAAATCTCTCTCACCTTCAGTACCATGCCAGTCCCAGAGCTGGCAACAGGTACACGAGGAGACTTACCAGCATGGATAGAGCATGGACCTCAGAACCAGAGCACCACCACATCTTCCATGGTGCTCTGGTTCTTTTACAATGCCACACTCCTCCCTGCTGCACTATTTTATCCCCCTCTCCAGAGAGCTTTAACTGGCACTAGACTGCCACCCATGACTATTTGCTTGCTGGACATATTCTGTTTTGCCTCCCATCCCCATCCTGACTTGAACAGAGGGCTCAGCACTTTTACTGATGTCTGAATTCCACCTATTCCCAGGTCTTAAAGCCTCAGCCTCAAACAGGAGACCCTGACCCAGAACTCATTTAGAATGACAACATGCCCATACCTCAGATTTCCTCACATGCTCAAAGCATCCTCTTTAGGGTCATTTCATCACTTAGTTTTCCAATAAAGATATTAAAAACTGTATTTTTTTCAGGGGGAGAATGCACATCGATTCCCAACATGTAAATTTGGAGCACATCAGACTATTTGTGCATTGCATGTTATTACTCAGCTTACTAATAGTATATCCAAATACAGTGATGTTGCAGGATCACTCATGCAAAATCTGTACCTCATACTAAAAAAAATGGGAGAAACTCAACATAGCACTAAGGAGATTGTTCTGTCAGCTCAAGCATTGCTGCTTGCCTGATGGAATGATCTCCCCCCTCCCCCCCCATGTACTATTTTGGGGTTTTTCCTGACTGCTGCTCACCACCAAGCCAATTTAGGGTGTTCAAGGGAGGAGAATGGAAGGCTAACTGGGCCAGTTAGTTGAATCCAGCCCATACTTTTGTACCATACACAAACACGCCTGCCAATTTCAAGTTGGAATGCATTGAATAAGCTGTGCACATGAAGGGTTTAAACCAAAGACAGCTGCACAACCTACCTGAGGTGAGACATTGAAGGCTATATACTATTAGACATGAATCCACATACAGATTTGTATATAAAATCTTAATATGCCTCCCCCCCCCCCCCAAACACCATGCAGGAAGACCACACCTTTCACTTTCTTGTTCAAAGTGCCAAGGACAGGCCTTGCAAAACTTAACTTACCCACATATACTCTGGATAATCGGACAATCGTTTTAGACCTTCGACAACTTTATCTCTGTCTTCTTCCCATTTCCTTTTGCAGAAAACAATCTCCAGGAAGTACCATGTCCAGCCAATTAGGGGCACATACAACAGCTCTTTCTTAGCAAGAACTTTTGAACTCTGAAAGGAACACCACAAGATAGTATCCATTTGTTTGTTTACAACACATCATTTACAAATAGTGTCATTTCCAAAACTGTTCTGAAGCGGCCTAGTAAGGTGATGTTGTTTTTTTGTTTACTGGAAATTACTAGTCACATCATATTATATTATTATTATTATTATTACATGTACACCCTACCTCCAAGGAGATCTAGAAAACATGGCTTTCTCCCCATTTTATCCTCACAACAACCCTATGGGTGGGTTCTGTGTGTTTGTTTGTATGTTTGTGTGTGTAAAAGTGGAGGAGGAGAGAGATTGGTCCAAGGTCAATTGGACTGAATTGGGAATGTGAATCTGAGTCTGAAATGCTCAATCCTACTTTTGGATTGGATTCCTGTCTCATTACATATGCTAATCATCTGCATACTATCCCTTGCTGTAGGACTAATTGCAGTCGTTATGAGTCATCAACAAGTTTACCATACCCATTGAGTCAATCACCCATCTCCTACTACCCTTCTGAGAAAAACCCCACCCTACCCTCCCACTATATATAAAGGTCTGGTGACTTCTGTTTCAGTGTATCTGAAGAAGTGTGCATGCACACAAAAGCTTATACCAAGAACAAACTTAGAATAGAATCATAGAATCATAGAGTTGGAAGAGACCACAAGGGCCATTGAGTCCAAGCAGGAAACACCATCAGAGCACTCCTGACATATGGTTATCAAGCCTCTGCTTAAAGACCTCCAAAGAAGGAGACTCCACCACACTCCTTGGCAGCAAATTCCACTGTCGAACAGCTCTTACTGTCAGGAAGTTCTTCCTAATGTTTAGGTGGAATCTTCTTTCTTGTAGTTTGGATCCATTGCTCCGTGTCCGCTTCTCTGGAGCAGCAGAAAAACAACCTTTCTCCCTCCTCTATCTCTAAGGTGTTGGTCTCTAAGGTGCTACTGGACAATATATATATATATATATATATATATATATATATATATATATATATGTATATATATATACTTAAACTGCGTCAGACCAACACGGCTACCTACCTGAATCTAATTTTGCTGTTAGTGGGAAGGAAATTTATCCAGTGTGACCATTTAAACACCCACCCCAGCTGCCTCCCTTTCCCAAGGTGAAAAATAAACCTGACCCTACGCCTCAAATCAAAAGATATACAAGGCTACAAGTTCGATGCACTCACCCCCAAGACGCCAAATCGCTCTGTCATGGTCCAGCCACACAGAAAGTCTATTTCAAAGTTGTGGTTCAGAATGATGATGACATGCTCTTTCCCAAACTTATCAACTGTAGCCTGGTCTGAGAACAAAGTGCATTCTGTACCAGACCACCATTCCAGCAACATCACTAATTCTAAGTCACAGAAGGAAACAAAGAAAGTAGATTAGGCCTTAATGTTTTACACCACTGTATATGGCAGACTATTATTTCCAACCTTTTTAACTCCGTTAAATTTGCAGTTATATATTATCTATACAGGGCAGAAGCAAACAGTTTTCAGGGGTTTTGTTTTGAACACCCTAGTTTCTTACTGATGACAGTTTTCTTTATTTAAAAGCTCCACTTTCAGCCTTAAAAGATATGAATTTCAGGGCTGCGAGAGCACTTTTAAATCAAAGTGGCTGAAGTTTACAATACAGTTTCCAATGCCAAACAAGTCAACCATTCTGATCAAGATGAAGATCACCAACCATTGTTTCAAAAGCTGTTACAATTACCCAACCACATTATCCAATTTCGATAATTTTTGCTGGGATACAAACATAACTCTGCCATTTAATTACCGTAGTTTTCGCCCTATAGGGCGCACCTAGTTTTCAGGGGGGGAAATCAAGGAAAAAAATATGATCCCCCCGCAGCTCTGGGAGCAGCGGACAGGCTGCACGCAGCCTGTGCGCTACTCCAAGACCTTCTCCCTGCTTTTGCGGGAGGTGGCGGAATTCCCCCACCTCCCGCAAAAGCCCACAGGAGCCGCGCACAACTCCTGCGGCGATTCGACCAGGAGGGAGAAGGGACTGAAACGGCCAGTCAGTCCCTTGTCCCTCCATGGGGAAAAGCCCCCAAGAGCGGCACGCTCTTTAAAGGGTGCGCGGCTTCTGCAGGCTTTTCTACGAGGTGGGGGAATTCCCCCCCCCCCGTAGAAAAGCCAGCAGAAGCCGCGCACCCTTTAAAGAGCGCGCGGCTCCTGCGGGCTTTTTGACCCAGCTTGTGGGGCTGGCGGCGGGGGGAAGCGCTGCTTTCCCCCACCGCTAGCCTCGAAGCCAGGTCGTGGAGCAGCGCTTAGGCATCGAGCGCCTTCCCACTGCCCACCAGCTTGTGGGGCTGGTGGTGGGGGGAAGCGCTGCTTTCCCCCACCGCCAGCCTCAAAGAGCAGACTCTCCTGGCTTCAGCGAAAGCAACACGAAGCCTCCGGAGCGCAGGCTTCGGAGGCTTGGCGTTGCTATCGCTGAAGCCAAGGAGCCTGCATTCGCCCCATTGGACGCACACACATTTCCCCTTCATTTTTGGAGGGGAAAAAGTGCATCCTATAGGGCGAAAAATACAGTACCTATATATTTAAGTAACTGGGAGTGGTCCGCAGAACGGTTCATCCCTTTCCTCCACACACTCTCTCCCTCTGTCCTGCAACATACATTTTCCCTGCAGGGCCTAACCACAGAGAACCCAGTAATATTAACTGCAGCTAGAGGTAAACAGGTGTGTTGAACCAGGGGCGAACTGTTCTAGAAGCCATCTTGGTAGTCAATATAACCCCACTATTAATTGGTAGCTGTTGTAGCAATGAGCTCATATATGTTGATATCCACTTGCTTCGCTGTAGGCTAACTGGCTTGCTTTGATGCTGCCCTTATCTGTGGGCGGCTTGGAGTGCTGGGCTGAGAGTTCAGAAAGGGAACTACCTGTAAGATTTGGAAATTTGCCACCTAGGCCCTCCCTCATCAGGATCAGAAACAGAGCGTACATTCCCAATGGCCTACTTTGCTTGTAACGCTTAGTCAAACTATAGTGTGCGAGTACACAGAGCAAAAAACCACAACTGCTTTGCTCCTCGCCCAATTCTGCTGCTGTGCTCCCCAGAGATAAGCCATGTCTTGTGCTAAACAAGCCATGAGCTATAGCCATAGTCCTTTTTCTTGGTTTGTTTTGTGCAAGACATGGCTTAGCTCTGGGTAGCGTGGCAGCAGAAGGACTGAGGGAGGAGCAAAGCAGTCGCTATTCCTGCTCTGTGGCTCCATGGTTTGCATGCAATCTCAGTCACTGTGTGCTCCCTTCCAGTCTCAATGCCTATTTGATGGCTTAATGATGATGAGTAAGCAGTCAGCAGCATTGCCTCAGCACAAACCCAAGGACCTGTTCAGATGGCAGCTTACTGCAGCAGAACTTGTTTTAAACCTGCGTCGCTCATAAAAGACTCTGGTGTTTTAAAAAGGGAACTGGCCGCATTTTGTTCTGCACCGGTTTACAAGCACTGGTGCATTTCTGTTACTGTCTGAATTTTTTTAAAAACTATAACCCATCATACAACTGCAGGCGGATAACAACAGACTATGTTGTTCCTTCCCTGCAATGTAGCCCAATGAATAAAGGAACCCAAGATCCCACCAGACCATTTGGAGTCTCTGTCTGTGTTCACACATTACAGTAAACCATAGTTAATGGTCTACAAGGAATACAATGATCACTCCTACTTCACTTCTCTCCTAGTGTGAGCAACAAACTGTGACTCCTGGCTTAGTGTTCTGCCCAGAGAGAGGGCTGTGGTTCATCTGGAGTGAAACAAATCTACAATCTCTCATTTGAATGCAACACTAAACTAGTGATGGTGGTTTGTTGTTTCTATTCTTGCTAGAGGAAGAGCACTCTCACCATGGTTTACATTGCTATGCAAACACAGCCACTATTTGCCTGTCTGCTTTTCTTAAGATGGGAACCCTCTGTTAATACTGGACAGCCTGAAGAGGAACTTTTAGACTCCAGGAGTATTTCCCTATCTTTTCTGACAGTTCTTGCCAACAGCTTGAGGGGGAAGCAAAAGGAACAGAGAATTGGTTCTGAAAAAATGTTTGTAGCCTGAAGTACTGACTTCACTAGTGTTGGGAAAATCCCAAGATCCTTTTGCTTTTCCTGAGCTTTTACAGCTCCAATATTGACATGTTAGAAGCTGAATTAATTTTTTTTACTTGTTAAGCCTTGTACAGAAATGTCCCACTCCAATAAATCTGACAGTGGTTCCTGATGTATTTTTCCAGTGGTGCATTTTATTCTTGTGTGGTTTAAAAGTAGGGAAAACTGGAAGTCAGAGAAGTACATAACAATATACTTTCCAGCAAGAATGGGGAGCCTCCCCCACCCAAATATTTCTGAATTATAACTCCAATCATCCCTGGCTACTGGCTATGCTTTTTGAGGCTGATGGGAGTTGTAGTTCAGCAACATCTGAGGGAGGGAAGTTCGCTGGAGGTGAGGAGTGAGACAGAGACAGAGAGTGATGCTGGTACTGGTAGGTTCAGCCTTAAGTATCACAACTTATATACAGTACTGCCCTGTGATCTTTGGATAAAGGGTGGTATACTAATTTAATTAACAAACAAACTTTAAATACATTTTAACACGTGTATATTCTAACAACTTTAGCTTTGTGTTAATCAGGTGGTCACCAAGTTAACACCCCCCCGCACCTGTTGCACCTGTGGAATGCCCTCCCATCAGATGTCAAGGAAATAAACAACTATCTGACTTTTAGAAGACACCTGAAGGCAGCCCTGTTTAGGGAGGTTTTTAATGTTTGATGTTTTATTGCTTTTTATTATTAATAATAATAATCTGTTGAGAGCTGCCCAGAGTGACTGGGGAACCCAGCCCAGATGGGCGTGGTATAAATATATTATTATTATTATTATTATTATTAGTCTGAATACTTGAAGAGTGGAACATCACTTAGCCTTAAAATGAAAAGAATGTCATGTCATTAAAAAAAAATGATTATGCAAAAAAACAAAACAACCAAAAGCAGCAGAGGGGAGGGACTCAATGTAGAAGCTGCAATGTACAAAAATCTTGCAAACAGTAAACTATCCATTTAGACTTGGATGGAGCTATTGTTGCTAGGAGAGTAAAAACTGAACATGCTAAGCCCCCCCCCCCCCCTTTTCTTAAGTCATCTGGAGGTAGCTAGAATGAATAAGGCTGGAATATAGATTGCCTTCATGAATTAAATATGCAGCAAAGTGTTTTCTCTTTGCAGGAAGTCAGATGAAACATCCGTGCTGCTCTACAACAGGAAAGAAGCTTTTTCAGAGAAGTGCAGCACTGATCATTTTAGTTAAGAGCGGCACAGCAAGAGCTTCAAATCTCTGAAGGGAGCCAGTCTGTGAATGACTTTCACATGGCTGGCATCCCATGGTGAGGAAAAGGTTTACGGTTCTAAAATTACCTCATCAAATAGTTATACTGGGGTTTGTTTGTTTTTTAAAGTGTACAATGTATATGAAGCTTTTTTTAAAAAAAAAAAGTTAAATTAAGATATCCTTGAAGAGCAATCTGGAAAGGGGGATCTAGTCTAAAGAGGTCAGTTTATTCTGCACTATGTATGCAATGATCATGACCGACCACCATCAGCAGAGACTTGCGTCTCTTTCCACATCACACTAAATGCCATGCTTGGTGGTTTCACATACTCAGTTGCGAGTCCTCAAGAGACGTGTTATACTGAGTGTTGTGTGAATCAGCCTGCTTAAAAAGCATAGATTGAGCTCCAAAATGCATGGGTGCTTCAGCTGGTATACACAGGGGGGAAAGGGCAGCTTTTCACGACAAACACAAATTTACTTTTCACAGCAAATTCTGCATTGGGGAAAAGAGAGGTGTGGGGAGTTGCAGCATTTTTAAATCCACTGACTTAACATCCTCTAAAGCAGGGTCAAGAACCTTGCGGTCCCTGCAGATGCTGTTGGAGTTCATCTCCCATCAGCCCCAACCAGTGTGGTCAAAGATGATGGGAGTTGTAGTTCAGCAAAATCAGGATGAACACTGATTAAGAGCCTGAGAAAGAATGCTAAGAACGCAGTGGTCATCATGGTCAGCCTAGTCTCAGGGGTGGAATCGGTGTAAGACCTGGATTTTAACTGGCTACTTAAATACTAGAAACCTTCTATTGAGTCTTTGTTTTACAGCTGCAAGGCAGCTAAATAAAAACCTAGTTATTTTCCCCACTCCAGGTACCAAACAGTTACCTAATGAATACAGGAAAGTCCTCTATATCTCACACAGCCAGCCAGCTAAACAGGTTTGGGAGATGACCTGTATACTCAGCTGCATTACAGTGAAACAGAATGTCTAGTCTAGCTCTACCTAACCATGATGGTTCAAAGCTCTCCAAGAAGCTATTGTTCTCAAGATTTTTAAACTGAAGATGCCATGGATTGAATCTGTTGCCTTGATACAAAAACGAGCTCTATCATTAGTAGGATGTCATACCAATGTCCCTTCTGAAACAAGCCCAAACGGCCAGCTTTTGGCATTGAAGACAAAACTCCCAACCACCTGCCTGTTATCTATTCCCCTGTCTCACTAAAGAGGTCACCTAATGAACCTGAATTGCCATGTCCTTCCAGCCCTGTACACACCCCTCCAGTGTCAGCTGTCAATCTGCAAGATCCACCCTGAATGGGAGCTGCAACTGGAATTGTATGTTTGTAGAGATAGCCGTGTCGTAGTAATAATCAGACTTCTCAGAGTAAGTTAAAGAAACAAAGGGAAAGAAAAGCAGGGGAAATGACCGTTCAGCAAAAAGCTAACATTTCTTCATGGATAAAGATAACAAAGAGAACAGTCTGACTTTAAGACTTGTTAGTGATATTAGTGCAGTGCTAGCCAACACAGGGCCCTCCAATTGCTGTTGGACTACAACACCCATCATTCCTGACCACTGGTCAGGCTGGCTGAGGCTGATGGGAGGTGGGAGTCCAACAAGATCTGGTGGGCTATGCCTGTATTAGTAGATCATGCTGTTCATAAAACTCCTTGAGTGAAAGCATTTGGGTACAATAGAAGCCCATTTAATGCTTAAGATGATTTCATCTTTATTTCCCAGTACCCTCTTATAAACATGAAGACAGGAAAAAAGTAAAAAAATAAAAAGCACCCTTCCCCAGCTTGTCCCTGCCAGGTTGGTGGAAATGGTACTTTGGCATTTTTCAAAATAAGGACCCGAAGAGGAGAGCTTCTAGGCGACAACGTCAAAAAATGTCACAAGCGATCTCAGTAATGAACTTGCTCCTGGAATAACCTAGTCAAAAAAATAGCATTTTAGCAGCAGTTCACCATGAGCCAGTTCAACTGGATTGTTTGCAGGGTCTGTTTTCCACCTTAACAATTTTTCAGAGGAAAAACTGTCCCTTAGAGCACTTTAAAAGATTTAAGAACAGTTAAATATTTAAGGTACACAAGACTATTTTGTGTGTGTTTGCTTTAAAAAACAAACAACTGAGATGGCTCTCCCTCTAGAATTTCTGTCATACCTCAGGCTCTCTGAATAACCGATGCAATGTGACTACAATGGAAGACGTTTTAAAAAAACTTTTGCCCCAAGTTACAAACTTGGGAAGCACTGCAGTGAATACTAGAGTAGACAAGGTTGGTAGGGAGTAAGAAAACAGGCATTTGTGCAAGAAATTTGAAAGTAAAAGACGGTCTAAAGGACTGGGAAATGAGACAAATGAACAAAAACAGGCACTAGAAAAGAATGAGAAAACATAAAATATACATATGGGGGGGAGGGAGGAAAGCTGTAAGCTGGGAAGTTACAAAAAAATGAAGAGTAGAAAGAGGAACAAGGCAACAGGGTATTTGATATCTCCTCCACTGGCAACAGAGGGTGTGTGTGAGAGTTAGGCTTGTTGGGACTAAAGCAATGCCACAGGAGGAAGGAACAATGCCCAACCACTTGTGGATACCTGCTGTATGGAAGGACGAAGGGCCTTATCCTAGCTATGCAGGCAAGTGGGTTTTCTGGAGGGCAGAGAGGGAAGAAGCAGGGGCTGGAACAGGGCCCCTCCAGAGAGCTGTTTTTGTGTATGTGTGGCTATATTCTGCACAACATGCCATTCCTGCAATAGTACTTCAGAGAGTTCTCACCTCAGCCCCTGCCTTTAGGTGCAAGGACATGGAAAAAGGGGGAAATATGGTACATGCAGAGAAGTCCACCATGCAAGAACAAATCCCAACGCCTAGCAAGTAAAGATCAGTGTTTCAGCATCTGCACCCATGAACATTGTTCCCCACTGCTCCTAAGGAGGCCTACCCGCTATAGTCTGAAGAAACTACATTCCTAGTTGGCACATAGAAATCAGAGCATACTCACGGCTCCACAATGAGTAGGAAAGGCGGCAGTTCACTCTTCGATAAAACTGCTTGTTTATAGGCCAGAGGATTAGCGTGCATAGCTGGATGAAGTTAATGATGAACCCACTCACAACGAAGACGAACCCAATCAGGAGGTGAACTATAAACTGGGTCTTCAGAAACGCAATTAAGCCCATGATAACCACTTAGTAGCGCTTGCAAGGTCCTTCACTCAGAATTACCGTCCTACAGAAAAAGAATGAAAGAAACAGCTTGCTTAGCAAACAAAACATTCCTAATCTAGAAGGGGAGGGGAATGCTGATATTTCCTCCCTGCCAAGTAGCAGCTGGGGAATCATAAATGGCATGTTCACCCCCAGGCCAATTTCATCCAGGTCAAGAGTTGGTTAGCATTATATTGCAGATCGTGTTGGGAAAATGGAAACCATTCAGCTCTTGCACACCTGCAATTCCTACACAGCTTGATTTTCCAAAAGCTCCAGATTCTGGTGCCACAATATACCGTATATTATGGTTTTGCATGGGCATGAACAACAAAACAGAACCGTCTTGCTTTTATACGTAAACAATGGTTTTAAAATAAATGTAAGACAGCCTCCTCACTTTCTCAATACATAAGACTTGGAAATCATCAGGGGAGTTGGATGGGGAATACTGAGCCTTTTCCTATTCACTAAAGTCAAAAGGTCACCTCCCTCTACAAAAAAAGTTGTGGGGGAAAGGTAAGGGAAATGAATATCTGGAAATGGTGGACCATGGGCCAAACGCATACTTGTGAGAGTGCATTCTGGCCCAACAGTTGCCAGCCATAGAAGAGGCAGATGTGAAAGAAATTGGCTGTGGTGGCGAGATCTGTTGCTTTGGCCCTTACCCACTCTCAAGATACCCTTTTTGCAAAGCTGAATGGGGCAAAATACTCTCAAATAGCATAGATGCTTCAGATTCTCAGTAATTTCACGACTATCTGTAATCTGATAACATTCTCCACCAAAGTAAGCCAAATTCTGCATCAAGAAAAGCTGAATCCTGTGAAAGTTTGCATGCTTCATATGGATCCAGATTCCAGGAGCATCTCTATCATTAAAGTAAGAGGGATCTGCTTAAAATGTGAAAAAACACCAATCATAAAAAAGAGTGTGCGGTGCCAAGATGTACCTTTTGTTTAGTTTCTGAAAATCTGTTGTGTTTGGTAGGCCCCATGTTTTCCAGATTCCACATTGTTCAATGACTTAAATTTACCGTATTTTTTGCACCATAACACTCACTTTTTTCCTCCTAGAAAGTAAGGGGAAATGTCTGTGCATGTTATGGAGGGAATGCCTACGGGTGGCGGGGGGGATCTGCTGCAGTTGTGAGCAGAGGATCCATGGTTCCCCTTCCTTCCCTCCTCCGTGGCTCGCTTTGCAACAGCAAAGTGGGAGAAGAGCCACTGAGTGGGGAGGAGAGAGGGACAGAGAGCCTGCTTGCTTTAAAGGAGCAAAGCGGGAGAGGAGAGGAGCCACTTACATGAGTGTAAGCGGCTCCTGTCTGGTTGGTTCCTTTAAAGCAAGCAGGCTCTCTGTCCCTCTCTCCTCCCCACTCATCTCACTAAATATTGCCTGGGGCCGCAGTGGTGCAAAAACGTGGTTACAAAGCATGGATCCACATGGATCCTCAGGATTTTTGCATTGGGCTACTCCAAACTCACTGTCAGATCACATGTATGTGGCCACAGCATGAACCACAAAAATCATACATCCACTGTTTCGTTTAGAATATTTTTTTTCTTGTTTTCCTCCTCTAAAAACTATGTGCGTGTTATGGTCAGGTGCGTGTTATAGAGCGAAAAATACGGTAGTTTATGGCTGCTGGGTAGCACCTGCCACTAGGGGGTGCAAGGAAATTGGTACATTTGTAGTTGGCGGAAAAGAATTATAGTTTGATGTGAACAGATCTACTCTGCGGGGCACGCCAGGTCAGGTAAAAAAATGTGCCACTGCAACCACTCTCGAAATTCGTAGAAAAGAACGGGGGGAGGGAGGGTCAGGGAAAGAAAGCTTTGTTTTGAGCGGAAATGTAGGGAGAATGGAAAATGGGAGAGTGGGAGAGGAAGCAAAAGTTATGCTAAATGACCGAAGGTGTGTGAGAAGGCTGAATAGGATTTAGCTGGGTGTTAGTGAGGAAAGGGAGATGTGCTTGCATAGGGCTTCTGGGAAGGGGACAGGACTTGATTAAAAAGCAATACACACAAGCTCAATTCTGAGAAATATTTAGAGAGCTCGGGGCCTTAAACTGCCACAGCTGTCCCGGTCTTGTAATCCATCACTTGCAGTCTGATGTGCTACAGCTCTTGTACACCATGAAGGCTGTCATTTGTTGTACAGACACACCCACAATGCTCACCCACAATGGAGTCTTCACGTGCCTACACTTTGTTTTTGCCTTCCAACCTTAATCCTTTCCCTCTTCAGGTCAGGAGAAAAATCAAAGCTGGTGACCGGCACAGGGGCACCCTACTTTATCTCAGCTTTGGGTCTTCTCAAGCTGCTTGGTCGCCCACAACTCTCACCATGTTGCCATCCAGATAAGATTAGTGGCTGAGCTCTCTCTGGATAGGAATTAACAAAACTCTGAAGAGGCATAGCCCAACAGCCAGGCCCTGAAACGTATTTTTCACTCCCTTAAAATCCTGGTGCTAAGTGTTCCTTCAGGGAAAATGACAGTTTCCTTATTAAAAAGGCAAAATGATTCCAACTCCTACACATCAGTTGCTCCCTTCCGATTGCAAGAATGCATCTCCTTGATTTTCACACCACGGAAAAGCTGAGTGGGCTTTGATTCGTTCCAGAGTCAGACCGTGGAGGTGGCGAGAAAGAGTGAGATGAGACAAGCCCAAGGCTTCCAAAGCAGGGGTGGCAAAGGCCTGGACCTCAAGGTAAGTTAACTGAAGGAAGTTTGAAGACATAAAGTGTCCCTCTTCACCTGCCCCCCTGCGGCCCCCTAACTGGGAGTGCTCAGGATCCCCTTCTGAACTACTTGGAATGGGGCTCAAGGGGCTGGTGGAGAAGAAACATTCATTCATGGTGCTGTGACCCAAGAGTCCTGCAATGATCAAAACATGGAGTAAATAAGCAGTAGAGTACCTTGCTGCTGGAGATTAAGGGACCACTGAGCCTAAGCCTGACAGCATCACACATGACAACCAGCCACAGAGCCAGAACCTTAATGGACCCTCCTGTGAGCCCGAGAGCCCAAATCAAGACCTCACCACTCCAAGTGGTAGGTAGTAGGCTATAAATCACAGGAGTGGCTGTCTTCAGATCAGGGTGTTGGCCCCTTAAGAATGCTCTACCATGCAAGTAGAGGCTTAAAGGGGCTCAATTTGCTTTCAACCTTTGTTGGGCACAGAGCACTCTGTGGTTCTGCATTTTCTGCCCTGCCTTGTTGTCTTGCCCCATGGCCTCCATCCCAGCCCAGGATGGTATATCCGTGAGTACTTTACGATCCAAGCCAAATCTTGTGTGATTTCCACCTACCCCAGAACCCTAATCCCCATGCCAAATCCTCTATTATTTAGAAGGCCCCTCCAACATTCTGAGAAGGCACAAGTAGCTGCAGGGAGGATGGGATAGGCAACATTCCACTCTGAACTCCTTTAAGTTTGCTTCTCATAGGATCCCAACTAGTTTGTCCCCATTTGAGCTACTTTCATTCAGATGGCAATGAAATAAATTACATCAGATAGGTAGATAGGCAGATAGATACTGTACAGGCAACCCCCCACTTACACGTGATCGACTCTCATGTGCGTTTTGCAAAGAAATAGTTAAATAAATTCAAACCTGGAAATGGCAGGAGAGAGCTGGAGAGTCCTTGCGGCTCGTGAGCAGACCTTCCCTGGACCCCAAAGAGGACATCAGTGAGGGCGGGGGAAGCCCCAAAGAGAGCAGAGGTGCAGTGGGCTTTGTTTAGGCTGCTCAGCTTCCCCACCTAACAGCTGGTGTGCAGGGTATCACAGCAGCTGATATTTACCTGCGCATATTCCAGCCTCCTGCCAGCCCCAAAGCTTCAATTTTGGTTGTATTTTGGGATACAGTATTTTTTATATAGATTGGTGAGAGAGCAGCAAAGAGGGTGTTTAGAGGTTTTTTTAGAGGGTACACCCCATTTTATGCAATTTCACTTATGTGCTCGGGGGACCGGAACTAACCCCTGCATAAGTTGGGGGTGGTACCTATATATAATTTTTCATTACATAATGTAAGCATCCTTTTGCTCTCCACATCACCTACGGTACATAATTTCAACCTGTGTCTGTAACCCCAAACACACTTATTAGGGATCATGGTGGAATTTACTTCCAAGTAAGCATGCCAAGTATTGTGCTGTTTTTTTCAACTAACAGGAAATTATCTCTTGATGATGATCAAGCAGTCCTGGCACTTAGCATGGAAATTATCACTTTTCAACAGACACGACTGCTCCCTTTGGATATGCTATTTAAAGTCCAGAAACAAGAAGCAAACAGCAACTGGGTAAGAAGAAGGCACAGTTGCCCACACATGTGGGTAAATTACACTGCAAAAAAACAAGCCAGCTAACTTGACAGACGGCTCTGTGAACAAGACACAACAGCAATCTAGCATAATTAGTTACTTCCTCACACCATTACACATTTATAATTCCCAAACAATGTATTTGATATTTCTGAAATGAATACTGCTCTGTCGTGCTGCCATTCTCTCACAGGGCAGAGGATGAATTGGCCGCTAGCTTAGAAAGAAATATTCTTGTTAATGTCAATAATGTTCAAATTAAATCATGGAGGAAGTCTAATAGGTAAAGTTATTGAATCCATATATTAAGCTGTAATTTCTGGGCACTGATTTTTCCATTTCAGCATATAGACATCACGACAAGTACTCAAGGTAGCCTTACCCTTCCAACTCTACAATTCTATGAATGGTCCACCAAGAATGAACTAATATCAACCTCACTGTTGACCAAGCAACTGGCCATTTACATAGATTCTCCAAGTATTTCTGGCTTGAAGAGCTGACAACACAGAGTACATGCCGACATAAAAAGGGACAAAAAAGCACATTTCGTAAAGCAGGCATCACAATGCCATCAGGCGTAAAGCACTTTGAAGTCCTGACATCAAGACTTCAAATCACCTTGCAAGGCACTGCTGAAACCAAGTTAAGAGGTTTGCTTCAGAGTCAGTGGCTATATACCAACAACTCATTCACCTAAGGAAACTGGCACATTTGGAGTGCTTCCTCTATCAAGTAATATGTGTTTTTAATGGAAAAATCATACTACTATTGTTAGTTTTCAAAGTTCTAAAGAAGCCCTTTGGAATGGGCAGGAAATAATAATACTTGAGAATATCCTATTTCCTTTCTTATAGGAAGGAAAGTGGTTCAAAGTACTGTACGTACACTAAGGGGATGTGGGGAGGGGCAGGTTTTAAAGAAAAAGCATTACATTTGCCTTGATTGAATCCAATGAGGAAAAATAAAACTAACCTAAGGAAGTACAGTACAAAGAGAAGGCAGATATAGTTCTGGATTAAAAAGCAACAGTGGATTGAGAAAAGTCAATTTTACTAAAGCATGTGTGATTTAAAATAAATACAAAAGTAATAATGAGTTTCATTCTGGGATACCAATTACAGTAACAAAAGATGGTTCTGCTCTATAAATCACAAGCTTCATAATATGATGAACCCAATATTAAATTTCAATCTGAAGATCCTCTGATGTTTGTGAAGAGATCAAACTGGAACAGGATTCAAGGTATTTTTGATGTGATCAAATGCACAGTAAACCCACCACTATTAAATTTCTATACAGCAGCTCTAATGTTTATGCTTTGACATCTTGGTTAGATATGTCAGGATCTCCCTATTCTGCTTCAAACTTGGTCCTATTTAGTGGCTTAGTTCTGCTTACAATTTCCAAAACTGAACACACACATAGATAGTGCAACAAATCTGAAATTCTAGAAAATGAGATCACAGAACTCCACTTAATTCAATGGAACTTACCAGGTAAGTGAATGCAAGTATTAGTAATCTAATATCCATTTTATATTCTATTCAGTGGTTTAAAGAAAAAAATCTAGGCAAAACAGAACCAGACAGTCAAAACGAGCCAATCAAAACTTTGCCAACTGACATGTTTCTTTGGAGCATGCTTTTATCCATGACCACTGAAGACATCCTTTTGTATGCTGCTCAAAGCAGGAACATTTATGGTAAGGAAAACTAACTGTACAAATCACATAGCTGTCTTTTAAATTATACCACTGCTGTTTAAATTTATTTTTTAAATCTGTTTAAAATCTGGAAATATGTTTCCAGGGTGGTTTACCTTCACAGGTATCTTATTAGGCAGCCATTCAACAACAATGCCCTCATTTCTAACACTAAAACTGATTTACCCAGAAAGCTAAGAATTTAAAATAAACTGCCAAGGAAAATGTCAATGCAGCTGACAAATTACCCCTTTTTGGCACAAATATATTTCTCATTTTTTCCATATTATTTATTTCCTCTTTAAAATCGCCATCGCCCTGTGATCTTCAGAAATTTAATAAATAACAACAATAATAATCCTCTGCATTTCTTCTTTAAATTGCATCTTCAAAGGGATTACAATAATTCACAACATGTTTGACCTTGGTCTACAATTTAGAAATGGCACTCCACATTACAATTTCCACCTAACTTGACTTTTCCCCTGTTCAAACCAGCATGCAGGCAATTTAGACCATGCCAAATTTTATTCTGAGCTGCTGTTCTCCATATACGTAAAGTAAGATCTAAGATGGGACACTGCTCTCCCATTTCAATGCTATTGCATCAATTAACAGTGGTGTACCCAAATATGTCCAGCTCAAACAATAAGCCGATTAGCTGAATGGGACTGAACTGCAAGAATCAAAACCAAGCAACCCAACTGCGTGTGCTTGGCTGGCAAGCTGAAGACAAAGCCAAACTGCACGGGGTCAGGAGGGGCAGGGAAAGAGTCCTCAAAGACAAATATGAACATAAGAAGAGCCTGCTGGGTCAAGCCAAATGGCCCATCTAATCAAGCATCCTGTTTTCACAGTGGCCACCTAGATGCCTACAGGACACCTGCAAGCAGGACCAGAGCAAAGCACTACTCTCCCCTCCTGCAGATTCCAGCAACAAGACAAAGCAGAAGACAGGACATAAAAAGGCACTGCAGTTAACGCCATGCATTCTGAACGGTGCCTATTTTGTTCCAAATAAGAAAAGAGCTGTCTCTCTCATATGCTGTGAAAGAGTTGCAAACACGGATAGGAAACAATATATATGCTTGTTTGTTTGTTTAATTCTATTTATGAGTTGCTTGATATAAAACATCTCAAAGTGATTTAACACTAGAGGTCGATCTCATCTTATGCTGATTTTACAGGAAATGGTTTTTCAGAAAATTTGAAATTAAAAAGGGGCTGGAGAGCAGAGGGAAACCCCAAAAGGGCTGTCCAAGATCTAGTGGAAGCCCTCACGTGACTTTCCAAAAGCCTGAGGCTGAGAAGGAGCTTAAAAAGCTGTTTCCACATAGTGCTTTCATGCCATGGAAAGAGCTGGAAAGGCCACATGAGACTCTGATGGAAGCTCCATGACTTCATGAGACAACCCCACAGGGGGCTTTTAAAGCTTGCAGGCCCATCCAGAGGCCTCATGTTATCTTCCCAGAGCCTGGAAAGCACGGCTTAAAAAGCTCTCCACTTTGTGTGTGAGACAAGGCCCATTCAGTGCCAGCTTCAGACAGGTAGGGATGGTCATGCAGAGCCATTCCAGGGGTTGTTCTGGCCTTGTGCAATTTTTCTTACACGCATGTTAGCTGCAAACGTAATCTTTTATATGATGAGATCTACCTGCACAAATACAGACTGCGTCAGTTAAGCACAACTTTATGTTCCAGTGTGAGGCCTCATATGCTTCTGAAGTAACAAAAAGAATCCATAAGACCATGAGAAGAACTTGCTGGATCAGATCAGCTGTCCATCTAGTCCAGCATCCTGTTCTCCCAGTAGCCCATCTGCAAGGGAGGACCTGAGCACAGCAGCATCCTCTCCTGCTGTGGTTTCCAGAAAATGGTATTCAGATGCATACTGCCTTTGTCTGTGTAGGCAGAGCAGTCATCATGGCATGTAGCTGCTGAATTAATCTTATCCTCATTTGAAGCCATAGTTTTTTAAAGCCATACCTTCCATAGTTTAACTATGTGCCATATGAAGAAGTACTTCTATCTGTTCCGAATCCTGCGATACTCCCCTTCATTGGATGTCCATGAGTTCTGGTGTTATTGAGGCATCTGATCAAAGATCTGTATTTTAAATAAGCTTAAAAATATATCTGTAGATGCTTGCTTCAGATGCTTGCTCCAGCCTTGGCAGATGTTTAGCCTTGGCAGATATTTATTTTTCTGAACATGGCCCCTCATTGATTTGTTGCAGTACTTCAAAGTTGTAAAAAGGAGCAAAAGCTGGGAACAAAGGTCATACAGATTACAGAATACAATCCAAGCTGCAAAAACATTAATTAGAGTTGGTAATTACTCAAACTCAGCCATATCTTCTCAAGGTTTAAGATATCCTGAGAAGGTTAAAAGGCAAAGAGCTAAAAGCAACAACAGCTGCTGCCTGATGAGGAAGAGAGACTGCTCTGAGGTTGTTTTTTGGTCACTTTGGAAACTGTTCTTTACTAATCGTTTCTTCCAAAAAATCAATCTATGTTATAAATATATGAAATGTATTGACTTTAGTGTAATTATGCAAAATCTAGAAAGTAAGAAATGTTAGATTCTTATGTTAGATTCTTATTTCATTGATGGTGTGTGAGAAGGTGAACCCAAGACCTCTGTTTATATGACAAGATTTAAAACCATGAGCCATCTGTTTTAGCCATTTGTCCCTGTTGCCAAGGGCAGAAGAGCCAAGAGCAGAAGAGCAAAGGGCATAGGGTAATCTGATAATTAAGATGCCTTGTCAAGGCAAATGTAAGATATATGATAGAAGGAAATATAGCTCTTTGTCTCCCATAAAAGGTAATAGGAAATGGGTGTATCTTTTATGATTGGTTCTAGCAAACAGCCAATAGGAATTTCAACCAGGCTGATTGGACAGAGGCAGCCAAAGGAGGAGTAAGGAGGCTGGGCTGAGGGAATATAAGTGCTGGCCACCAGGGCTGGGGTGTGCAGAGCTTTTGGTAAATATACCACTGTGCCAATCATTTATTTGTCTGACAAATAAATTATTATTTTAATTTCTCTATTGCTGCATTGAATATTTCATTCCAGCTAAGCGTTAACCACAAGCAGGGTGCTACGTTATGAGAGAGGGAGAAAAACTCCCTTCTAGCCACTTTCCCTATGCCATGCATAATTTTGCAAACTTCTATCATGTAGCCTCTCTCTCGCTTTTTCTCTTAACTAACAAGCCCCAAACGCTACAACCTTTCCTGCAACCTTGATCATTGTGGTTGCCCTTTCCTGAACCTTTCCAACTCTACAAAATCCTTTTCTGCACAAAGTATTCAAAATGATTAATTGATTTCAGTGGGAGCTAAAGTCAACCAACTAGATGGGATCCAACTCAAAATGGCAATACAGCAAATACCAACAGTTGTAGAAATTCACCAAATGGAGGGGAAATTAGACCTTAAGGTTGGTGGGATTGTTTTTTCTCACAATAGTGGGTGCCCCTACAGGAAAAACACTTCTCTCCTCCCTAATCTAGGCTCACAATAGGAAGGTATACAGAAAATTGCAGAGGATGGGGAAGAATGCAAGGGAGAGTCACTCCCTATGATACACAGATCTAAGCTATTTAAAATTTTAAAGATAAATCACTAGCACTGAAGTGAATAGGAAGCCCATGCAGATGAGCAAAAATGGGCATATTAAATTCTCTGTACTTTGCACACTGACCTCTGTTGTACACCCCCTGTTGATCAAGCTATGCCTATTGTGCCAGAAAGTTTAGCATTCCTGGCAACTAACTACAGTAATCAAATTTCAACCAGGCTGTTGCTCTCTGCATTTCATCTACATATGAAATGGACCCTGCTAACAAATGCATATCAAACAATTGCTTATTGTTGGCTCAGACACACCTGTGGAGTTTGGCATCACACAAAGTTAGAAACCTTTCCCTACTTTGAAGGGAGCATCTGACTGGCCATGGATTTGGGTGTCTGTTGGCTGAGGAGATCTCTTCCACCTGAGGAAGAGGTTAGATTTTGCTCTTTAAGACACCTTTTTGGTAAAGGATGCAATTTTTAGTAGCCTATGTTTTACACCTTGCTCTGCAGTTTTAGAACTGCGGTCCTAAAATACACAACAGAACAAGTCCCACTGCCAAAAATACGCATGGATAGAATTACACTGCAAGAATCCAAATTAGGATAAAAATACTAGTGTCTGAATTTCATGTGTCTGAATTTAGGTTTCCCCTTCCCTACCCCCTCAAACAAATATTACATTCCCATTTGTTCCAGTCTGTTCAGAAGCTGTGGTGCTCACAAAATCTTCTTCTTGTAAACACAGAAGAAAAGTGGCCAGGTGCAAAAGAGGAGACAGCTCCTGTACCCCAAAACAGTTGTGTAGAAAATATAATTTCAGAAAGCCAGCTCAACTTAAATAAGAGACACACCGTCCCTGATCAGTTTTCCTTCCAACTGTCGTATGCCTCAGTCTAAGGCATACGCCTAAGTAGTAGGCAATGTGGTACCCAGCAGACTTAGTTGGACTCCAACTCCCATCAACCACCACTCAACATAACCGGCAGCCAAGGATGATGGAAGTTGTAGCCCAGCAATGTCTGGAAGACACCAAATTGGTCCCCGCCCCCCCCCCCGCCCCCCAGGGATGAAATAGTGGTATTTTCCCAGAGTTCCTTGCCAGTAAAAATATTGTTAGCCTACTCCTGTCCATGTTTAAAAAGCCACCCCAGGGAGAGTCTGAAAGCAGTGCAGTTCAAAAGTATAAGGTGTGTTTGGAAAATCAGTAAGGCTCACTGCAGCCAAGAATTTAAGGTTTTCTTGGCAGCTGGGCTGCCTTATATGGACCAAACCTCTCTCTCTCTCTCTCTCTCTCTCTCTGTGTGTGTGTGTGTGTGTGTGTGTATTTAAGCCAAGGCACAGCATCATCTAGTTCAAAGCATTCAAGCTCCCGCCAAATCTATTAAGAGAACAGTCCTCAGCAGTACATTGCACTGTCTTCTGTGGTAACCTACAACTGCATTTGGGGCTATCAATATCCCAAGTGAATGAGCAAGTTGCTCATTTATTTAGCATCTCCATCTGTCCTGACTGTAAAGAGATACAGAAATCTGTGCTTCACATAACCACAAATGGCTACTCAAGACAATACTTTTTAAAAAAAATGGACAGTGATCGTAAGAGATTTTATAAATGTTGTATTTGAATGGTTTGATGGGCAATAAATCTTACGTGAGGTTTCACTCCAGAGAGAGCCAGATGTTTGATTTCCCACCACCACAATTCGGGGCATCTCTGCTCAGAATTAAGTCACACTAGATGCATCCAGACATCATCATAAACCATCATGGTTTATGATGATGGGAATAAGCCTGGCCTTTCTCTGGCATAGGCAGGAAAAGCCTGGAACCTTCAGTTCCTAAGTATTTGTTTAAACACAGCTTGTCATGATAACTGAACCAAACAAACTGTGGTTAACCTTGGCAAGTATTTGAATCAAACCAACTTCAAACTGTGGTTTATGAAGAAAGTTTCTCAGTAAAAGAGTTAAGAATAATCACAGTTTAAGATTCAAATGTAATGTTAAACTTTTAGTTAACTGAAAATTGGATCTGAAACCTTCCAATCTCCTCTTAACAGCCATACCAGAGGAGAGGGGTGGAATGCATGAGCTTGCAGAAAGGTTAGGCTTGTCTCCCAACATGATAAGCCATGGTTTATTATTCCAGCTGAATGCAACCATTGTATTTAACGAGGCTTACTTCCAGGTAAGTGTGCATAATCTCAGGCTGCATTCAGAAGGGACTTTATTTCATCTTCCAGGCAATTCCTTACTTATTAATTTCTGAATTTTATATTATATTTCCTCAAGATTTAAAAGCTGCTTCTGGAAGTCTAGTGGAAGTTTAACAGTAATTTCTGTGTTAGTTTGTTTGCAACCCTACTAACTCAGAAAAATCATGGGAGTCTTGCACTGTACGGTAATTTCACATGGTGAAATTTGGGGTTGTATTCTGGCATACAGTACTTTCCCACCATTTAAAATTTAGCACGGCAAGGCAATATATCCATCAAAAAGCCACAATTCCATAACGCAATAGGAACTGCAGTGTAAAAGTGATGTTAGAAATCAGAACAAAAGTGCTAGCATTATCACCAGTAAAACTAATAAAATAAAGGCCCTCCAGTAGTGTAATGGGGATTTCCCCCCTCCTCATCCCATGCACCCCCAGTGTGCCCCCAAGTGGCTCTGGGGAGGTCAGAAGAACCCCCCAGAACAGCATGCGAAGGAAGGAAAGGGGGGATTGTGCTAGCTGTGGAGGTAAAATGCTTGTGCTGATGGAACGATTGCTATGCCATTACGTTGAATTCCTCTGTGTGCATGTGTATACACAATAATTCTCTAATTATATTTTCACATTTCATCAAATTCTGACTTTAGTACTGTTATCATCCTCAGACCCTTTGGAAGGAACAAGCTGTAAATACAATCAGGATTTTAACTGTTAAGTGACAGGTCAAAGGCTATCATTGGCAATAACAAGTTCTTAAACACTTCTATTCAAGAGTATACACAGTGCAGGAACTCAGAGGTCCAATCTGGCCAAGCCCTCATTTCTCCAAGTCCAGTAAAAAATGTGCACAAATTATACTCCTTGGCCCAAAGAATATATAAGAGGTTATAAACTCAATTACTCTCTGTAGAACTACAAAGGCTTTTCAGTTTGAGGGGGAGGCAACTACTGTATATAAATTATTTTTATTTTTATTATTACAAAGGAGAGTCAAACAAAATTTGATAAAGTGGGAGAAACAAGGCAAGTGTTTGACTGGATACACATAGTGTACAAGTGACAGAGTATATAAAGTATATAAAGGTTAGCAAGCAACACATAGGATAACCATTTGATCCAATCAAACTGTGCTCCTCTTTAAGAGTTCTTAAAATATTCCAAGCATGCAAACTAGAAATACAAGCACACATAAAATGGGAATAGTCAAGGGTCTTAACCTAAAACTAACCAATGCATGCTCTCTATGAATTGTCCTTATACAAAATGCAAACAACTAATCATTTTATAATATTTCCATATGATGCTCTGCAGCCCCCCCCCCCTCTCTAACTCCTTCCCCATTTCTTCCAACTGCAATCTGAAAATGCAGTAATTCTCAGTCTATAAAGCAGTGATGGCCAAACTTGGCCCGCCAGCTGTTTGGGGACTACAATTCCCATCATCCCTAGCTAACAGGACCAGTGGTCAAGGATGATGGGAATTGTAGTCCCAAAACAGCTAGAGGGCAAAGTTTGGCCATCACTGCTATAAAGGAATGGGTTTGGCAGGTGGGAAAACACTTGCAAAATGGCAAATAATAAATTGCTGTCTATAACACAGCACAGAAAGTAAACCAACTGCTGAAAAAGGTTTAATTTAGTTATCCTCCGATGCTCTGCACAACCTCAATGGAAGGTTAGGTCATGTACCATTTCTTGGAATTGTTCCCATTTGTAACTGATCAATGTGAACAAGACTAATCTAGTTGTCAACTACTTGGCTAGTTCTAGAGGCGTTTCAGCATGTTCCAAGCTGACAGGACACCATCAACTCCCTGAATCAGATCCTTATTGTAACGAGAACCTCTGCAGGTGTGAAGAGTGTCAGTTCCGATTTGTGACCTTTTCTGTGTCCCTTGTGTGTCTCAAGATTCTGCAGAGCAAAAGCTCTGCTAGATTCTTCACGGCATCTTCCTAGTGTCCATTACTCACAGATGACCACAGGTAATCACAGAACTGTAGAGTTGCAAGGGACCGCAAGGATCATCTAGTCTAACCCCCAGGAATGCATGAATCTTTTTGCCCAACATGGGGCTCAAACCTATGACCCTGAGAGTAAAAGTCTCACGCTGCACAGACTGAGCTATCAAGCTATCAGCTCATTGACCAGGCCGCATGAAGCAGATGGGATATGGAGTTCAACAGCATTTGGAGGGCTACAGTTTTCTCCAGCCCTATAATATATAGCCCAAACCTGGCTGTTGCTATCTGACCAGAAGAATACCACAGTACCTTTCCTCATTTCTAGAAAATAACCCAATCCAGCTTCTGCACTGTGCTTCATAGTCCATTCCCTAAAAATGTGTTCATGTATTTTTGGCATTTACACCCCACTCTCCAAATGACTTTCCCAAGACAGCTTGCAATGAAATATCAGAACCACACAGATACGTACAAATAATAAAATGTCAGAGAAAAGTTAAGCAGCAGATAAAATGCAACATAGTATCAATAATTAAAAATAATGCTGTGTTTTTAATTGAGGGTGGGGAAGTTATAGCCTTCCAGATCTTGCTGGACTACAGCTTCCATTATCCAGGAGCACTGGGCACCTTGGCTGCAGCTGATGAGAACTATAGTCCAATCACACCTGGAGGGCTACAGGTTTCCCATCCCTGTTTTAAAGGCCTGAGAGAATAGAAATATATTTTGCCCAGGACTGCAAAAGTAAGCAACAGGCAAGACCCAGTGTAGGGCTTATTTCCTAACTGCAGCACCAACACCATCAAGACTCTTTCTGCATCCAAGCAGCAAGAGGCTCAGTGCATGGGGAGGCTCACACCTATAACATTGACTTCGTCATTTTTTTGAGAAACTGTGAGATCCATAGTTTTACCCAACATAATCTCAGTTATTTGAGAGAGTTGTTTCCTATAGTTAAGCAGGCTGCTTTGACCTCAATGAGAGCAAGAGACCACTGGCAGAGTAACAGCAAAACCAGGTTAATCTCCCAATATGCAAAGCTGGTAGTCAGCAATCTCTGGTGTCATCTGCTCAGTTCATCCTGACTGAAAAGAGCTGAGAGCTACATGGGCAGAAAATCTCAAGTATGTTTAAAAAGGAACACACACGCTCAAGCATTCCTGTAGAAACTGGGTTATCAGGGTTTCCGACTGAAACACTACCAAAACTGGTGGCTACAAAAAGAGCAGCTTTTGTTGGATTGCCTGGTCATTAGCGGTGACATAAAAAAACCTTGGTAACAGCATTGTATGTTTCTCTTGAATCTAAGCATTGAGAATCAAAGAGTACTTACAAAAGCCAAATTAAACTGAAGGCTCCTGTCTCCATGTTCTGAGGTATATAATGCTTGAAATAATTAGAGGTATCCACTTAAGCCACACCCACAAAAGACACATGGATATCAATGAGCTGCATTTGATGCTATCCATGGGAAGGCAAACTAAGGCCCAGGGACCGGATCCCGCCTGCAGACGGTCTGGTAATCAGCATGTTTTGACATGAATAGAATGTGTGCTTTTATTTAAAAGGAATCTCTGGGTTATTTGTGGTGCATAGGAATTCGTTCATTATTATTTTTTCAAAATATAGTCTGGTCCCCCACAAGGTCTGAGGGACAGTGGACCGGCCCCCTGCTGAAAAAGTTTGCTGACCCCTGATGCTATCCATAGGTGACTGGAAGAGCTTCTGATCATGCAGTGGACCTTTGCCTTTCTTTCTTCCCCTCTGTGGCCTCCCAGACATTGTCCGTATGTTGGGGAACCCTCCAGAACAGATTTGGGAGGAGGGTATGGAGGGGCACAGAAAATCCTATTTCATGAGTGGAAATTTACTTGCCCATCCTTGGATTATGCCTCATGGAAATAGGTTATTTAAGTCCATGCTTGCATTGGGTTCCCTCTGATTATGGCTAACATTAGATATCACCCAATGTCTCAACTACCACTTAAAATTGCTTTAATTTGATTAAACTTACAGACAACTGAACATTTTCCATTTTTTGTTTTAAATAAAGCTTAAAAGTATAATACAATGCCCTGCTTTCAGTATTTTTCAATATACTGTTTGGCTTAGGTCACTAAATATGGAAATTCACATTCTCACATTCCCTGAAGACAAAGTCTAAGGGCACAGTTTGGGTGGAACTGTACACCTACAAGCTTCAGGAGAACAAAAGTATTCCCATTCCTACTGGATTGCCATTTTATCAGTTTCTCTACACCCACAATATGCACTGGAATAGTTTCTCTGCTACAACATCAATAACTTTGGTTAGATACAGAAGGAGCCCTACAGAGAAGAATAAAAACAATCCAAATTCCTTCATCTCTATAAAACATCCTAAGGCAGATATTACAGTTCACCTGTGTGGCTAGTAGTAAACAAAAAGACTCAAGGCCAGTGTGGATTTAAGAATCTGTAAATAGCAATAGGAGGCTAAAAAGCCAGACCTCTTCTATGATATTTTAGAACCTATCATCCTCCATTTCATCACAAAAGATTTCTCAAAACACCTGAGCTCCACAAATAATAAGTACCACTGTGAAGAAGGGGAAGATCGATCTAAAGTTACAAGCTACTGCACTAAAAACCACATTTGATACAAGCAAAGTTCTCAAAAAGACATGTGATCCCAGCCTTATGAAGTGGAAAAGAAACCCACAGAACTTGTTGCGTAATTTGCTACTTACCAGTACAGGTAATAGGCTAAAGCCAGGGCAACCAGCGTCGCACAAACTCCAGCTAACAAACATATTCCGGACTGGTTTGCCAACATCTTTCAAATTCACTTTTGCTTCCACAAAACAAGTAAGTGGTGGCGGGGGATGGGGGGGAAAGCCACGGGAAAAACAGGAAGATGACAGTCCCTTGCTTGAAGAACAAATCAGTCTTGACAAGAAGGAAGGATTATGATGACAAAAGCACACTGTGGTAAATCGGGAAACATTGCTGTTACTTAAAAGCTGCTTCCTCGGCAACAAAAGACAGGCTGGTATCTTCTCCTCTTGTCATAGAGGCATCTTGTTAAACCACCCAAGTTCTTAAAGCTCCAGCACCATAAGAAATTAATGTAACACGGGCATAGGTAAATAAAATTGTAAATACCTTGCATTAAATGATAGTGTCAGTGTTGACATACTGAGTCTTTGCCCTAATCCAATAATCGCCTTAAGGCCAATTGCCATGCACAAGAATATATCAGACTGTATGGTGGGGAGGAATGGCAGAGGATTGGAAAAAAATATACACATACACATACATACATACATACATACATATCCCAGACATATTTTTTTTAAGTGAAATCTACTATTTCAAAATAAAGTAACATAAATCTTGAAAGCTGTAGTTCTTTCAATATAAAATGCTATACACACACAGAATTATTATTAGTATTATCATAAAGTGAAACAGAGAATAAGAAAAAGCAGAAGGGCTTTGAAAAGGAAAAAAAAAACAGGGAGGAATAACTCTTAAGTCCTATAAACTGGTGAACCATAATCCTACTTGAGCTTCTTGGATAAACCACAGGATAAGAAAAGAACAAAGAAGGATAATATTCTATTATGTTAAAGAACAGTACAGTTGGGATGGGAGTCAAAGAAAATCTATTATTTGCCTAGTGCCTTATTAATTATTTGCCTATTGTCAAACTATGGTCAGATATTCATTCCATGAGCCCAAGATGTCTTTATGTAAGTGGTAGCCTATCTTTTTAAATTGCATCAGGGATTTGTCTTGTAGAGAAGAGTGGATGGAGCAAGGGTTCGCTGTTCCCCAGCCCAGAAAAGATGAGGGTGTGCATGCAGACATACAGAGTCATTCAGGATCACACACAGTCTGCCCTACTATAAACATATAAGTATCTTGAAACAGGAAATTTTTATCTTCTGCAGTAGTTATGCACATATTATTGGTTAAGACTGCAATCCTTTATCCACTTATGTAGACGTAAGCTCCATTGAATTGTGGATGTGTTGCAATTCCAAAACATCATATGTTTACGATGCAGGCATATGGGTAGGGAAGGAAAAAGGTGCCCCAGCAGCTCAAAACCTAGGCCAAACCATGGTTAAGACATTAATGCTGCATTTACAGGATTCTGGCTGAAACAGAACTGATTACTTTTTCAGCAGCATGGCACTAGCCAACAGATCAGCTAGTAAGCAACCTGACTGGTTGACACGACTGGGGAAAATACCAGAAAATACTCAAGAGTTTCTACAAATACAAAAGCATGAACACAACATGTTTTGTTTTGAAAATGATTCAACACTTGTAGGCTATCTGCCAAATAAAGAAAAGAATAGTTATTCTCCTTTCTTCAACGTATAAAGATGCAGTAATTTCAAACAACAAATTGAAGCCTGTGATCATTCTATTTTTTTATAATGAGACTAAAGGTGGTGCAGACATCTGTGACCAGATGTTTGCCACATACACTTTCTAAATACATGATCAACCGCAGTCAGTGCTAGTTGTTTTCAAACATAGTAGGCATTGCCTGTTAAAATGCCTACATTGTTCAGAATCTGAACACTGGAGTGGACATCCCAGAAGACAAACCTGGGTCTGAAGTTCATCAAGCCCTGGACTCAGTCAATAAATGTACTGTAATGGGTTTCCTAAGGATATTGGGGAAATTTTACATCTCTAAGAAGTCTAAAATCACAGTACTATACGTTTAATAGTGATTCTGTAATACCAAACCTTTGGATATCAGAAGGAGAAAGGAGTTAAAATAAAAAGCTGCTATTGGTATAGATTGGCTTCTGTATCAGATGTACTTTTTAAAAAGTACATCAATACTGTATTAACTATATTGTGTTGCCAATTACGTTCTAAATAATAATTTGACTTCACAGTATTGAAACTAAGCAGAATTATTTACTCTCCTGGTAGGGTATGGGGAAAGGAAGGAAGGAAGGAAGGAAGGAAGGAAGGAAGGAAGTAAATGAAGAGCTGTTACTATAACTGAGAATATAAACTGTGCAATCAGGAATGCGTCCAAGAAATGGCATTTTCTAGTCTATTTAGCAAAAGTTCCAGTATGTAAATGATGTCAAACTGCGATTCAAGAAATGAAGTACCAGAAGTCTGGAGTACTGTGTCCAGTTCTGGGCACCACAGTTCAAGAAGGACACTGACAAACTGGAACGTGTCCAGAGGAGGGCAACCAAAATGGTCAAAGGCCTGGAAACGATGCCTTATGAGGAACGGCTAAGGGAGCTGGGCATGTTTAGCCTGGAGAAGAGGAGGTTAAGGGGGGATATGATAGCCATGTTCAAATATATAAAAGGATGTCACATAGAGGAGGGAGAAAGGTTGTTTTCTGCTGCTCCAGAGAAGCGGACACGGAGCAATGGATCCAAACTACAAGAAAGAAGATTCCACCTAAACATTAGGAAGAACTTCCTGACAGTAAGAGCTGTTCGACAGTGGAATTTGCTGCCAAGGAGTGTGGTGGAGTCTCCTTCTTTGGAGGTCTTTAAGCAGAGGCTTGACAACCATATGTCAGGAGTGCTCTGATGGTGTTTCCTGCTTGGCAGGGGGTTGGACTCGATGGCCCTTGTGGTCTCTTCCAACTCTATGATTCTATGATTCTATGATTCTATGATTCTAAGTCTATGCATTTCTGGATATGCACATCAAACTGGGCCTGTTTCCCTCATCTAGGAGAGAACAGCAACCATCAGATCAACAAATTAACATTTAAATCTGTAAAAGGAGCAAAATGGGCCCCGGGAAGTTTTCTGCATTTACACAAATCTTCCGGCCAATATCCGTATGAGCACGTCATTGAATTTCTGCTTCAGCAATTTTCATAATCTCTATTGCATACTTCAGGTTGCCAAAAATGCCACAGATATGATGTTGAGCTCTCAGCTGATACCTTTGCATTGCCCATAAAAACAGAGTTGCCATGACCTCTCTTTCAGGCGCAATAGATAGCTCCATATGCTGTGCCTTGCAAGAAAACTTTTCTACCTAAAAACATACCTGTGAAGAGGGGAGCTCTCTAGTCTGCTCTTGAACAACAAATGTTTCTCCCTCCCCAGAGCCTCCTTCATAGAACTAATTTGTGCATGGTGTATAAAAGACCATTATTCAAACCTATTAAATTCAAACCATTATTCATAACCTATTCAAAATATTTTTTTAAGATATATTATGCTAACTGGAAGGAACTAGAAGTACTATCCATCAAGATAAATAAAATATAAAACTATCTAGTGACAGAAAACATGTCTTGCTCTGTAACTTTGCCCCCCCCCCCAAACGATGCTATACCCTGAAAATGCTCCTCATGAAACTGAATGTTGCCCAGCAGGTATCAAATTAATAAACTAACAAATTACGGAGAAAGTGGAGTATTACCATCACAGGAGCGAAAACTCCTGTCTTGAGTTTTCACCAGTCAATAGCTAAAAGAAAAAATGACCTCTTGACTAAGAAAGGCTGTGCTATGGAAAAGGTATCTTCCTTTTTCCATTGATTAACATCTTTGTTGGAAAGGCTATAGGAGTGTGAGTACTCTGTCATATGCCATGGTGGGCACTTTTATAAAATGCCCAATCTTATTAGTGGCATCAAAGAAACAGGTCATGAATTAGGATATTATGCATGTTTAAGCACTAGGCATTTCTGACACCAGGGGTGCAGGTGGCACTGTGGTCTAAACCATCGAGCCTCTTGGGCTTGCCTATCAGAAGATCAGCAGTTCGAATCTGTGCAACGGGATGAGCTCCCGTTGCTCTGTCCCAGCTTCGAAAGCATACCAGTGCAATTAGACAAATAGGTACCTCTATGGCGGGAAGGTAAACGGTGTTTCTGTGTGCTTTGGTCTCTGTCATGGCATTCCATTATGCCAGAAGCGATTTAGTCATGCTGGCCACATGACCCTGAAAGCTGTCTGTAGGCAAGCGCTGGCTCCCTCAGCCTATTTCTGACAATGAGGATTATTATTCTTGTAAAGACATAGATCACATACTGTTTATCAGCAGCTAGACTGGAGATCTTTAAGTACTGGAAAAATACGGAACCACTACCTATTTCTTAATGGCAGCAAAGAACAAAGGGACACTTGCTCTCATGCACAGAAATTTCATGTGGTGCACTAAAGAATACGAAAAATACCCAAAATGAAATCAAACACAGCAAACCTCAAAAGGATAAGCAATAAACTAGAATAGGTAATATTTAGGAAATGTGAAACTCAAATACATACAAACACTTAAGAACCCATAAAATGCACTTTTATAACTACAAATGTCTTTTTTTTTAAGGACAGCCAGTTTATAAGCCACTCCAAAATAAATATATATGAAATGCTGCGTGCAAAAAAAGCAAAGCCCTGATGGCCCTCTAGGCAAATCATTATGAGTAACTTCCTTCATAACGCATATTCATGCATAACTAATACCCATATATGTTTCAACCATTTCCATCTTTCTCACTGGTTTACTGTAGTTTAAATAGTCCCAATTTCCATATTACACATGGGAGAAATGTTACCATGCCTTTCAAGCCAATTTCCTCAGTCTCACACCACATTGTGAAATAAAGGGATCAAGAACATTATCTAATGACTCTGTGGATGACACATGTACTCCTTTGCTTTTTATTCTTCATCATCCTACCACCTCCTTTCTGTAGCTTCTTGCTTGACAAAGAGTTCTAAAGTTTGTAACTATTTTGTAATATTTTGGTTGGTCCCCAACTGGATTTTGGATGTGGTTGTTCTTCTTCTTCTTTTCTTATGAATCAATATGACTAAAGTCCTAAAAAAACACCCAGTTGACAACAAGAAGTTCCAAAAGATGAGCACTTCTTACATTGGTTACATATGATTAGAAGAACACAGTGAATCCAGATAAGATTAAAATGTATAACGTTTCAGCCTTCATCTCACTGAAAGCTCTTTCTTCGGGCAATAACCCATAAAGTCACACAACAATAATGGAAGAAAATAATGGAAACAAAGAATTTCTATTTCCTTAATTCTGTAACAACCCACAAAAGATTGTTCTGTAGCTCTCTGGGAACGAAGTTTCTTTGACAGTACTGTATTTCTCAACAACAGTTTTCTCTGACTAAAGTACTGTGTTAGACAACCATTCAGACCCAATTCTTGCTTTAACACATAATCTTATTAGTGAGCAGAAATTTCTCACACAGTAGAAGGGATATAGTGAAAAGGCACCTTTGAACCTTTGAGTCACCAGGCGCTATCGTACAGATCAGCTGACATGTGAGTTAACAAAGCAGCACAGGTCTGATTTGTGTGGAAACATACTTAGGATTGCGGCCTTAGTAATTTGAATGCTAAATTGAAGAGACTGTTTTGGACTGTTAGTAAGGCAAGTAACACATAATGCTGATGACAAAGACTACCGTAATTATTCAAGTCCAGGATTTAACTGTTTCATAGTTTAATTCTACAATCTATAGGAAAATCTAAGTACTAGCTTTGGTGTAAACTGAAAGAACAAACCATCTCAGTGTTTTCTCTTAGTGCAGTGGACTTCCATTTAGCCAGCCTTTTGATTTCATTAAATGTTGTAAAAGATTTCAATGGTGGATTTTTGTGTGTGTGTGTTTACCAGCAGGGGGTGTTCTACAGTTACAGTCCTGGTTCTCTAAAAGCAACTGCAGCAGTGATCAGAAATGCAATTTTAATTCAAAAGCACTGACTGCTTTGAATTCTCCTGAACCATGTGCCTTTTCTACATATTACTTAGAGAAATAACTTTATAAACACTAAGTTTGGGCAAGCCAAGAAAAAAAAAATTCTAAGAACAGAGATGAAACCATTTATCTTCTACCAGAAAAAACAGGCTTTTTGTCTCCAGTTGTAAACTTCAAGCAGTAACAAGAATGGAGAAGTACTACCACTCTTGCATTTTTAACATTATGACCTCCTTTACCACAATACTTTAATGCAGGTTTTATTTATTCAAAATAAAATCAGAAATATGAACCACAGTGCTGCAATTATCACAACTTGCAGGCCATTTTCATTAATACCGTATTTTAAAATTGTTGTAACCCACCTGGGACCTTACAGTGAAGCACAGGTGAGAAATATAAGAAATAAACACAGCAAATGACAAATTATAGATGACTACCACAGGCCTCTACTCTCCAGTGTTTTCATCCTTTATCAGTCCTGGCTCACTCACCATTATTTGCAAATTAAGGAGGCAGGCAAGATAATTTGAACTTCTATTTATCTTGCTTTCTGGTTTCTGATCCTTGAATGTCTTGCCAAGACATTTTCATGAAATAACGAGTGCTAACAGCTTAAAACCACTGTTATAAAACAACAGCAACTGTGATTCATGGAAGACGCAGAGAGAATATTTGGAGGTTACATACTGACAAATCTTGCTGCAAGAATCCTATGCAGTGGACGCTCAGGTTGCGAATGTGATCGGGAGGAACATTTGCAACCCGCAGCGTTCACAACCCGCAGCGCCGCATCTGCGCGAGCACGGGTCGCGATTCGGTGCTTCTGCACATGCGTCGAAACCTGGAAGTAACCCCTTCTGGTACTTCCGTGTTTGGTGCGGTGCGCAATCCGAAATCGCACAACCTGAAGCGTCTGTAACCCGAGGTATGACTGTATAGTGCTTTGTAATAGAGAAGTGGAAGTAAGCATTGGGGTTTACAACAAGACACACCATGGATGCTTTAGAGGAAATACCTAGTAAACTGAAATTGCCACAACTTGTTAAGAAAACATTCACTTAATATTCATAAATTATATGTTATACAATTTCTAAAATATGATGAATAACTAGTTTCCTGCACATTTCCTCCTCAAGCTATTTTTGAACTGCTCCCCCCTCAAACTGGGCTATGAAAATGAAATTGGTGGTGCATATGTGACCTGTGGAGCCAGTGCAGAGAGAATCAGTTTGGGGAGAAAGGTTTAAGCAACCCCCCCCCCCCAAGAATATATCCCACCAACAACTGCATGTGGTTCCATCCTTCCCCGAATGGAACATCAGCTTTTACCTGACATGCTTCAATCACATCCATTTATATGCCAAATCAGATAGCATAAGAAGTTTCAAAATACAACCGTTTTGCAAGAAAAACAGGATTTTAACAAAAATGACAAAGAACAAATCTGATGAGTACAGCATTAATGTCTAAATGCCTGATGGGAGAAACAAAGTCCAGCGTAAGAAAAAAGCGGACAACTTAAATGCACAAAGACCACCCAAATGGCCCAAAGGATCCAGTATTTTGCCTATGCAGTAGACTTAAAGGAAAAGGAGGCAACTTGGAGGTGAAGAAAATTAACTGTTTACAAAAGCATTCTCCTCCTTCTGTCTTTCTCATTTGCACTGTGATCTTATTTACCTAAGGTAAAGGTAAAGGGACCCCTGACCGTTAAGTCCAGTTGCAGACGACTCTGGGGTTGCGGCGCTCATCTCGCTTTACTGGCCGAGGGAGCTGCCGTTTGTCTGCAGACAGCTTCCGGGTCATGTGGCCAGCATGACTAAGCTGCTTCTGGCGAAACCAGAGCAGTGCACGGTTTACCTTCCCGCCGGAGCAGTACCTATTTATCTACTTGCACTTTGACGTGCTTTCAAACTGCTAGGTTGGCAGGAGCTGGGACCGAGCAATGGGATCTCACCCCGTTGCGAGGATTCGAACCACCGACCTTCCGATCGGCAAGCCGTAGGCTCAGTGGTTTAGACCACAGCGCTACCCACGTTTACCTAAGTGACCTTTGTTTACCATTAGCCACACTTCCATAACTTCATTACCAGGACAAGCAAGGGAGAGATTTCCCAGTCTCTCAGTGAAAGTTTAGGTGCAGAGAGTGTTCTATTCAGAATTAATAATTGTAAGCATAGGATCAGGTGAAAGAGGATATTCTGAGAGAATTACTCCAGGGTTGTGTGGCTGCAGATCAAGATGCATCAACAGTTTCTTACCACAATATTTATTTTTATAATAGTCCTCTTGAGACCCACTTGAGGTTGTGTTTTCCCTGTGTTAATTAGTTGAAAGCCCACATGGGAAACAAATAATACATCTGAGGTTACAGAACAGCTTTACTGTATTAAAAAAAAACCAAAAAACTCAGCATAGACACAGGGTATACTCTCTTCTGCTTAAACCAATTTTATCTAAAATATTACTTGTGTAAAGCATAAATGACCCATCATCGTTCCCATCATCACCAGTTACATGGAATCATCCGTATCAATGGCCTAGTATTCTGCTTTCAAGCCTCTTGGTTCCCAATGGAGTCTGCAGTTAAATCAGGTTGTTTGTTTATTTCTTGATGTTTCTTCAACAACAAAATATGTTTTACTCAAGTAACCTTTTAAAAGCTGCCTAATCTTCCCATAAGTCACTTTTTCCATGATCTGCAATAAATAATTGTCTTGCATCTGAATATGTAATTACAAGCAGAGAAAGGCTAATAATAAATTGGAATTTAAAGAAATGGAGAGAGATGTTTTGAATGATAGGGGGCTCGAAATCATATGGAAAATTATCCTTGTGAGCTTCATCACATTGAACTTTGTACAGCACGTGCCTCATTTACTCATTTACTTTTGGCCTGAGTTCTTGGTGTGCTTTTTCTTGGTATATTTAAGAACAAGAACTCTATTATGTCATTTACTCAAATGGCACAGGTATCGCAAGGAAACCGAAGCAAAGTGTTGGCTATATCTATAGCTCAAAAGAGTATGCATTTGCAAATGAATGGCTCACTATCTGTAATGCACTCAACAGGGACACCTGCTGCTAAAGGACCACAAATTGGCCCAAAAAATATTCTAGGAAGAGAAAGTGTAATGTTATGAGTAGAGAAGTAGGAAAAATTTCAATTTCTTTTCATTATTTTAATTTGTATCAAACTGTACACAATCTTATGGTTGTAGGAATACATATAACATTCAAACTCAGGGACAGCCAACGAAGCTGAATGCTGTAATATTCAGGGCAGCCAAAAGAAAGCTATTCTTCACACAGTGCAAAATCAAAGTATAATTATATCAAGTAACTTATATCAAGTAACTTGATTATATGCAAGTATTAATATATTTTGCATCACGTAACTATTAATTTCTTCTATTTTCTTATTGCATCCTTTTTGTCATTGCAACATTTGCACTGAAAGTATAATTAGGGCCTCCCTTTAGTCTACACACAGAAGAGGCTGTTTTTTAACAACAACAGCATCAGCAACAACAATTAAGTTTTGCCTTCTTTGTGTTTGAAAATTTCATCAATATTTTACTTACATTCTTTATGAGTGTTAAAATAATATTTGATTATCTGGTGCGTAACATCTATTGGAAGTTGAGTGAACAAGAACATTCTGTACAGCTAGACACATCTGCAAGGGCCTTTCTTTACAACCTAAGGAAGTATTCTATCCAAACAGACTGAAATTCAACCAGCCAAAGCCAGGCAAACTTTGAATCCTCTCTTGAGCTGCTTAACAGCAGCAGCAGCAGCAGCAGCAGCAAAACTATGATGAAGAATGAACTCAAAACAAGAGCTTGCAGATTTATAGCTGAGTTTAAGAATTGTTAAATTTCTATTACTTTTCTTTAGTCAGCAAACAGACTACACCAAAGCACCATTCCTCATAATTATTTACTAATGAAAAGCAATCCATTAAATTTCATGAGCTACAGAGAGACTTTGCAGGTGCTGCATATTAATCTTCGCTCCTTTGAATCATGGGTAAGATAATATTTTAAAACTTCTTTTCCTCTCACACAATATCCCCTATGTGATGTGTGAACTCCATTACTGTGAGCATAATTTAGCAGATGGTGCACTGATATCCTGCACTGTTTAGCTTCTGTAACTCTGTCACAAGGGGCAGCACACTATGAATGGAATCACACTTTCAAGAATGCCAATAACAAACTGGAGATGAATTACAATACAGTACTTGATTGTGAAGCTCTCATATACCCAGTTCAAGACTTTAGCCCCAAACCAGACATTTGGGAACAGTTAGATGTAAAAGTGGAACCCTGCTAATAATAAGCCTGCTGCTAATATCACAGCCTGTTTATGGATGAAGAGATTAGCTTGGGCTAATCTCAAGGTATGTATGCCTTTGTATTCTGAAGATGTTTTAGTTACCTGTTGTGCAGTATTTCCCCCCCCCCCAAAAAAAAAGAAAGTTGGCAATGAGAAAGAAATATTTTTTTCAGAAACATATGGAATTCAGTTGTCCATACAAGCATTTTATTTATTTATTGTGGAGATCATGGCCAGCATGGCAATAACCAGCCAACCAGAAGTGTTATAACAGGATGCTGGACTAGATGGGCATTTGGTCTGATCCAGCTGGCTTATTCTTAGATTCTTATGAAATGTGGTGCAAGGGGCTAAAAGGGGAAGGAAAATCATCAAAAATATTGCTTCACCCACTGGTGGGATTGTCTGCAGGATCTCAGTCCCATCCATCTGCAGAAGCCTACTTAGAAATCAAGCCAATGACTAAATAACCAACAGCAAATTAAAAAAAAACTGATAGTGCATAAGAGGTAACTAAAAACTTTTCAGAAAACAAAGGCATACAGAAGGCCTAGCAGAACTTCTAGAGCACAAACTAAGTGGAGCAGGTTACTGTTTAGCGATGTCAATGGGCATGCCTGCAGTGTTCGTATCGGAAAAAAATATTCCTAAAGATAATCCAAGCTATTTAGAGCTTTAGGGATCAAAACCAGCATCTCCATGTACATCTTTAGGGAATTGTGATTATATAGGAAGAGACCTGCAGACACCTCTTGGAAGAATAAACAAATACATCTGAAATAATTACTGGAACAAGATTAATGAATGCGCAGCAGCAATACTTAATGGGAATTTTAATTTCACTACAAAGCAAACAGTTAAGTTTCAAGAGACTAGGAAAAGCACAGCTTTTTATCCTACTCATGCGTCACGACTATATTCCCAAAGTACATGTTTAATCAAACTGAAGCTATTGCATTCTTGAGACTAGCACACAGCAAGTGTTGCTACTAAAATGGTGTTAACTCTGGAAACCAAAACAAAAAGAGTACATCAGTTCTAGAACTCTATTCGCTTCAGTGTTGGGAACAATATTACACTGTTGTGCATATTAGAGAATAACATGCGGTGGAATTCAAACTCTGAGCCATTAAAAAAATAAAATCAGTTTGTGCAAGCTTATCAAATGCAACAATTGCCACTCTTTGTTGTGAGGGTTCTCCTGAATGTCCCAGAGGTGGGAGGAGAGCGAGGGAAGCTCTGTTGACATACAAATGTCCCCAAGAGGTCTGGAGGGTGGTAACACACGAATGGACCTTTTCTGCAGTGTTTCCCCATTTATGGAACCTTCTCCCCAGGGGTACTTGCCTGGCACCATAATTATATATCTATAGGCACCAGGCAAAAACTTTCTTCTATACATAGGTCTATGACCTTATACTATCTGTGGCCTTTTAGAAGTGGCCGAGATGCTTTTAATGTAGTTAAATAAAGAAACAAACAAACCCAATAAATAACGATTAATAAAGAAAAGTTGGATGAATCCCAACTATATTCATTTTCTTCCCAGAAATCTTCCCTTGGGTGATTTCTTCCCAAAATCTTATTTTGGGTGGCGACATGACTGTTGACTCTTTTGTAAGGTTCATCGCTAATTTCAATCAATCCACACCCAGAAGCTCTCTCTCATTGTTTTTAAATTTTGGGTGGTGACATGACTGTTGGCTCTTTTGCAATTTTTATCACTAATTTCAGTCAACCTACACCAAAAAGCCTAGATCCATATTCCCATGAGAAAAGCTCTTCCTTGGCACACATGAAAAGCTTCTTTTGTAACTGAGTGTTTCCATGAGCAGTTTGCAGTATGGCGTGGGCACCAAAGAAGCGTTATAAACACCCTCATGATAAGATGTTAGCCCAGCATGTGGTGATGAAAGAGCCAACTTTTACATAGATTCCATCATATGAAACAGCAACTGCAGAACTTCATCATGCTGAAGGGAAAGCAGTCTTGTCAAGTGGCTTCATGTTGCACACGAACTGCCAACCTAGCAGTTTGAAAGCATGCCAGTGAAAGTAGATAAGAAGGTACTGCTGTGGTGAGAAGGTACACAGTGTTTCCATGCGCTCTGGTTTCTGTCACGGTGTTCCACTGCACCAGAAGCAATTAAGTCAGGCTTAACACAGTGATGAGTTGGATATGTAACGGATGTGGCAATCTTTTATATCCGACATAAATACCAGCACCCTGAAGCGACGCAAACAGCTATTTGACAGCCACTGGAACTCCTTCAGTAACGGCATACTGTAATCTGATTGCAATATTTCACCCCAGTGAGCTGTTGAACCACCACATTTCCACTAGCTGCAGTTTCTGCATCAGCCTCAAGGGCAGTCCCACATAGAGCATGTTAAAGTAATCCAATCTGGAAGTTACTGGCGGCGGCTGTATCAATATCCTTACACATCTTACTATTCAATAGCACAAAAAAGCCCTTCAACATGGTCACTTGCTCTATCCCTTGGGGAAGAAACCCAAGGCATTCACAAATTCATTGGATTCTACTAGCCTCTGGAGGTGGACCATCCAAACTGTACTCAACAGAAAGCTATTTATTTATTTATTGCCTGCTCTTCACCCTAAGGTCTCAGGGCAGACAATATTAAAAACAGTTTAAAACGTACAGATATGTACTCTCTAAAGAATCGTGAACAGAAGTAGCTGCTGCTGAAAATACAGCATTGCATGTTGCTGCTCAACTTAAAACCAGGAAAATATAAACTATGGGGTGCTCAGTGGCAATTTTATGCCTGTGTGGGTCAGCATTTCTATTTTTGTCAAGTTATCTTTCTTCAATTGTGCTAGACTTCTTGCAACCAGACTTCCACCCGCATCTCCACCCTGTGGACAGTTTTCTTCTTAATATGTTCAAGGACTGCAGCAGCTGGAGCACAATTCTGCAGCTAGCAAATTTCATCAATTTTGCTCCATCCACTCTGTAGCCTCAACAAGCTCAAGAGACGGAAGTGTTGCCTGCAACTGCCTTGTGAGGTGTTACCGCATTTCAGAATCATGTTTAAACTTCCCCCCTTTTTTGACTGTTAGAACAGATGCCCTGGAACGACAATGTCCACCGGTAGGAGGGGAACTCTGACACTGCTGCCAGACTACACTGCTAACATTATGACTGACACAGCAGTGCTTTGGTAAAGAAACAGGACCCTGGTCTGTGTTAATCTGTTGCCGTTGTTCCCAACCTCAGTGCAGTACAGTGGTACCTCAGATTATGAATTTAATTCGTTCCGGAAGTCCTTTCTTAACCTGAAGCGTTCTTAACCTGAGGCGCGCATTCCCTACATAGGCTCCCGCGGCCCCTGAAGCAGATTGCGTTCGTATACCGGGGCAAAGTTCGCAACCCAGAACACCTACTTCCGGGTTTGTGGAGTTCGTAACCTGAAGCCTTCGTAAGCAGGACTGTTCGTAACCTGAGGTACTACTGTAAAGCAAGAAAGAGGAATAACTGAAGTAAAAGGAGGGGGGATTAAGTGGGATTAGAGGCAGAAAATGGGGACTGCTTAAGCAGCAGCAGAAGGACAAAAAACATTAAGCTGAAAGGTGGGGAGAAAAGAGAGGAAAGAGCTGGGAAGAAAGAAGCTTTTGGGAAATAGATTCCTACCTTTGCTAGGGATGCACGGTGAGGTTCTGGGCAAGTCAGAGCTCCTTGAAATATAGGTGAAATCTACATACCTCAAGATGCAGTACAGATAATACAATTACATGTCCCGGTAGGCTGGCCTAAATAAAAAAGTCTTTTTGCGGGCATTCAGAGCATAGGTGGTGCTGTACTAAAAGGTAAGATCCCACCCAAGGGCGGAACCAACATTAGATGGCATTTGTAAAAGCTTAATATACGTTGAAAAACACATTGAATTTGTCTCATAATAAATAGGCCAGTGGAGATCTCTGAGCAAGGGTGCAATATGCTGACAGGGTCTCGCTCCTGTCTCCAATGGTGTTGCAGCACTGGAATCCTATTGAAGCTCAAAAGCAGGGTGTAAAAGCAATGTCCATCCCTGCTGTTTGCACCTAGCATCTGGTACTCAGAACTTGTCTAACTTCAAGTCTACTCCAAATATAACTTAGTTGGATACAGCTGTTTTATGAAACTTGAAATAATCACCTTTTCTTCAACTTCGTCTCTACCCAGTCTCTGTTTTCTGTACTCCTACCGAATGGAGCCCAAAACTCTCTACATCAGGCACTCCCCTCAAAGGCACACAAGTGTTTTCATTAATTTCTATATCACAACCTTATGTAAGATGTGCACACAAAGAGCTTATTTTTCAGTGTGAAAATAGAATCCAGACTTGCAGAGGACAGCTGAGTGATGCAAATAACGTTTCTCAGGCAATAAGCATTCATAATTTACATTATGCCAACAGTGAAGCAACTTTCAAATGTCACACCTTATCCTATATAATTCTGGACATTAAAAACTGACATATTGCTATGCTGAGCAATATAATAAAGTGTGAGGAACTCTACCTTGCCACTGCTATTATACAGGGATCAGGTGAAGGCAGGTGCTGAGGTCTATGCAACTGAAATGAGATATTGAGTTACTGCGGGTGTTGCAGTACAAGACTGTAAGATGTATTAAACTCCCATCATCCCATGGTGGCTGCAACTGATGGGAGCTGATGTAGAACATCTGGAGGGTATCACAATGGGGAAGGCACCTTTGGGTGATGCTTCAGAATAATTTTAAAATGTTTAAAGCTCATTAGGTAAAGGTACCCCTGCCCGTACGGGCCAGTCTTGACAGACTCTAGGGTTGTGCGCCCATCTCACTTAAGGAGGCCAAGGGCCAGCGCTGTCCGCAGACACTTCTGGGTCACGTGGCCAGCGTGACATCACTGCTCTGGCGAGCCAGCGCAGCACACGGAACGCCGTTTACCTTCCCGCTAGTAAGCGGTCCCTATTTATCTACTTGCACCCGGGGGTGCTTTCGAACTGCTAGGTTGGCAGGCGCTGGGACTGAGCGACAGGAGCGCACCCCGCCGCGGGGATTCGAACCGTCGACCTTTCGATCGGCAAGCCCTAGGCACTGAGGCTTTAACCCACAGCACCACCCGCGTCCCATTAAAGCTCATTAAAAACATATAAATAAAGTTCTATACAGCAGCAGCAGCAGCACTATTTATTTATTAAATCAGAGAAGTCTAAAAGGTTTCATCAACACTTTCGTATTTTGATTGTATTGCGTACTGATTAATTCCCCTGAGTCTGACAGCTTTTCTTGTTGTTCCATGGCTGGTGCCTTGGGAAAATTCGATCTTGCCCGCTGAATCAAAGTTCAGCTAAGCAAAGTGTCCCTTCGGATTTTTCACACATCTGATAGAATTCGATTTGGTGGGCAGGATTGAATTTTCGCAAGGCACAGCCACAGAACAAGGAGAAAAACTCTCTGACCTAGGGGAATTAACTGGTATGAAATACAATCAAAATATGGGTCAAGCAAAAAGGTGCATGAACCTTAAATATCAGAAGCCACAGTACAAGGCCTAACAAGTTTCACAGAGTAAATCAGCCACATTGAAACACAGCATAATACTAGAGAGTAAAAACACGATTTAAAAGGCCTGTGAAAATAAATGCGACTTTGCCTGTTGCCAAATAAGAAAATATATTGTGGGAGGTATGAATATAGTGCCTAAACTTGCCACAATGCTTCAGAGGTATCATTTATCTTTACAACAACCCTGTAAAAGAAGGGAAGGCTGAGGCAGAGAGACAGTGGCTTGCCTAAAGCCACCTGGAAGCTGAAATGACAATTGAATAGAGGGCCCATCAACCTGCTCTCATAGCAACTATGCTGCTTTGCAGATGAAGAAACTAGTCTTTTGCCATACACACACGTAACTGCTCACCACAGGCATGCCTCTCTTGTGAAATCAGAATTTGGTTTTTCGTAAATATAAAAAAATTCCCAGGCATGCACCTGCTTGATTCTACGTCTCCCTGAAACTCCAAAGTTTGACTGTTGTAACACCAGCAATAAAAGTATTATGCAAAGAGGCTTCAGACAAGGGAAAGTACGTATGCAAGTATGTACAAGCCATGCCGGCTTTTCCCTCACTTATTCAGAACTGCTCAACCCACAGACCTTTTCCTCAAGCAAGATTCATTTCCCTCCTCTCCTCTCCCCTCATTTTACACATATGTCTTTCACTTTCAATGGTTTTTTAAAGGGTGCAAATATTCTAAAAGAAATACACAATTTCATTTAAAATGAAATTTTGTACCTCCTTGGTACAGATGCTTTCTGGGTTTGTTTCGGTCTCTCAACCGAGGCTAGTATATTCTTGGAACAGAACAGAGTAGGATTTTCTTTGTAATGTTTTTTTTTACAAGTCCCAAATCCTCCACTTAGTGCTCAAGTTAATTATTTTCTCTGTAATTAAACTGAAAAGAAAAAGGAACCCTGACACCTCTGCAAAGGACAATTAGAACAAGAGCAACAGCAGCCAGAAAATTCTGAGTAAAGAAATCCATTTATTCCTCCTCCCATAATATTCTGCAGAACCTCATTTTATGCACTGCTGAAGTGGAACTCTTTCACCTCCAGCAGAGAGTCACTGGCCCAGTTCACATGTAATGCTAAACCATGGTTTGCCCTATGTGCACAAGCTGTAATGAGCCGAAGTGAAGCCTTGGGATCGTACACTCCCTGCTCCCATGTGGCCAGGAGAAGGACTTCTTTTACTTTCCTCTCATCTTGGTTTATCATGTTATATGAACCAGAAATAATAGTTTAAGACAAACCCTGGTTAGTTGAAAAGGCTAACTGTATAAGCCAATGTATGAAGCAGGTTGTTCTAAACCACAATCTCTAGTGCATACATAAGGACAATCAAAGTTTGGTGAAAAGTGAAAGGAAACTCTGGTGAAGCCTTCCTCCCAGCCACACAGGAAAGGAGAGGGTAGAGATCAAGATCCCAAGGTTTGCATCAGCTTCTTCTTGCTAATGCACAAAGTACTAAACCATATTTTAGCACAGTGTGTAAACATGGCCACTGCAGAATTCATCTCATTCACATTCCTGCTTTTACCACACAGGCATACCATAACTAGGAAACACTGTTGGGGGGGAGAGAGTGACCCTAATCTCATATAGAGATGTAGTTAAATTTTATGAAAAATAACAAATCCCCAGCAAATGTGTCACACTTAACACTCTTAGTACTTCCATAAGTAAATAAAGAATATGCACTGGATTACGGTTATCCCCTGAGCTTCTGAGCATCTTAATATATATGTTTTACATTGCTATTTTCAGATTACTCCTCAAACAAAAGGTTTACATTTTTATTTGAAAAGCCACTTTGTGCTCTATGAAACTCAGCTTTAAGCATACAAAGGCAATGGCCAATCAGAGGAGACTCTTCTTCCAGCTTTTCCCCAGCATATTTTGGCACAAAAACATCTGAGACTTTTTCCTTTTCCTTCCCAGCAATATTTTTCTTAAAGAGGTTGTTATAAATATGCCTGTGAATTTGGCAAGCGATTGTTCAGTATTCATCTTCTAAATATGTACATTTGAGGAAGTAGAATGCCTTGCTCCCAACTCTAATATTTGATCTTACCAGCCATTTAACTGCCTATGAAAGGACTAATCTTAAAGGGTGTGCCCACATTTTACCAGCAGAAAGGCCTCAAAATTTTGGTCATGGCTACAGTAGTGAACATGTACTGAGGGAGAAAAATACCCAGCTGGTACTCCAGCTGGTTCTGGGGAGATATGGGGTCAAGCAATGACACACCTGCATCGCCAAATAAATGGCCTTGCTCAACCTACATGGCAAAACACAACCACAAATGTCAATTTACACATTTCAGGTAACATATTTCATAGATTCATAAGTTTTTTAAACCACCCCAAAGACTTGGTTGGTGGATGGTCATCAAAATGTCACCAATGAATAAATGAACTGCTTCTCCTTTGTCCACCCAAAATTATCACTGCTAAATAGTATGCTTCCCTTGTGAAGGCCACATTTACATTGCAATCGAACCCCCTATCCACTACTGCATTGTTTTAACCCACTAGAACTACCAGTCATGTCACAGTGGTGTCTCTGGTGCCCTTGTCGTTTGCCTTCCCTGCCCTCGATCTTGCATGAACGAGACCTACTGACTACTGGCTCATAGGAATCTCTGCCAGAAAAAGTCTGAGGGCTCTTCTAACTTGTACATTGTGTGGGGGAAAATTCTGCAACACCATTCTGGCATTCCACTCCTTGCTATGTGATGCTTGCTGCCTTCCACGCATGGCTAAAGTAGAGGTCTCATTGGCAAGCATTATTGTGATTCTGTTCTTGTGCTTTTGACTTCACTGCTTGGGGAGAGTATACATTTCTCGGCAACATTGCGTTAGCAGAGTGCTGGCAGATCAGCCGCCCAGAATAGCAAGACCATCAGATCAGCCTCTTGGAAGAACTTTGGCTAACTTAATGGCAGGTACTAAATTATGAATCTGGAGAAGAGGCGAAAGTGATTTAAAAGATTGATATAGAAACCATGCTGTTGCCCTCATCACCTCATATACTAAATGTAAGTTCTGAAATGGAAAAAAATAAAGAATAAGAGTTAATTGCAGCATTGGAAGAAACCATCCCCAAACTACTTGGAAGATTTATAAAAGCATGTATACAAGCAACTGCTGTCATTAATATGGTTAGATTATGCATGCTGTAAGCGAGACTGCAGCAAAATGTTGCAGAATGGAGTGCTCCTATTCAGGGTTCCTCGCAGCCATACCCATTTCCACGATACTCCCTTCCACACCTCCTGGTCCCATCCCTGCTAGCAATAATCAGTCTGCATCGCAGGCTCACTAGGTGGTAGCTGTTTCCCCCTGAGGATTTCTTGTACATCTCCAAACCCTGAAATTTCCCTCAAAGCTGCTGATACCCTCATCATGTCTGTGAATGGCAATGTTTTAGCTACACAGGGCCCATGCTTGGAGAACAGATTTCCTAGTAGTATCTAGGGTTGATCCAGTTCTGTGTATTTGAAGCAAATAAAGATAAAGGAAACAATGCCAGGAAAAAGAAATTAAGAATGAGGGGGGAGGGAACCTGATACAGTTCTTACAACCTGCTGGGGATAATGGCAGCAAATATTAGAAGGCCAGCAATATGAGGAAACATCCGTTTAATCAACAGAAATATATTACTGGCTAAGGGATTACGTGGGGGGGGGATGGACAAAAGCAGTAAGTTTCAGTGACTAATTCTGATCAAACTATTTCTATTTAAGTCAATGATTCCCAAACTCCCCCCCCCAAAAAAAATAATCAGGGCAAACTTAAAAAAAAAGGGGGGGGTCAGATTTAACTTTTTAAAAATCACCTGGTTAAGATTAAGTTTGAATACAGATATGTAAAACCTACCTATATTTATAGGTTGCTTTGAAATGATTCAATGACAACCTAGAAAACACACTAAGTTAAAGGTCCTAGGCTACACCTTGTTGAAGTTAAGCCAGCCTGGGTGTGATCAGCGACTGGATGGGTGGTCATCTAAGAACCACGTGTAGACCACCTTGGGTTCTGTGACTGTAGAAAAGCAGGATATAACGTTATTTTATTTTTTAAAAACTGCTTTTCTGCAAATAAGGAATCATGGGGAAAGAACCTGTTTTTCAGATCAAGCATCATCAATATGATACAATACGTAACCATTCCTTTTATTTTCTGGTGTGAATGCTGTAGCCAAAAAGGAACAACTCGTATATAAAAGGGATCAACAGAAGCGTTATTTTTTTAAAAAAAGAACAACTGGGTTTTTCTTGGAGTAGAGGGGAAGAAACACAAGAAGTAATTCTTTAACCCCAGTAATGAGCCCTGTCAACCTTGCTGTTATTTTACATGGGAATAGTCCAAGTCAGTTTTCTTTAATTACTGAAGGCAATTCCTAGGCTGCTCAGAAATGCCCTTCTGAACAGTGAATATCCCTTCCTTCTATCCAAGCAGCCCCATAAGAGAACTACAGGTTGTAGGTTCAATTCCGGTATGGGACAACTGTATATTCCTGCATTGCAGCGGGTTGGACTAGATGATCCTCAAGATCCCTTCCAACTCTTTAACTCTATGATTCTACTGTTCCTGTAACCACATTCCAGGTAGACGAAGGGCACAGAGCAAGAGCCAGAGATGTAGATTGTTAGCATAAGGTCAAACATTGCAGATCGGTCAACACACACTCCTGGGCCAAACTAAGCCTCTTAACAGAATGATGTGCGTGCGCTCTCTCGCTCTCTCTCACACACACACAGCCAACCTCAAGGTGAAAGAAGGGTGTTTGTCTCCAAATAATGGGGCTCCAGTCACCCCTGCTCCCTTCTCGAAAGCGGCTCTCAAAAAAAAAAGCCTAGTTGCAGGCCAGTATTGTATTCTGCATTTGAAAATGACTGTGATGTTTAGTGGAAAGAAGTGTAAACAAAAGACAAAAACTCCACAATCATCATTCTCGGTGTAGATAAGTAAGTAACGCAATGGGGATGCACACAGCAGGTGCTGTATTGTACTGAGGCAAGCTGGCAGACCTTCTCTGTGAAAGACTAGAGGAAAGAATGACACCATCGCAGGCCCTAGACAACCATGACAAGGGTATCCCTGGCAACGACACAAGCCAGTAGCGTTACCTCAAGTTAAGACTAAAGATTCTTTGGGACCCACCCCGCAAACAAACCGTTATTGACTTTCTTTCTAAACATCCACACAGTCTGCAACATTTCTCTCTCCACCGCCACCCCAGAGAACACATGCTTTCCACAGCTTCCATAAACTAGTTAGCATCTAAGGCTAACGTTTTTAGGGTTTTAACTCTGGCAGATAGATTGCTTTGTGACTTTAGCTGGTCTTATTGCTAGGTTTGTTCTGATGATTTATGGCTGTTTCACGAAGTTTCATAGAATCTGTAGCTTGAACCCTGCCATGGGAATCCATCACAATGAAGGGTGAGTTATAAACGTTCTCAATAAAATAAGCAAATGAATAAGTCTGCTGGTGGGTGTGGGTGTTTGTTTTCAAGTATCAATTTAACACTTGTAGGAGAGAGGATGGAAGAAATATATGGTGATTTTTGGGGATGGGGGGGTTTAAAACACCACTCCAAAATATGCTGATAGTGCAAGAGCTCTTATGCTTCTTGGCAAGGACATGTAATCAAATTGAGTTGGCAGGGCTGGTGCAGGACAATGGATCACTCAAGTGTTGCATATATATTATAAAGCGAGAGGTATTGACCTGCATCACTGCACCTTGTGATCTGGTTGTAATATTCCATCCTGCCTCACTGTTGTTTGGTAACGGAACCTTTTCCCCCCCTGCATGGAGGTCTCAACATTCTTTATCCAGTGGCTCTTGTAATTGGTGAATACTGTATTCTGGAAGATTCATGAAGAAACAAAATGTGAAATCAGGAGGTTGGGAACAAAATGAGAATGAATTGGCTCTTCTTGTCACTGGTTCTGGCTCCACCTGCTGCTACCTTCCCTGCCTTTTGCCCTATCTGTCTCAATGGGCATCAGCAACCAGCGCTCATTGCATTGTTGGGAGGTTGAATGAAGAGCAAAAAAAAATATCCTTCACATCACCAAAGTCTTGATTTCTTCAGAGGGTAGAATCCAATTGCTGCCCTTGCACTTTCAGAAGGGCTTGTGATCCAACAACTGCCTGGGAAGGAGGAGATGATTTCTGCCTATACCACTCCCCCTCCACCCGCTAAAGCCTTCCACACCACCTCCCATCCTGTTCTGAAAGGTTTCCCCATCTCTCTACAGCCAATTTTCAAAGGCTGCCGGGGGGGGGGGGCAGGGCAGGGAATCAGCAGAAATTACCTCCCCTCTTATTTTGTTTGTGGAGGCATCCACTGGATCTGAACTCTTCCCATAAACTTAAGAACACCAACAGGATTCCACCCATATTCTGCAGCGTGAAATTAACTGAGATCCACTCTCACAAGCATTTCCAGTGATCAAAATGCCTTGCGAAGGGACAGATTTACAGATATCCAATAAATTTCTACCAATGAAAAGCTCAAATTATTAGCGTATCAAGCAACCCTGACAGTCTACCCCTATTGATAAATGCCACCATTCAAACTTAAATAGAATGATTCACTAGCCAAACATGTGACAGAAATGTTGGTTTTCTTTATCACACTTTTTTACTTCTACCAGGCAATCAGATTTAAAATGCTACACTTGATTAATCAGTGGAAACTACTCAGGCTCTTTTCAAGCATGAATTTAATGCTCACAAAAGCAAAAGATTAGGTTTGACTAGAGCCAGGACTGCCAGGATATTGCAGGTATTCTTCAAATAAAGCTTTAGTCCTTTTACCCTTCTAGCGCCAGAACAAAATAGGGTCTATCAACAGCAATTCTTCAGTGAACTTTAGGAGATTTACGACACAATCTTGGACATGTCTACTTGGAAGTGAGGTTCCACTTAATTCAACAAGGCATACTCCCAGGAAACTGTGTAAAACAGTAGCAATCCTATACACATTAATCTAGAAGCAAGTCTCACTGAATTTTGAATAGACATGGAAACCAAGGAATAACTAAATAGATTGTGGGGAGGTGGAGGAGAGAGTATGAGCACATGTCTCCTTTGGCATGGTGTGTCTGATAAATTCTAAATAGAAAAAAGTGGTACAAAACCAATATAGAATACAATAATCAGTGCCGCCAAGTAAATTATCTTCCAATTCAAATTTCATTCAAACCTACGAAAATTGCACCAAAGGAGGCATCTGATGGATAGAGCCCCACAGCAACTTAGTTTTCCCACCTAACTTCATCTGAGGTGGCTTGTAATGACAACATTAAAAGGAATACAATAATAAAGATACAAGTTATACTACCTCATATTATAAAGAACAGTGATCGCAGCAATTACCCGTATTTTTCGCTCTATAAGACGCATCAGACGACAAGACACACCTAGTTTTTGGTGGAGGAAAACAAGAAAAAAAATATTCTGAATCTCAGAAGCTAGAACAACAAGAGGGATTGCTGCACAGTGAAAGCAGCAATCATTCTTGCTGTTCTGGCTTCTGGGATAGCTGCGCAGCCTGCATTCACTCCATAAGACACACACACGCTTCCCCTTACTTTTTAGGAGGCAAAAGTGAGTCTTATAGAGCAAAAAATACGGTATTTGGTTTGATTTGGAATGGATTTGGTTCAGATTTTATTATTTAGTTTGAATTGTATGTGCCATTACCACCTTAAAAGCAACAGAGGCCAGCTGAAGATTTTTTTTGCCCCAATTAATTGGGAAGCATCTTCTTAATTGAGTGTTTTAGTAAATTAATATGATTGGCATATATACTGTGCTTTTCCATGTATAAGATGAGGGGTTATTTTACTAGAAATTTATGTTAAAAATAGGGGTTCGTCTTATACACGGATAGCGCATAGGGGTGACGTGGGACTGGTTGCTGCCGCGAACTGGAGATTGTCAGTGGCTATTTGGGGTGTTATTTGTGGCTGCAGCAAAGGCTGGTTTTGATTGGCTATTGCTGCGGTAATAGGGCGGGCGATGGGCGGCTTAAAAAGCTCAACAACTCTGGGCAATCCTCCCCCAAAAAAGCTCAATAGCTCTGGGCTGTTTCGATTGCAAGCAGAAAGTTCAACTTTATGAGCTACTGAGATTTTATTAGTTATATTCTCACCTCCAAATTTGTCTGTAGGCCATTTGAAAATCACAAGACAGAATTCAGTCTGCCAGTTATCAAAGTAATTATCTGGGAACCCCTCCTTGTCTTACCTTAGGTATTCATACACCTGTGAAAGCATGAGTCAATAACCATATTTCAAAATGGGCAATCACAGATGTGAAATAAGATTCCTTGTGATGCATCATACAAAATTTCATCATAGCAACAGAGTCAGGCAACCTCAAAATGCATTTCCAACTCCTTTCCCCCCACTTTAACAGTCTACACGCCTAACCATTTCTGTTAAGTGCTCCATTTAAGTTATTGGTATGCAACTTGTGTACATATCTGCACACACAGAGTTTGCACTCTACCAACACTAATATTTTCCTATTGCTCCCTCAGTAAAATATGTGGAGAATCCTGCACACTTTGCCATTCTATCCCATGGATAGCCTGTCTATTTTTCAGATTGAAAAGTTCCTAGCTGCCACCCACACATTTTCACCCATCAGCTCAAAGATTATTATTAATGTCTATAAAGGCAGGGATAAGGGTGGGGTATAAATAAATAACTACAAGGAGTGCAATCCAGGCAAAAAATAAATTCCTTCGATTTCAAAGGAAGAGAATTAAAGTACATGCTAGTTCCCTCAGCAAAATCAAAAGGACACTGAACTTCTGGTTTATTGTACCCTACAATTCCAGAGATTCAAACTGGATTGTAAAAAAAATCAGTAAATCCACTATCAACATGCACAACAAAACAAACCACTTAGGCCAGGCTTCCTCAACCTCGGCCCTCCAGATGTTTTGAGACTACAATTCCCACCATCCCTGACCACTGGTCCTGCTAGCTAGGGATCATGGGAGTTGTAGGCCAAAAACATCTGGAGGGCCGAGGTTGAAGAAGCCTGGCCTAAATTAAAACCTATTATTATGTCCCATATCTATTGCCCAGTGTATCATAGAGACCTAGAGGCTTTGACAAGCTCCTCTTTTGTTTCCCAATCTAGTAACAGATTGTACATTTTAGACAAAAGCTTTTCTTTGTTTTGTAGAAGTTCTTTTTCAAATTGTGAGCTGTGGTCTGAAAAACCATTTTTCCTGTTTATTTTAAACATTTCATGTAACTGATGATATTGTAACCAACCCATAACATGGCTCCTTACATTTTCCACTGATTTCAGTTTAGGTTTCCCCTCTGTAACATGCAGCAATTCCCTGTAAAAAAGATATAGAAAAAGCCCTGTTCTCATCTTGCCTGCCTAGGTAGCAGGGCCTCCTCCATTAGACTTTAAGGCATGTGATGGCTCTTTCAGTACCAAAAGCGACATCTATCATCTAAAGGAAAAGTAATAACCTCCAATACTTTAAAGAAACAATAGGGACACTTATTCTACAAATAGCCAAGGGTCCATTAGCAAAGCAGTTACTGTTAAACCTACTTCACCACAGTCCTGCTCTCCCCAACACATTCTTCTGAGCGCTGGCAACCCTCTCTCCGGCTCCTCCTGACGCCAGTGTCTGATCTGATGATCTGTTCTGATGTCACAGAGGAGTTTTACAGGGAGGAGTGTCACAGACTCACTTTGCCATTGGCTTAGCTCTAATTTCACAGAAAGAGACCAGGGAGATGGGTCATTAAGCAGGACTTCGGAAAACTTAAAAATGTGAATCAAACACTCCTTAAGCAACTTTTCCTAAATGTAACCACTTCATCCTTGTACACACGCTGTGGGCTTTTAAAAATCAATGCCTCTCAGCAGGTGAGGACAGTCAAGTGGTTTTGGAGACCATGAAAATAACCATCATGTCCTATAACAAGATACAAATAATCACATTTTCATATGTATCTAGCATATCAAGGTCTACAACATCGAAGTTTTTGGAATATGGTACATTCTTGGCTAGCTGCAGCACTGAATTCTGCAGTAAGATTTGACAACATTATATACCACCTAAATAGAAAATGTCGAGAAAGTTCCTGTAATAGGGAGAAATTAAAAACCTGTCAACTATTCCTAAGAGCAGAGGTAAATATGTACATCAATTATTCAAGAGTTATGATATATTGCTAAATGATAACTATTAAGGCTTGGTTACATTTTGGTATTTTGCACTAGGGACATTGTCCAAAGCTCTGAAACTCATGAAAAACAAAATCATTGGAATCTAAGTGATAATGAAATAATAAAAAAGAAACATTAAACCATTATATATACATGAAAGCATATATATGAGTATATGTCCATAAAATAGAAAATTATAAAATGCAAGCTGCAGGCACTTTATTTTTAAAAAAGGAAGTTACCCAAACAATACCAATGCAGTGGTACCTCCGGTTATGAACTTAATTCGTTCCGGAGGTCCGTTCTTAACCTGAAACCGTTCTTAACATGAGGCATGCTTTTGCTAATGGGGCCTCCTGCTACTGCTGCACTGCAGCTGCGCGACTTTTGCTCGCATCCCGGGGCAAAGTTCGCAACAAGGAGCATCTACTTCTGGGTTAGCAGAGCTCATTACCCGAAGCGTTTGTAAGGAGGACAGTACGTAACCTGAGGTTCCACTGTAATAGCTTACAAGATCTTTGGGATTATATCCTGTTTCATGCTTCTTCAGAATCAAATTGGAGAATTATTCACGGATGGCAGCCATTGATCTCATTATTACCTCAATTTTTCCTTAATTTCTTTCAGGAATATGCTATTCCTGTTAATTGTAATTCTTCCACATACGCCTAATCATTTCAGTTCAACATTAAATGGTTGTTACTCCAAAAGCTGTAATCCAAAAGTGGAGAATTCTTGAATGTTAGACAGTGACCTCCTGCTGCCCACAGCTTTGTCTATACACTTGTTCTATTTTATGAATTTAGGGGAAATTGCAAGAAAGAGCAGTTTTATGATCATGAATAGTTGAGAGGCCAATAAGTGTTTTCCTGACTCTTCTTTCTCAAGACTTTTACAAAGGTTTTATAAACTACTCTATGAATTTTATCAAAGGTGAAAGGTATAAACTCCTAAAATTAAACAGTAATAAAGACAAAGTAAAAAGAGGTAGGAAAATAGGAGTTTAATAAATTCAGGGTTTGTGGGACACACCATGTGATCTATAGTCCCAGAACACTCTGGCATGTTGAACTGCTTGCAGTTTCAATGTCCACCAGTGTGGACACCCAAATTCACAGATGACAAGGTGTCATGAACTAGACTAGAACAGTGAGATTTCATATGGCAGGGATCAAACTTGGAGAGCTTTTTTTTGTAGAGACACATGCCTGCTAGGAGGAAAAACTAAATTATGCTAGAAGAAAAACTAATTTGGGTGGAAGACTTTCAAATTTAATTTATGACCATAAAACTTGTCTCCCCTCCATATTATTCTCACGAGAAATCTCTTCTCCGGAAACTGTGGTGATAATCAGGGAAGAAAGGAGGTGAGCAGGGGGCTGTTAACCCAAAATAGAGGTTCATTTGTTAAATTAGAACAAACGGAACACAAATTCTACCAAATATTATTAACCAGGAAGGGCAAGAATACAGATGGTCACCCACACTTGTCCAAGTACCCTGAACTGCACCCACGGAAACTCATCCAAGGGCATCTGACCAGACTGCTCTGTAGACACCCCAAGAGACGGACCTACCATGACAGTAGAGTCTGCATCTCTATGGATACAAGTGATTTTATTCTAAAAACGTCTAGCAAATAAGTCACAACAGGCTATTGAGAGCTCTGACTTTCTTTGGGCCAGGATATAAACCACCACATCACACTACACTCTACATTGCTCTGCTGCACACCAAGTCAAGGACAAACTTGCAGCACAGAAGTTACCCTTCTTTGCCGACTTCACTGCCACAGAGTAGGCTAGATAATCCACACATATCTGTGTTCAGTTGTATTCATTTGGAGTCTTTATCCGCTTGCGTTCTAGCAGTCTTCTAGCCTGCTTCATCAGCCTCCGCTCCAGGGTATACCACTTTTGCTTCAACAAGGTTTTGTCACAAGTGTCTAGCACAAAAGCCAGATAATGGTGGAATTGGCACTACAACAGATGCCACATAATACCCGTTCTTGCTGGCTGTGGCAGACAGCACCATTTTTGCATGTTCTTTTTTGTTAACACAGAGTGGGATTCAACTACATTGTTGTTGCACAGAACAAGGTCTGCTCACACAACGGGACTCTCCCTTCCTCCGCACTCCCTGAATCTGTTTTGGAGGGTTGAGAGAAAACCCATAGCAGGTTTAGGGTGTGCATGGGGTAAGAATTGGGGGGGGGGGGGAGTCTCATTGCGCAAGTGGACCTCATAGAATTCCACCCACAACAACTATGTAGATCTTTGGTTGCATGGAGAATGACAGCTACTGGGTGTGTTTTCAGCGTTTCTCGTTTTCTGGTTGCGACAGAAGTTTAAAAGCTCCACTAAATTAATAATGCATCAAACAGAGGGTTTGACTCTACCTTATCAGTGATAACAGTCTACCTAAAACAAAGATAGTCAGTGTCATGCCATCCAAATGTTTAAGAATACAACTCCCATCAGCCCCAGTCACTATGACTAATAACCAGGGATAATGGGAGTTGTAGTCCAAAAATCAGGGATGAAGAACCTTATGCTCTCCAACTCCCATCAGCCACAGCCAACAGGGCCAATGGTGAGGGATTGTGGGAAATGTAGTTCAACAACTTATGGAAGGCCACAAATTTTCCTATGTCAGGTCCTCTATGTAGATGATCTGCCATATTCAAAGGAAGAGGAATGTGGATCTTTGAGTAAAGACAGGTAAGATAGGTAGATCGATAAGAGATAAATAGATGATAGATGGGTGTGCGTATATATAGATATAGATACACACACACACATACACTTACCAATTAGGCTAAACTAACATGAGAGCTCTATATTCAGACTTGCTTCAGGGGCAATATTTTTCTCTATATAAATAAGGACATATTTAAAGCGGTGAGAGAATTTATTCTGTTACACTCCATAGATCCCATGGTTACATATTACTATTGTACCACACATCTGCACCCAATGTTTGGTTTAAAAAACAACCACTCACTGTGACTTGCCACAATAATTCAGGTAATTAGTTCATCGTAGGGTAGTCTGGTCAGCAGTATGGGCTCACAGACGAGATATCTGGTGTGTGATGCAGCAACTATCTAATCTACATACAGTGGAAAACTCACATTTCACTTGATATGCTGTAACATTTTTCCTATGAGGCCACAGAGCCTTCTCTGTGGTGACCCTCCCCAGGTGGAATGCCAGGGCATTTTATCAGTGCTAACTGTCTTGCTTTCAGTGTTCATCCTTACGTGGGTGGGATGGTTATTTTATTTTTAAGTATGGTGGTATTTTTTTGCAGATGAACACTTTTAACACATTTATTTCATTTTAATTGAGTTTTATTGTATTGCAAATCACTTTGGGGTTCCGTCTGTGAAACACAAATTGAATAAATCTAATCTGATCAGAGAGAACAATGTTCTCATCCTAAAGTAAAATGGCAAGTACGTATACCTTAATTTTAAGGCCCTTGCCCTTTAACAGACCAGTGTCTACTGATTCATTTAAAAGCACAGACTGAGCAAAATTAATAGCAAAAACCTCTTAATTCTCTCAAAACTCCCAGGGACGAAATAACTGAGTAGGACGGGCCCTCAGGAAGCATCTCTTGCATCTCAAACACATGAAATCGAGACAGTCTAGCGGAAAGGATATAGTCTTTTCCAGTTTCTGTCACTAACAATTCCAACAGCTGAGCATCCCTGCGACTGAAGAAATGCCTGTTAACAATTCCTATACAGTACAATCCCAGCCCACAAATATAAAGGCTAAAGAGAAAGTATTGAGTCTAAAAAGAGTCCACCCCACGATATGGAAGCCCCTCCTTTTCTTGCAACACCACAGATATCCAAGCAAAGCGGCAACGTACAAGCCCAGAAAGCATACCTCCAATTTCACAATCCTTCGGAGAACCGTAGGGAAGGGTGTGTGTAAAGAGACAAGGGCTGCTTCAGCATCGCAAGGCTAACCCCTGGTGTGTTTAAAAAAAAAACCCGAAGAGAAACTCAGCCAAAAAGTAAAAAAACACACACATACACACTGAAGAAATCCGGCAGACATAGTTCTCCCCTCACTACCACAGCACGGAAGCAATTAGGGAAACGGAGGAAATTAAGGGAGGAGGGGACGCTACTACCCGTACCATCCAGCGGTCTGAAGGCAGCGGCTCGCACAATGCAGAGGGGCGAGGGCGAGGGGGGAAAGGAGACTAATCCATTAAGGTTCCCCGGGGGAGGGAACGGGGTGCAGGAAGAAGTTGGCAGCCGGAGAACGAGGCTTGCGAGGGGGAGGGAGGCGCCCGAGGAAGGACTGCAGCAAGGAGAGGGCTGCGTGGAGGGGCTGGGGAAGGAATAAAGGAGGAAGGCGGGGAGAGGGGGGGGGCGGGCAAGCAGGCTGAGCCCAGCGGAGCCACCTGCGAAGAAGGGCAAGCCGGGGCCGGCGCTGTGCCAGGGGAGAAAGGGTCTCTCCTCACGGTAAAGGCAGGAGAGGAACCCGATCTGCCGGCAGCTGCACGGACCCGCCTGCACCACCCGATCCCTTGCCGGAGCAGTACAAACCTGCAGCTGCAGCAGCAGCAGCCGACGCCGCCTCGCCTCCTTCCTCCTTTCCTTGCCCCGCGGCTGCCCTGGCCCAGCTCCGACCCAAGAGCCGCGGCCACCTCCGCCGCCGCCTTCCCCCGAGGAGGAGGAGGAGGAGCAGCGCCGCCACCTCTTTCCCTCAGCGCCGGCTACCGCAATTGGGGCCGCCGCCTCTGGCACTGCGGCGGCGCTTCGGAGGGCTGCTCCGAGGAGGAGGCGGCGGGCGGGAAGCCTGGGGTCGCGGCGGCGCCGGGCTCCGGTGCGGAGAGCCGAGGGCATGGAGTGCGGCAGACCCAGCTGCCTCTGTGTGTGTGTGTGTGTGTGTGTGTGTGTGTGAAAGCGAGAGATGTGGGGTGTGTGTGTGCGGTTGTGTGCTCCCAGCAGCCGCTACTTCCTGTGCAGCGACAGTTCAGTTCCTCCCGGGCCACCGGGGGCAGGAGAGTTGGGTTGGAAGCGAGAGGAGGAGGTGGAGGAGGGCGCCGCCGCTGCAGAGGACGCCTTGGCTCCTAGGCAGCCGGCTTCCTGCCGTTTGCAAGCTCGCCTGCAAGGGAACCCGCGCTTGCATCAAGGCCGGTCCTCCCGGGCGGCGGGAGGCATTGTTCCCTGACGACGACGCCTCCTCTCCATCCCTCCCCACTTTCCAGACGCGCACGCCTATCCAGAAGTACCGCGGAGCTGAAGAGCCGCGGCCTCCGCAATTCTAGCCCGAGTCCCGTTCACTGGGGTGGGGCGAGGAGGAGGAGGAGGAGGAGGAACAACGCCCGCAGGCCGCTCCATCTCGCCGCGGCAGCGGACCCTCCTCCGCCTGCTTCTTCTCAGGCTTATGGGGAGCGAAGGGTGGTGGGGGGAGAGAGAGGCAAGAGCCGCGTCACGGATGCAAGATTTCATCCTCGGACGTCGTAGGCTGTTTCAAATGACTTCCACGCTGCAACCCGCGCGCCCCAGTAGTTGCCATCATCCCGTAATGCAGATTCAACTCCCAACGACCTTAAGTCTTTGTGTGCAACAGGGTCTCCCCCACCGAGGATGAAGCGTCCTAAATGGGCACTATCGCATGCAGTTTAAAATAGGCCCCTCAGTCGTTCAAAACGGACTTGTGGAGTGCCGCTTCGGTGTTGCCACGCTTAGCCTCCGCATGTTCACTACTGCCATTTGAACAGGAGCACACACTGTGGGACACAGTGGGGGTAGCATTTGGTGGTGACCCACAGAGCTTGTATGGGGCTGGTGTGTTGGGAGCCCTGCTGCCGCACCCTATAGGGCCCGTGCATGTGTGTGTGCAAAGCTGGGGGCTACAGACAGTAATTGTTGGGAACATGAACTACTTATGAGAATTCACTCTTGCCCTGGGCTCTTCCTTTTTCTTACTTTGGGATAAGGGAATAGGGATCAGACTGTGCTTCTCCCTAGTACCTCTTCCATATTCCAAATCCCTTGTGGCAAAACTTGTTGACTGATGTTTTAATGCATTTTTAATCTTTGCTGGAAGCCGCCCAGAGTGTCTGGGGAAACCCAGCCAGGTGGGCGGGTATAAATAATAAATTATTATTATTATTTCTGTTTCATGGGGCTTAGTCTTCTGACTGACCTGTTACTGCTGGCCTCCTCTCCTCAGGAAGGCCTCATGGAGTTGTAGGCCTATATATTACATTTAGCAGATACACAAACTAACATTCCCTCAGCTACAAGGCTGGTATTACTAGTCAAAGGGACATTTTCAGCATATGCTGCACTCTTCCTTGGCTGTAGCTGCTTATAATAATTATTATTTTATTATTTATATGCCACCCATCTGACCGGGTAGCCTAAAACGTTGAAAATTATAATTGTTCCAAAATATTGAGTGGTAATAACCACATTACAACACCATTGTTACCTTATCATGACAATGGTGCCTACCTGCCAGAACTGAGTTCCGGTTGAGAAAAAGCCCGGTGCTGACCTTTAAAGCCCTAAAAGGCCTGAGCCCTGTATACCTGAAGGAGTGTTTTCACCCCCATTGTTCAGCTGGGACATAGATCCAGCTCCAAGGGCCTTCTGATGGTTTCCTCATTGTGAGGTTACAGGCAACCAGGCAGAGGACCTTCTCAGTAGTGGTGCCTGTCCTGTGGAATGCCCTCCCATCATATGTAAATAAACAACTACAGTGGTACCTACCTCGGGTTACATACACTTCAGGTTACATACGCTTCAGGTTACAGGCTCCGCTAACCCAGAAATATTACCTCGTGTTAAGAACTTTGCTTCAGGATGAGAACAGAAATCGGCGGCGGCAGCAAGAGGCCCCATTAGCTAAAGTGGTGCTTCAGGTTAAGAACAGTTTCAGGTTAAGAACAGACCTCCAGAATGAATTAAGTTCTTACCCCGAGGCACCACTATATCTGACTTAGAAGACATCTGAAGGCAGCCCTGTATAGGAAAGTTTTTAATGAATGTTTGGTGTTTTACTGTGTTTGATGTTTTAATTTGTTGTAAGTCTCTCAGGGGACGCGGGTGGCGCTGTGGGGGACGCGGGTGGCGCTGTGGGTAAAAGCCTCAGCGCCTAGGGCTTGCTGATCGAAAGGTCGGCGGTTCGAATCCCCACAGCGGGGTGCGCTCCCGTTGTTCGGTCCCAGCGCCTGCCAACCTAGCAGTTCGAAAGCACTCCCGAGTGCAAGTAGATAAATACGGACTGCTTACTGGCGGGAAGGTAAATGGCGTTTCCGTGTGCTGCGCTGGCTCGCCAGATGCGGCTTTGTCACGCTGGCCACGTGACCCGGAAGTGTCTCCGGACAGCGCTGGCCCCCGGCCTCTTGAGTGAGATGGGCGCACAACCCTAGAGTCTGTCAAGACTGGCCCGTATGGGCAGGGGTACCTTTACCTTTACCTTTAAGTCTCTCAGAGTGGCTGGAGCAACCCAGTCAGATGGGTGGCATATAGTAACATCATCATCATCATCATCATCATTATTATTATTATTATTAGTATTAGTATTATTATTTGTGTGCTGCTCCAAAGGATCAAACATGTAGGATGCATAGAGACCTGTATACCTCAAGTGATGCTCAGGAGTTTACTCAGATAACACTTCATTGTTAATTTAGTTAAATTAGGATCCTATTGAAATCAATAGGGTAAATTAGGCTAACAGCGTAAGTCCCATTGATCTCACCTTTTATCTGGGTCTAAACCACTAACATTTTGGAGGTTAGTCACAGAGTGTGCAGGATAGGTATTACCATTGGCCAGGTTGATATGGGAGGTTGCTATATTCAGAAGTAAGCCCCATTCAGTGGGTTTTATTCCCAAAGCAGTGTGCAAGTAAGTGCAACTTTCATAGATTGATTTGTGTTATGAGGCTATATATATTGAAGAACAGCATGTGCAGTCCTTAAGGGGGAAGAAAGTGTGTTGTAGGAGATTGCATTTAACTTGTGAGAAGCCATCAAAATTAAAGCAGGATTCCAGCAGATAATGCTTCTATTCTCATTTTTCTGGGTGAGAATGAAATAATTCTTTCTTGCTGCTGTCAGATCAGCACTGTTAATCTCATATCACTTCTATTTAGCCACATAGGTGGGGCCAAAATTGGGGTGAATTCTCATGGATATGAAGTTTTTTAAAAATCTGTGGGTGTCTTAGAATCTCCTTCTGGAAACATTACATTACAGTATTTTGATTGATTTCCCCCTCATAATCTATCAAAATCTCATTCATTTAACTTCCTCTCAATGTACAGTGATAACCAGCACTTTGAATTTTGCCCGCAAATAGACTGGTAGCTACTGCAGCTGTAGTAACAGCTGTTATTCTCCCTAAAATCAGCCCCAGTCAACCATCTGGCTGCAGCTTTTTGAGCCAGTGGAGGGTCCTTATCACTTTTCAAAGACAGCCCCACATGGAGTGTGCTACAGTAATCCAAATGGGATGTAAATGAGGCTGTGGCCAAACCAGACATCTCAAGGAACAAGCCCAGCTGATGTACTAGCTTCAACTGTGCAATTGGGAGGGGGTTTATTGGTTTGTGGTAGTGTTATGTATTTTGTGGTTTTTTTATACAGTATAAGAACTGCCCTGAGATCTAAGAATGAAG